>NW_026592666.1:9089155-9134292 GCF_907164565.1 Psammomys obesus | reverse complement strand
TAACTGTGAGTGGTGGGCTGCCTTGCAGAGTTAGGTAACTGTGAGTGGTGGGCTGCCTTGCATAATTGGGGTACTTAGCAGCATCACCGGTTATGCTCATCAGGTGCCACTAACACCTGTTCAGCTGAGACAGTCAAGTATGTTTCCAGGCATTGCCTGATGTCCCCTGGAGACAAAGCCTCTTCCCACTGAGGAACGCTTCCCTGGTAACAAGGATGCTCCAGAAATTTTACCATATTTAATTCATGTGTGTTTCAGAGAGATCACTTGTAATTATTCTTTTCCTCCCAAACAACAAGAATTCGGGGATACTTGGATTTGAATGTTCCCCTTCTGAAAGTCCAAGAGGCCTCGAACCGAGACAAAGGACCACAGGCAACTAAGAAATGCTGACAGCGGGAGAACTATTCTTCTCCGTGAACGAGCACAGCACCCGGTTATGCCATACCAAATGGCCAGCTCGGAAAACGCTCAGACAAATAAAATTCCACAAACTGAGCAGGTCATATTTAGGAACATATGCATATAAACATATAATGTGCATATACACATGTAACATATATACATATATAAATACATATATACATGTAACAACAATTTTTTTTTAATTTGAAAGAAAGCAAGGCAAGGTATATAGGAAGGTTTAGAAAGATGAAAGGAAAGGGAGAAATGATGTAATTGTGTTATAATCTCAAAAAAATTAAAAAGGAAATGATATAATATGCAAAATTCCTTTCTTTTAATTTAGTTACTTAAAAAAACTATAATTGTTTGAACTTTTAAAAAATGAACTATTTTTTTTTTAGACAAGTGTTATTACGTAGCCCAGGCTGGCCTCAAGCTCACTATATAGGTCAGGTTGACCTTAAACTCCTCTCATTTTCCTGAGTGTCTCCTGGGTGGGATTAGACATGGGCTATCATGCCTGGATTTTATTTATCTTTAGTTGCCAAACTTATCTCTATTTATTGCATAAAACATGATACTTTTGAAATATGTTTTATTGTGAAATGCCTAACTCAGTTAATATAGGTATTACAAGATAGATTTTTTTCAGTGTTGAGATGGCTTAAAATTTATTTTCTTAGTGGTTTGCCAAGGTTAGCTCAGGTTTCATATTCCTGGTTCATGGGAATGTGAAGGTTCCCACCACTCCATGGCCGTCCTACAGAGAGCTTGTTTGAACTATTGCTGTTTGATATAATAAACCAGTAACTGTTTTGATTGACCAATGCCCTTCCCAGGCTTTTCCTGCCCTTTAAAATAGCACTACTCCCATCTGAGGTCAGTTTCCTTCTTCCTAAAATAACCCCTAAGATCTTTAATAAAGGTCTTTTGATATCAACCTCTCTCACCTTTGCTTGTCTGAGCCCCTATTGTGTCTCTTTTCCTGGTGTTTTTTGCTGTGAGTTTCCTGAAAGACAAATATGTATTGGTGTAAACAAGCCCAGGGAGACTGGGTTTGGTGCGTTCAGGTCTTTTGCCCTTCTGGCACCGGTAAGATTATGTTTCCTTTCACAAGAATCTGCTGTCTCTGTTCTCCACGTCCTGCTGTTTCTCTCTCATGTGTTTTTTCCATTTTTTGCATCTTGGACAGGTCAGGGTTTGAGATTTCTAAGTTGTGGATGGGCCTCTTATTGGCCATTCTCTTTTTGGACATTCACATGCTGCCTTTGCTGACTTCTTTGTCCCCTGTCCCTCTCGACTCTGGTTAGAAAGATAACAAAGTTCCTCTCTCTTTTGTTGTCGTGTATCACAACTGCCTGTAGTTTTCATCTTTCTGCTCTTCTCCACTGGGCTCTGGAAAGTAAGACACTCTGTGTACAGACAAGGTGCTTTGCCTAGAACACTGTGCATTCTACAATAAAGCTATGCGGTTAAGCTGGGTCTTGCGGTGGGTTCATGCTGACTCCCACAAAGGCGCAAGCCAATTTCCTAAAACAAATGTCCCTGTTTCTTTGGGAAACACTGACTGATGCCTTCCTCTTCCTGCTGGGTTCACAGTTCTCTCTGTTTCTGTCATGAGGTCGATCCTCTGGCCATCTAAATGTCAACTTTTTTAGATTTTTCATTTCTGATGTCTTCTCACCACCCACTGATTTAGCCAGTCATTGTTGGTCTGAAGTACATGATAGATATTTGGTCAACACATCTCTTTTTTATACAGAAACCGCATGTTCCTGTGCTGGGGAGGGGTGGCTCAGTGGCTGAGTGCTTGATACCCAATATGAGGACCTGATTTCAAGCCCCCAGAGCCCATGCAAAGACTGGTACAGTAGAGGGCAGCTATAACACCAGTGGTCGTGGATGAGACGGGAGCTGGAGGCAGGTAATCCCAGAAGCTCATGGCTCAGCTAGCCTGCTGCGTGCAGTGGTGAAGAGCAGAGAGGCTTTGGGCCAGGAGAGGACGGCTCAGTGGGTAAAAGGGCCTGCTGCCCAAGGCTGACCACTCCAGTTCAGTCCCCAGTTCCCACGGGGCAGTCAGACAACTCGGTAAGGCTGTCAGCTGAGCTTCACACACGTGCCGTGCACTCGCTCAGGCACAAGCAGCCAAAGCGTTGCTGGCCACATCACCAATACAAATGTTACACAATACAATAATAATAATAAAATAATCATGAATTATAATAATAGTGTCAAAACTTTCTTAAGAAACTCACCATCTTAACCAAGGTGGAAGGCAAGGACAAGCAGCAGAGGCTGCCCTCTGACTTTCATGCTTGTGCCACGGCATGTCACACATACACACACACACACACACACACACACTGTATGTACATACACATTTATACTTGCACCCAACACAGTAGAAAATTTCCCCTTCCCACCTGTTCCTGGACGACTCACCTGGGAAGGAATACACATCCTCATTCCCTTCACACTGGATTGCAGAGGCTGACGGTTGCCCTCTGGCCACTTGGAGCATGACTGAGAAACCAGCCGTCTCTGTAAATCTCTGTGGAAAATTGGGGTCTGAGAGTGAATTGTCTTCTGGGCTCACCTTATCCTGCCAGTGCCTTCTTCCATGGAATGAACCAATCACCATATGGCCTGTTCTTGGAGAACTTCCGCTCAGCTTTGGCACCTTGCTGGGTGTGGCTTAGTAGTTGGCCATTGCTCCTGCTGGCTCTTGTTGGTAACAGATCCCTTTTGGGTTATGCAATCTCTAAGGGTTGGTCAACCCTTGTTCGACTACCTAGATAGGGTGGTTTGTGCCTTGGATCCATCACGAGGACCACTGTGAGGTTAGACCTCAGGAAAGACAGAGTTTGGCTTTGTCACTCAGGAACCAAGCCAAACCCCAAAGCAAACCAAAATGGCTTCCTTGTAGTTAAGGTGGTATGTAATGATCCTGAGCAATGCTCCCAAAGGTCATCAGATCCTTGTACAAGGCACTTGTGACTGTTGGTGGGGTCCTCTTTGCAAATGTGACTGAGAATACTGAGATGGAGGATTGTTTTGGATTATGCAAGCCAGACTTCAGCAGCCATGGAGCCCTTAAAAGAGATAATCAGTGGGGCGCTACTGAGGGAGGAAAAGGACAGCTAGCTGTGGAGGCAGAGGGAGGACTGGCATAGCCACAAGACAAGGACAATAGGGTTCAGAAGAGGCAAGGAATGGAGTTTCCTCAGAGCCACCAGAGTCCCATGCACACTTTGATTTTACCCCAGTGACACCAGAGCCTCGAACTTTGAAAACTAATTCTGCTGTTTTAAATCACCAGGAGTGTGGGGTTTGTTCTGCTGGGCACAGGAAACTGACACAGGGATAATGACTCATTCCTAGGGCACCCTTTTCAGGAAGTCTCAATCTCTGATTGTGATCTGTTCTCAGGGCTTTTATGAGAGGCTAAAACCGGAAACACCTTTGAGGTGGAAGGTGGCGCTGACAACCTCATTGGGTTTTGTTGGTCTCTGAGTTTGCGTTCTGTCCTAGCTAGGAAATGCTAGGAAGGTTATCTGATAGGCTGGGGTGCTGGCTTAACTAGCAGCTGCTTTCCTTGGAAGCACCAGGGACCTGAGTCACCAGAACCCACGTAGACATGCTGGGTGTGGTGGCCAAATGATCAGTGTCCTCTTGCCCAATCACGCTGGAGGACTGTCAGATTGTCACTGAAGCGCTGTACCAAGCTGGATTCTTAGGGAGATGCTATGGTCTGCATGTGCTGGAATCTTCCCCCCAACACAAATTGCAGGAGCGACCTTAGAGAAGTGGAGTCTAATGGAGCTAACTGGGTCACTGGGGCTCTTCTCTGATTAGACGTTGGCTAAGGTTTTGTGGAAACAGGTCAAGATTTGGGGGACTTAATTACACTGGTGTAGGTTCTTTTAAACCAGGCCAGCACCTCCCCCAAATCTCTCTTCTTCCTGTCCCCCAAAACAGTTTTTTTTTTTTTTACCTCCCATCCTGCCAAGAAGATGAAGGAGCCATGACTTGAACTACCAGATCATCAAGCTAAATAGAGTCCCCCCCCCCCCACCCCCCGTAAAGGATCCGGCTTTGAGCATTTTGTTAGAGTGAGATAGGAGATGTTAAGACAGATGGGGAACATGTTTTCAGCACTCTGCGTGTGCCCATCCGTGACGGGAGATATGTGATTGTGCAGAATGGAGGTGAGTGGACAAGAACCAGCCCCCTCATGTGGGCGGCCTGCGCTTTATCCCCTCCTCCCTTTCCCCACAGCGTCTCTGCTGTTCTTGACTGGGGATGGGCTGTTTGTTCCTAGCCCAGGCTAGCCCATTTCTTGTGCCTCCTCCGTCCCACCAAAGGAAGATGCTCATCCTTGGTGACTCCTCTGCACTGGGCTGGACTGAGTTTTAGGAATGAGCACTCCCCCAGCCCCCACCCCACCTCTGAGACCTCACAGACCTAGCTGAAAACACAGACACCAGCTTTAGCTTCCAAAAGCAGATATGCAGAATCTTACTTCAAAATGTATTTTTTTTTAATTTATTTTAGGCGTATGGGTGTTTTTGTCTTCATACAGCATGCATTGTAACACCCACAGAGGCCAGAAGCAAGAGTCGGAGTCCCCTGGAACTGAGTCATGGCTATGAACTGTCATGTGCGTGCTAGGAACCCAACCTGGGTTCTCTTCAAGAACAAGTGCACCCAATGGCCAAGCCTTCTCTCCAGGCCCCAGGGGCAGGCTGTTGATCTGATGGTGGGGTGCTTCCAGAGGCTCTGCATGGGTGGGAGAAATAACCTTGGGGGTCAAGAGCATGTCCGGACAGGACAGTCTGTTCTGATGCAGTTGCTGAGTCCCCTGGCTGCTTCCTCTTCCCCCTTAAAGCTGGGAAAATGAGCGTGTGGCATTCCAGGCCGTGAAGTGTTCACAGGTGGGAGGTGGAGAGCCTTCACACATGTGAAAGGGCCCAGGCGCAAGGTCTCTCCTCTCTCAGACCACATGCTTCCTCAGAGGATAGGACTTGAGAAAGATCTGGGCAACCCCCACACAGCAGGAGGAATCTAACAGGAAAGAAACTGAATTTCCTCTGCTCTTAGACCAGCCCCAATTCCAGCGAGCCCTTTAGGGCAATGTAATACTACTTTTTATTGCTATGACTAAATACCCATCAGAAACTCCCTAGGCTGATTTTGGACCATGGTTTCAAGGGAGTTTCAGCCTATCATGGGGCAGAAGTCATGGCTTCGGGAGTGTCTTTGTCCATAGCAGGCAGAGACTTCAAACTAAAATCACTTAGGTTCCTACCTGATGACTTAACTCTGACAGAGCTCTCCAGCCTCCCAAACTGCACCATCATCTGTTTCAACACCCAAGTGTTGAAACACAGGAGCCTTGGGAGACATTTCACACAAGAATATACCAAGCACTAAAAACGAGAAATACTAAAAACGAGAAACCTTCTCAATCTGCTTGAAAATAACTTTAAAATCCTAAGCTGGGTCTGGGGAGAGGGCTCAGAGGTACGAGGGTTTGCTGCATGAGGCTCTGCTGCCAAATTCCCCGGACAGAGAAAGATATCCAGGTATGGCCACATGGGCCTGGGACCACAACACCGTGGGGGTGAAGGACAGGAGGACCATGGGCTTTGCTGGATCAAGCCTAGCTCTAGGTTCAGTGAGAGCTTCTGTCTCAAGGGAATAAGACAGCAAGTGATAGACTGGGAGGGCAGAGACCCCCTTTATCCTCCACAGGTGCTCCCAAAGGTGAGCGCCCCCATTTATGCACACATCTCACACAGTCACCCACAAAATCATTTTCTAAAAATCCACCAAACTGTTCACTGAATTCTGACTCCCTGCTCCCCACTTCTCATAAGGCATTATTTTATAGTCTCTAAGAAACATATCTCCCAAATAAAACATTAAAACAGAAAAGTCCCTGATACAAAACATCTAAGAAATCAAGGATACCATGAAAAGAGAAAAATCTAACAATAACAGAAACAGACAAAAAAGAAGATTCCAGGCTCCAAGGTCCAGAAAATATTTTTAAGAAATTCTAAAGAAAGAGATGCCCTTAA
Organism: Psammomys obesus; assembly: GCF_907164565.1. NCBI lineage: Eukaryota > Metazoa > Chordata > Mammalia > Rodentia > Muridae > Psammomys > Psammomys obesus. Next base: position 9,127,804 of record NW_026592666.1, on the reverse strand, counting down.
ACATACAAGAAGCTTACAGGGGGCTGGAGAGATGGCTCAGTGGTTAAGAGCACTGTCTGCTCTTCCAAAGGACCTGGGTTCAATTCCCAGCACCCACATGGCAGCTCACAACTATTTGTAGCCCCAATCCCAAGGGATCTGACACCTTCACACTAATGCATATAAAATAAAATTAAATAAATTTAAAAAGAGGCTTACAGAACACCAAACAGGCCAGACCAGAAAAGAAATTCCTCCTGCCACATAATAATCAAAATACTAAATATACAGAACAAAGAAAAAATATTAAAAGCAGCAAGGGAAAAAGGCCAAGTAGACCTATCAGAATCACACCTGACTTCTCAACATAAACTATGAAAGCCAGAAGGGCCTGGGCATAAGTCATGCAGATACTAAGAGACCACAGATGGCAACTCAGACTGTTATACCCAGCATAACTTCCAATCACCACAGAGGGAGAAAACAAAGATATTCTATGACAAAACCAAATAAACAATATCTATGCACTCACCCAGCCCCACAGAAGATACTAGAAGGAGAACTCCAACTCAACGAGGTCAACTATACCCAAGAAAACACAACAGTAAAACCAAAAGAAAACAAGCACACAAACATACTATCACCATCAACTCCACAATAAAAGGAGCTAACAATCATTGGTCACTACTAATATCTACCAACATGAATGGATTCAACTCTCCAATAAAAAGACAGGCTAACAGAATGGCTGCAGAAACAGTATTCAACATTCTGCTGCATTCAGCAACATAGACACTACCTCACAGTAAAGGGCTGGAAAAAGGTTTTCTAAGCAAGTGGACTCAAGAAGCAAGCTGGAGTAGACATTCTAATATCTAATAAAATAGACTTTCAACCAAAATTAACCAAAAGAGATAGCGAAGGACGCTTCATTCTCATCAAAGAAAAAAATCCACCAAGAGGACATCACAGTCCTGCCTCAATCTATGCCTCAAATACAAGGTCACCTGCATTCTTAAAAGAAACATTATTAAAGTTTAAATCACACATCCATCTCAGCACATTAATAGTGGGAGACTTCAACACTCCACTCTCCCCAATGGACAGATCATCAAGACAGAAGCTAAATAAATAAAGAAGCCAACAGAGGTAGTGAATCAAATGGACCTAATAGAACATTTCATCCAAACACAAGAGAATATACTTTTTTCTCAGCACCACATGGAACCTTCTCCAAAACTGACCATATAGTCCAAAGAAAACTTCAACCGATACATGAAAATTGAATTAACCCATTGTTTATCAGATCACCATGGGTTAAAGCTAGACCTCAACAGCATCAGAAACAACAAAAAGCCTACACACTCATGGAAACTGAACAACTCCCTGCTTAATGATCACTGGGTGAGGAAAGAAATAAAGAAACAAATTAAAGACTTCCTAGAATTCAATGAAAATGAGGGCACAACTTACCCAAACTTATGGGACACCATGAAAGCAGTGCTCAGAGGAAAGTTCATAGCACCAAGTTCCTTCATAAAGAAAGTAGAGAGATCCCATATTAGCAACTTAACAAATCACCTGAAAGCTTTAGAAAAAAGAGAAGCAAATACACCCAAGAGGAGTAGATGGCAGGAAATAATCAAAATCAGGGCTGAAATCAATAAATTAGAAACAAAGAGAGTAATACAAAGAATCAATGAAACCAAGAGTTGGGTCTTTGGGAAAAATCAACAAAATAGACAAACCCCTAACCAAACTAACTAAAAGATAGAAAGACAGAACCCAAATTAACAAAATCAGAAATGAAAAGGGTGCTATAACAACAGATACTGAGGAAATCCAAAGAATCATTAGGTCTTACCTCAAAAGCCTGTATTTGATTTATCAAAGATAAATCAAGAGCAAGTAAATAGTTTAAACAGCCCTATAACCCCTAAAGAAATAGAAGCTGCCATCAAAAGTTTCCAAAAAAAAAAAAGGCTAGGGCCAGATGGTTTTAGCACAGAATTCTACCAGACTTTCAAAGAAAAGCTAACACCAATAGTTCTCAAAATATTCCACCAAATAGAAACAGAAGGAATATTACCAAACTCATTCTATGAAGCCACAGTCCAGACTTTCAAAGAAGAGCTAATACCAATACTCTTCAAACTATTCCACAAAATAGAAACAGAAGCCACAGTCACCCTGATACCTACACCACACAAAGACTCAACAAAGAAAATTTCAGACCAATCTCCCTTATGAACATTGATGCAAAAATACTCAGTAAGATACTTGCAAACCGAATTCAAGAACACATCATCCACATCATCCACCATGATCAAGCAGGCTTCATCTCAGGGATACAATGCACAGACCCCAAGAAGATAAGCCCGATGGGCATCTTAGGCTACATGTGGGCCCACTAGTTAGGGCAGTGACCAGTGAGGATGTGTGGAAATCTGTATGGCTTCTGTGATGGCTCTTCTTGGTTGTCAGCTTAACTTCATCTGGAATTAACTAAAATCCAAGCAGCTGGGCACAACCTGTGAGATTTTTTTTTTTTTTTAAATTAAATCATTTGAAGTGGGAAGACTCACCTTTAATCCAGATCTTTTGTGGTGGGAAGATCCACCTCAAATCTGGGCCACACCTTCTTCTTCCACCTATAGAAGGGGCACAGAAGAGGAAAGCTCTTTGCTTGCTTGCCCTTGCTCTCACTGGCAAGACTATTCCTTCAGTGGCACTGGCAGAGGTTCTGCATGGGGCGTGCTGAATGTGTTCCCTGCCGGAGGAAACACCCCTTCCTTATGACATGGGGAGGCGAGCTGCGCAGAAGCGCCAGGGCACTGCAGGTGGATCTGAATGTTGCAGAGATGTCCCTGCTTGCAGCCCTGAGGGAAAGTGTTCCCTGAGGAGTTAGCTGTCCGTCTGGTCAGACACTCGGGATGATGCTCTTCCTGTAGGCTCCCTGTTACCCCTTACAGTAAGGGGCCTCACCATGCAGTGAGCCACATGGACTCACATTCATTAGTGAGATGGCAGACCTGAGTAAAATCGCTGTGGATCCTGCACAGCCCTGACAAGCCCGATGGCATACCCAGACTTGTAGCTACCTTGAGTAATTTCTGCTTTTTTGACTCTTGTATGGGGTCTCCAAGGGGCTTGGGTTGACCCTTTTTATGATAGCTGTACAAAGCTATCAGTCACTAGTGGTTATAGTATTGATGGTGAAGTCACCAAAATTGGCCAAGCCAAAAAGAGGCCTTACTTCAGTAAGGCCTATGTATTGAGAACTTTAGTATGAGGTGATTTCCCTGCAAATGAAAGACATTAATTAGGGAAAGATTTACTTTCAAAACCAGGGCATATAGAGGGAATACTATTTTAAGGAGAGGGAAAGAGAAATTCCTCTAAAGAAAAGAGATGTTATAGGAATGGGTTAAAGACACTAGGCAAACATATGGACCTATTCCCAAACTCAGAGGTGGGCAAGGGCCTGTGATTCCAGAAAGGACTGTTAGAGTGTTGATAAGATGGAGTCTGGGTCGTGAAGGGGCACCAGCCAACAGTGCAGAGGCTAACGAGCTATGGAAACTGTATAGAAAATCTCAATTGTGGGAAACAGATGGGATTTGTGATTTAAGTCCCAGTACTTTAAGAGCCTATGCTGTCTGCTTAAATGCATCTTCAAGGTGTTCCATAGCACTGTTAGCTGGCATGGGGAAGACCCTGAAGAACGTTTGCATTCTCCCAGCGGAAACACATGGAAAATATTACTATAACGCCCACAGCAGCCCCATCTCCATCTCTGACTGTGACTGAGAACAGAGATGTGTTGCAACCATAAACCCTACAGAATCTGTCTTCTGATGGGTTTTGCCTTTTGTTTCTACCCCTATCATAAAGAATATTTTGTACGTGGGGAAATGATGATTCTGTTGGGAAGGAATTAAAAATGACTCCGTACTGTCATCTGATTTCTTCTGTGATGTGACTGTCCATTTACTTCCTCAAACTGGAACTTGGTAGAATCAAGATAATAGGGAAGGTCAAATGTTTCTGTTTAGGACATTGTCACCATCCGGGTTACTTTGAATCTAACATTTCCTTCCTTCCTTCCTCTCTTCCTCCCTCCCTTCCTTCTTCCTTTGCTCCGCATTTCCTTCCTCTCTTCCTGCTCTTTTTCCTTCCCTCCTTTCTTCCTCTTCCTCTTCTTGACAGTGTCTCATGTAGCCCAGGCTGGACTTGAACACCTGATGTATAGTCAAGGCTGGCCTTAACTTCTGGTCCTTTCGCTTCTCCCTTCTGAGAGTTGAGGTTACAGACATGTGCTACTACGTCCACTGGACATTTCTTTGAGGCAAAGTCTTGCTATGTAATTCAGGCTGGTCTTGGACTTGCCATGCTTTCCTGCCTCTGGGTGCTGGGACTACAGGCATGCAGTACCCACCCCTCCCAGCTCTCTGCTAGACCTTTCTGAACATGAAAGTATCTCTGGCGGTCAGGAACCTGCCAAAGTGTTGTGCTCACGGTCCCTAGGGCTGTAGGTCAGCCGGGACAGGGGTTTCTGAATCCCCCCCCTGCTCTAGCCTCCTGAAAGGAGGCTCCCTACGAAGGCTGAGTAAAACTTCTTCTGATTATGGAGTGCTCCAGGCTGACAGTCTAATTACAATTTCTCTCGGGCTGTTTTTGCCCCCAGCAGCCATTCCTTGTCCACAAGTGTGTCAGGCCTAACATCCCGACATGCAGATAAAATCGTGGAGTACACTGTCTTAACAAAACCCTGTTTTCCACCAACAGAAAGGCTACGAGCACTATCAGACAGCAAGAGTGACCCACGGGTGAGGGTCCCCTTTGCGTTTTTAAATGTATTGATTTGTAGCTTTCTTTGTTCTGTTACATCAAAATTTCCATGAAACGGCTCCCACACATATGTGGAGAGAACTCTATCTTGAGCCCTGGTTACTAATATTTTAGCTCAAGAAATAAACTCTCTTTTATTCCTTTTGAGATGGACATTGTGGCTTTTTGAGAGGAACAGCTTTGGGTCCCTGGAATAGAGAGCCAGAGGCGGGCTAATCACTGGCAGATCAGCAGGGCAGGGCGGCCCAGCCAAGAGCGGAGCCCACTGGCTTCTTCTGAGAGACTGGCTCTTAAAACAGGCTCTCTTTTTGGTTTTTGTTTTTAACACAGTGTGTGTGCGTGCGTGTGTGAGTGTGTGTTGGTTTCTTTTTTGTCAACTTGATGCAAACTAGAGTCATCTGGCAGAATGCCAGAGAAAATGCCCCCATCTGTGGACAAGCCTTCAGACTCCTGCCCTGGCTCCCCTAATGATGGACTGTCACCTGCTGTGAGCCAAATAAACTCTTCCCTTCCCATGTTGCTGTTGGTCATGGCCTGACCACAGACACCTAGGGTTGTCGGTGGTGGTCAGGCTTCCCTTGTCGGAGGCAAGTGCACACATCTGAGCCAGCCCCTGCTCAGCCTCGGGATCGGCTTTCCTGGTGAAGACGGTTGGTTATGAAGTGCTGCTGTCTATTATGGGCTGACCCCGGGGCAGTCACTCTTTACGGTTGTGTCTTTAACCCTCGTGCCCTTTTCACTTCACAGACAGGCCAGACTGAGAGCCAACGGCTAGCAAAGTTCTGAACAAAGTGCAGAGCTTTTCTGTTCGTGGAGGCGTCTCAGCACACGAGACTAGGAACTCAGCCTTGACAAGCACTAGCTTCGTGGACAGGGACAAAGAGGAGCCTTTCTCATGCAGATTTTAACAATTACACTAGAGCAGTTTTATTAATTCTTGTATGGCATACATCGGCGATGTCCCCAAATCCCATATGCTAAGCAGTGAGCTAGGGGACAGTAGTGGCCAGCTTGTGGTGCTGTTGGGAGCAGTGCAACCAGACAAAAACAAAACAAAACAAAACAAAACAAAAAACACCCCACTCTTCTTTCTTGTAAATTGTTTATGTCAGGTATTTTTTACAACAGCGGAAAGCTAGCTAACACAATATACAAATATAGAATATTTACAGAACACCACCAATAATACAAAACACGCAGGCAGGAAAGGAAATTTCTTTGATCCTTGAGTATCTGAAATGTTCACGTGTGTCCAGCATGGGGAGTGCGTGGGGAGGGGCCACTTTGTGATGAGGATGATTTACGGGCATTCTTATGATTTTATGGTGTTTCCACTTTTTCTCCCTATTTAAAACACTTCTGCTTCTCAGAATTTAAATTGGCTTTTATTTTAGTAAGTGCAAAGGGCTCAAATTACATTCAGTGGTCATTAAAAAAATAATTATTAAAGTCTCTCTCTCTCTAGACAGGGTCTTTCGTCCAGCTTGGCCCTGAACTCCCTGTGTCCCTTGAGCCTCTGACCCTCCTGCCTCTACCTCCCAAGTGTGGGGCTTCTAGGCAGACAGCACCACCCACCCTGCTTCTGAGGTGCAGGGGATCAAAGCTCGTACCTCATTGTGTGCCTGGTGCGCTCAGTCCGCCGGGCTGCACCCTCGGCCCTCATTATCAAAGTCTCCATAAAGCAGTGAACTCCCAAGCGGAGAACTCTGCGGCTGCAGTCTCTGGTCCTGGCTCTCTGGTTGTCTCTACCAGGCCAGCTTCAGGAAGCCCAAGGCTTGGAGTTTTCTGATCACACTTCTGAGGCCGACCTGAGCAGCAAGGGGTCACTGAGCGCAGGCGCGGGGCTTTTATCCGTGGGCTCCAGCTCCTGATGTCCTGGCTCACACAGGGTCCCCAGGGCACAGCTGTCGGCAGGAATCTGCTTGCTGTCTTCTATGGCTTCCGTGACGACACTCAGTTTGTCAAACACTTCAGGCTCCTCAGTGAGAGGGAAGGAGAAGAGCAGAAGTGTGCTGTGATGGGAGGGGCCCAGAAACTGCAGGGAAATGAGAGGGCTGTTACTCAAACCACCCTGTTCTCCCCTTTTCTGGGCTGACAAGGATTTTATGCAAAACTTTTAAGGGTAGAAAAATGCAACAGTAATGTTATGGTGCCTCCTTGAAAAGGAATTATCACACGATAATCCACGCACAGGAACAGTCTCACGGGAAGTGAGCAGGCAGCTGAAGAGGATCACACTTCGTGTCAGGAGCATTGCTAACAGCGGCCGGACAGCAGGACAAGGATAAGTGCACAAATGTGCTGACACTTCAGTGGAATATTATTCTGTTTTTTTAAAAAAGAAGATGCTGGTCCGGCAAAATGGCTCAGCAGGGAGAGGTGCTCCCCACGCACACCTGATTACCCAAGTGTGATCCCCCAACCCCAAGGCAGGAGGACAGAGCTAACTCCTGAAAGGTTGTCCTCTGGCCGCCCCTCTCCCCCACAGTGGCATTGCAGACACTGTCACTCACACACAAGCACACACACATACACACGAATGTACACATGCACACACACACACTAATATTTTTAAAGAAAAAAATTCTGACACATTCTACAACATGGAAGAGCACTGAAGACATTATGTTAAGTGAAATACGCTAGCCATAAAAAAACGACAAGGAGGGCCTGGGGATGCAGCTCAGTTGGTGCACTGACTGCTTAGCACACACAAAACCTTGCGTTCTACCCCCAGCACAGTATGTATGTGTATACACACACACATACATGTAGAGTACCACAATTTAAAGAGGCAGGACAAGCACTGGCAGTTTCTCTACAGAACGCTCACTGTCACTCCTATCTTCCTAAGAAACAAGATGGCTGCTTAGCCTGACCCTTAGCTGAGGCACACTCCTGGCTGCCATTTCCTCTGGGAAGCAGGTGTGTAGGGATACGAGGGGGTGATGCACAGGCCGTGGATAAATGTGTCATGAGCCTACACGTGATGTCTCTCATGTGTCTTGGGCCAAGCTCACCAGCCCCTCTGTGACCTTTAACCTCGTAATCTCCAGTACAGTGGCCCCAAGCTGCTTGTGGCTACTAGCCGCTTAACATGTGGCTGGTTAGAACAGAGGTATGTTGTGAAACAGACACGTGATGTTGAAGGTTTTGTATGAAAAAATGTAAAATATCTTAATAACTTAAAAACATTGGGTTGCATATTGGTTGAATATTGAAACGGTGGTATTTCAGGTGTTCTGGGTTTCATAAATTACTGCAAAACTGAAACAGGTACTGGCCCAGCAGCACCATGCTGGGGAGCTCTATCCGGCTTCCGGAGTTCAGTTTACATGTGCCCTGCATCATGAGTCCAACTGGAGAGTGGTTGCGTTTTTAAACAAAATCCCAAATGTTCGATTTTACCACTAAAGACTCGGGAGCCAGATGCTGGGGTGAAAACCTGCTAGCTCAGAGAGACAGAGAGAGCACCCAGCCGACCCTCCCACTCAGCCAAACCCGTGAGGCTGCCAGGCCCGTCCTGCCCTTACTGAGGTCCGGGGACGCCAGGCAGCTACACACCGGCAGGCTCAGCCCACTGTATCTGTCCTGTCTCTGTTCATGCAGTGACCCCATCAGTAGACACAGTGTCATGACCAGATGTGGAAGGCCAGCATTGCTTTAGGGGGAGGAGGGCATGGTATATGCGGATCCTATCGTGGGAGCAAGCCCCCAGGCTGCACCTCAGCCTGTGCGCGTGTGCTCCGGCTCTTAGTGTGTAAATAAGAAGACTTACAGTCTTCAGCTGGATACATTCCCGCTTCTCTCAAAACCTTCAGAAAACATCCTTCCCCGTTGCCCCCCCTCCCCCCGCATCCACGATACACACCCCAGAGCATCAATCACCATCATATTCCCAAACCGGAAACATACCACACCTCTCCCTCCCTTGACTGTCCCTTCACCAGCGTTCAGTGTGGAGTGTTCTTTCCCATCTCTGTACTAAATTCGGCTCTCTCTCTTCTGCTAGAACCATTACCTTTTAACCCAAGGACTTGATGCTCTGGACAGTGGAGAAGGCGATAGCCAGGTCCAGGGTGGGGTTGGGGTGGGGTTGTGGCTTCCTTGGCGCATGGGAATGGGCAGTGCAGGGACTTGTACATACTCTTGAAGAACATGCTGCCAGGCACTGGACGGCCTTGACCTTAGAGAAGTCTCTCCTCATTCCACCCAACCTACCTCCTTCAGGTGCTGTGGAAGAGACGTCCCAGAGCGGAAGGTGTACTTGGCCTTCTTGTAAATGAACCACAGCAAGCCAAAGCAGCCAAGGAGAAAGAGGACGACCACAAAGACGGAGGTTATGAGGACAGCGGCCACCATCCAGGAAGGAGTCATTTCTGCTGGGGACAATGGGGCCGGTCAGACTCTTGGCTTGTGCACACACACAGGTTGAGTCACAGGGTTCATGCACCCACTGTGATCCAAAACAATCCCTTCAACCAGGCCCATCCGGTCACAGTGGCCCAGGAGCACGGCGGCTGGCTGGAGGGAGGTCCTCGGTGTCTTCCTTGAGTTCCACCCCGTTCCTGAATCCTCTTTGCAGTGTGGTTTCCGGCAGGGATGATGGCACAGGGAAGAATGGCAGGCAAGGACCCCAGTCCACCTGCCTGTCTGTAGAGGGGCGGAGCTGCCTGCTCTAGGCCTTGCGCTTTGACACTGAGAACAGGGCACAGGGGAGGCACAGGCCTGGGCACCTATGTTTGGTAATGAGAAGCAGAGCCAGCTTTACAGCAAGGAGCACACACAAATCCTTGGGCCTAGGGACCTGAGTGACCATCACTGATGCCTTGCCCCTGGGCCATGTTTCCTGGAGGTTCTGACCAGAGCCTGCAGACTGTGTTGCTGCCAACACATTTCTCTGGTTACTTACCGTGAGCTTTTCCAGAAAGGCCTGTTCACCTGAGCCCCTCTCTGGCCATCTGGACACACCCATGGTACTGTGACCCAGAAGTATCTTCCACAGGGCCCAGTAACCTCTCTGTGAAGCCGACAGGAAGGCTGTCTCCATAGATCAGCAGGTTTTGGTAACTCAGCTGGCAGAGGGAGAGTGGTAATGGCACTGAACTCAGTTTACTCATCTTCTACTCCCCTGACTCTGCTTATTCTGGCTCCTTCTCTCTCCACTTTCTCCCTTTCAGACATTCAGCTCCTTCCCATTTGAGGTAGGTAGTCACCGAATAAAATCCAGCATTTCCTCTTTAACCAACCTGCTTGGTTTCTGTGGGAGCATCCAGGTCACCTGGTCAGCTATGGCCCCAGCTCCCCTCACTCACAACAGGTCCTTCTCCTGCTGACCTGGCCACTCCTCCACCCACCCGTTGTCCACAGCACCACCTTCATGACCAAGGGTGGATGGCACCTGATGGGGCTGAGAGAACGCACCCTTGGGAAGAGCCAGTCATCTGAAAAGAAACTTGTGCGGAGAAGGCCAAATGTCACATCAGAACAGAGAACCCTGATCAGTATGCCGGTCCTGGCATTCCACTGACCATAGGCTCTGCTGCTACTTGAGTCAACTTGTCATGGTGCCCCGCTCTTTAACTGTTCGTGGGTAAATGGATGGATGGATGGACAGATAGACAGATGGAGTATTTGTATGGGTGAGAGACTAGGAAGAAACTGTCACAACTCCCTCCCTCCCTCTCTCTCTCCTTCCCTCCCAATCTCCTTGTGTTAGCATTCCTCACACACCAATTTCCTGACTGTCCTGCCTTGCTGATTGGAAGAACTTTATCCCAGTTCCTGGGATCTTGTTTCAGCTGCACAGCCCTCTGTCCCTTTCGTGTCTTAGAAGAGGCTGCTTGGATGTGTCCTGATAAGTGGCAGGCCCAGAGAGCTGGCTGGAGCAGCCCCTAGGCGGACTCTGACAATGAGAGGCCAGCCTGGTTCCCAAGAAAGCTTTAGGCTCCTACTCACCCACCACACAAGCGCCTACTCTAGCATGGCAGGAAGAATCAGTGTTGCTGGGATCTCTCAGGTCAGGGTGGTGGACAACACAGCTGGTTTCCTGGTGTTTTAGATAAGGGCAGGTAGCTAGCCTTTGCGACTTTGTGAGTTCTTCTTCTCCCACCCTGGTTTCATCCCTATCACTAGATAGGAGAGAAAGGATAGGGGGGAGAGGTCCCTGAATCTAATTTATTTCCTTTTGCTTCTTCTTTGAGCACAGCTCCTAACAAACCGCAGACTGCCGCCATGACCACCCCCAACGCTGCTTCTCGGGCCCTGGCATTTATACACCCTCTGAAAAGTTCCCAGAATTCCAAACATCACACAATTTCGAAAACTATCTGCAGCTGGCAAACCCATTCCTCCGCTAGAGCATGAGGCAAGTCACAGGCAGCTTCTATGGACAGTGTGAAGTAGCCCCATATCCCCACACCTGAGATTAAAACAAACACACATTCTCAATACATATGTGTGTGTGTGCATACATACATACATATATATATATATATATATATATAATATTTAAATATTATAAAAGGTTTTCAGTGTGAGCATCCTAGAGATGAAAAAAAAAAAAGAAGAAGACTCCAAGGTTCCTTCTATTCCCAGGGTCACTCAGTTAATGATGGTCAAAGACATATAATATATGATATATGATATATGATATATGATATATGATATATAATATATAATATATAATATATAATATATAACATATAACATATAACATATAATATATAACATATAATATACATTGGTTTTAAAGTCCGAATGTCTCTGTGTAGCCTTGGCTGTCTTGAACTCACTAAGTAGACCAAGCTGGTCTACCGAGTCCCAGAGATCTGCCTGCCTCTGCCTCCCTGAGTGCTGGGATTACAGGCGTGTTCCACCACGTCTGGCTATTTTTGTGTTTTTTTAAAAACCCAAATATTCTAGAACTGTCACTCCAGAGACATGCCTGGCGGGTGGTGGCACTTTTGCTATTTCTCTAGAAGAGTGCCGGGGGTGATGGTGAGAGAGTGCTTTCTAAGGAGTGAGTTGCAGGGCAACTTACCAAGCCATGCTATGGCCTGAAGTTCCTCCCCTGGCTGCAGACCTATCGGACAGTGCCATGGCAGACCACTTTTTATTTTAAGGGTTGGGGCACCTCAGTCTACCTTCGGAATTAATTTGTAGGCAATGATTTAAAGGGAACGTAACCTGGGTTTTTAAGGGCCTGTGTTCAGTTATGTCTTTATCCTTCCTTAGCTGAGTGACTTTGGGCAATAGAAGGAAACTTAGGGCCTTCCTTTTCTAGATCCCTAGAGTGCTCACTCTGAAATTTATAGTATTTAAATTAAATCTAAAAAGAAAAACTTGTTAATTAGGCATTTGCCAAATAGCTTTCCTATTTCTCGTTTTTAAAATAAGAACGTTTGGGTCTAGTCAGGAGACAAGAGTCTTACTCTGTGGCCTAGGTTGGCCAAAAACTTACCACACAGTCCAGCCTGGCCTCATGGTGATTCTCCTGCCTCAGCCTCACAAGTATTGAAATTACAGGCTTGAGCCACCACACCAGGCTTTAAGTACTTTTCTTTTAGATCAAATTGTGTCCCTCACATCAGATTTCACAACACCGTTGGCTCTGCAGGTGTCCCGTCTCCCATGCACTCAGATTGCTGCGATTCTTGACAGGTGTTGGGCCATATATGTCCACCTGGTAGGTGTCACCATGCATCTGCGTATAGGTGGCCCCCAGGCTAAGGAGCACGGTTCCATGCCCCACCCTTCCTTCCTCTGCTTGTTTTGTTTTAATCCTCCTCTCCTCTCCCCTCCTTTTCTCCTCCCTTCCCCTACCTCCTCTCCCCTCCTCTCTTCTCCCCTCCTCTCCTCTCCCCTTCTCTCTTTTCCCCTCCCTTTCCCTACCTCCTCTTCCCTCCTCCCCCTCCTCTTCTCTACTCTCCCTCCTCTCCTCTGCTCTGCTCTCCCCTCCTTTCCTCTCCCCTCCTTTCCCCTCCTCTTCTCTACTCTCCTCTCCCCTCCTCTCCTCTGCTCTGCTCTCCCCTCCTCTGTTCTCTCCTCCTCTCCTCTGCGATCCTCTCCTCTGTTCTTCTTTCCTCTCCTATCCTCCCTTCCTTTTCCTTCTTCTCCTACTTCTCTCCTCCTCCTTCATCATGCAGGATGTGTGTTCTCAAGCATGCTGGGGTAGAATCCAGGGCCACATATGCTAAGAAAGCCCCCCCATCACTGAAACACACTCTGAACCACTGATCTGTTAATAAACAGTGTGGAGAGCACCCTGCTAGATGCCACTGTGCCCCGGGTTCATATTTACTTCAATCCGTAATGGCATCAGCTGAAGTCACTGATACGTTTTCCACGTTCCCCCTCCCAGTCATTATATGTCCCCCAAACTAGAAATGCAGGGAAGGAAAGATAAGATGGGAGGGCTCAGTCTCTGCTAGGTGTTCATATGAGAACCACTTAACCTATTTCATCGAGCTGAAAGGGCAACCGAGCATGAAAGCTGGATTCGTGGAGACAGACTCCAGCCCACTGAACTAGCTGAGCCGGGTTCTTAAGAATGGGTCATCTCATTTTTCAGCCTGAAGCAGACCGGTCTGGGGGACCATGCTGAGGAGGCTGAGGCTGATTTCTGCCCTGTGGTAGAGTTTGAGCTGACTGCCACATATGCAGGACCCACGGCAGGGGCCACGCAGCCCTGAGAAGGCAGTTACTCACCGTCACTGGTCGCCCGCTCACACACAGGTTTGCTCCATTCTCCGGTTCTGTTCTGGCCTTGAAGAAACCCTTGAACTTGAACGCAGTAAGTTGTCCATGGCTCCAGGCCTCTGACGACCTCAAAGTCATATGGAGAAGTGACTTGAACCTACAAGGGGGACACAGCAGTGTGAAAGGACGTCATCTCTCCTTTATTCCCCGTTCCTTCATGCTACACAACTGTGCTCCAGACTCCTCAGGAAGAGCCACTGGCTAGAATACCTTCCAGCTCTCCACACATGCTGCATCCTAAGGCTGGGACAAGACCAACTGCGAGGCCGCCAAACTATCTCATTGCCTCCATCCTGGAGCATGGGAGACATCTAAACCATCACACTCCCCTTTAAAAAAACTACCACAGCCAAACAAGACAGCCAGGCTCCTTTCCTCATGGGGCCCAGTGCGCAGTGCCTACAAACAGCAGGTCCCTGGTGGTGGTGGTGGTGGTGGTGTGTGTGCATCCTGCTGCCTGTACAGATTGCTCCCCTCTATGACTATCTATGCTATTCATTCCCTTTCTGTCATATTATCCCTACTCTAGGTTCCACACAGGTGAGGTGCCTTTGGGGTGCCTCAGGGCACACTGGTCAGGATTCATGCTGGTCAGGTCATCATGTACGCTGCAAAGGAGAGCACATGTGGCTGACACTCTCTATAGGACCAAGTTTAAGTTCCACAGATCAAAAAATGGTGCTTTGCCAAGATGAATACAGACAAACTGAAGACACAGCAGCAGAGGAGCAGCTGATCCTGATGGCTGAGGGCTAAATAATCTCCAGTCTCAGCCCTGTACAAGTGGTGGGCCATGCCCTCATGAGGGTTTCCACAGTGCTGTTCACTAATGAATACACTGAGAGAGAGAGAGAGAGAGAGAGAGAGAGAGAGAGCGCACCATTAATGGGTTGAACTGCATCCCACAAAACTGTATGTATTTGTACCTATAAATATGACCTTATTTTGGGGGAAGGCTCTTTAAAATTTAAATTTATTTTTGGGCATGGTGGTGCATGCATTTAATCCGAACACACACACACACACACACACACACACACTAAAATAAATCTTTAAATATAATATTTTTTAAAAGACTATAAATTTGGACATACAGATAGGAACCCAGGGAGAAAGCCGTGCAAATAAAATGGCCAAGTCTGTAGGCTGTCACTTTGTTCTGACAACAGTGTCCTTTGCTGTACAGAAACTTTCAGTTTCGTGAGGTTCCATTTATTGATTGTTGATCTTAGAGCCTGTGCTGTTGGTGTTCTGTTCAGGAAGTTGTCTCCTGTGTCAATGAGTTCAAGGCTCTCTCCCACTTTTCTAACATATTTAGAAAAGTGTGTTGGTTTTATGTTGAGGTCTTTGATCCACTTGGACTTAACTTTTGTGCAGGGTGATAAATATGGGTCTATTTGCATTTTTCTACATGTAGAGATCCAGTTAGACCAACACCATTTGTTGAAGATACTATCTTTTTTCCATTGTATGGTGTTGGCTTCTTTTTAAAAAATCGGGTATCCTTAGATGTGTGGGTTTAATTCTGGGTCTTCTATTCAATTCCATTGATCCTCGAGTCTGTTTCTATGACAGTGCCACGCAGTGTTCTTTCAAGTTCTGTAAAGAATTGGGTGGGGTTTGCATTGAATCTGTAGGTTTTGGTAGGATGGCCATTTTTACTATGTTAATCCTACTGATCCATGAGCATGGGAGATCTTTCTGTCTTCTTCAATTTCTTTTTTCAGAGACTTGAAGTTTTTTTCATACAAGTCTTTCACTTGCTTGGTTAGAGTTACACCAAGGTACTTTATGTCTTTTGTGGCTATTGTGAAGGGTGTTGTTTCCCTAATTTCTTTCTCAGCCCATTTGCCTTTTGTATGCAGCAGGGCTACTGTTTTTTGTTGTTGTTGTTGTTTGTTTGTTTGTTTGTTTGTTTTTAATTTTGTATCCAGCCACTTTGCTGAAGGTATTTATCAGCTGTAGAAATTCTCTGGTAGAATTTTTGGGGTTACTCATATATACTATCATATCATCTGCAATAGTGATACTCTAACTTCTTCCTTTACAATTTATATTCCCTTGATCTCCTTTAGTTGTCTTATTGCTCTAGCTAGAACTTCAAGTACTCTTTTGAGGAGATATGGAGAGAGTGGGCAGCCTTGCCTTATCACTGATTTCAGTGGGATTGATTTAAGTTTCTTTCCATTTAGGTTTTTTTGTTGTTGTTATTGGCTTGCTGCATATTGCCTTTGGGAGGGTAAGTGAGAGGGAGGAAGGGATCAGGTGAAGAAGAGGGAGGGGGCTACAACTGGGATACAAAGTGCATAAATTGTTAAAAAAAATAATAAAAAGAAAATGGCCAAGGTCTGAGGGCGCTCTTTGAAGCCAAACAATCGCCAGCAAGCCTGACGGGGTGCAGGGAGAAGTATGGAGTGAATCCCACATCTTCAGGAGATTATCCCTGAAGATGTGCTGTTGTTCTTCAACTCTCAGGCTCCAGACATGTTAGACAAGGCATTTCTGTGGCTGAAGCTACCTAATTAGGAATCTCAGCAAGTTAACAAGAGCCGTGGACGGTGAGATTCAGTGTGCCTTCTTCCCTGACCACCAGGTGTGGTGCATGTTTGCTCTCCTGGCTGTTTGGGGTTCCCCATGTGTGTGCCTAGGTGGGCTCCAACTCCCAGGCTCTTATTCTCTTCAGGGCACCCCTGCCTTCCTCCCTGCTGGCTGAAGCCTCTGACTAATGCCATTTGAATTCAAATGCAAGGACATCATAATTAATGATATGCTTCAGCAAAATGAAGGGATTAAATTTTTTAAAAACTTTTTTTTTTAAGTTGGGGTCTTCAAGAGGCCACTGGCAAGAGCCCTCATGAATGCCATTAATGGTCTTACAAAAGCGGTGCCAGGGAGCTTACTGCCACCTTTTGCCTTCACCTGAGTGATCTAAGCACATGGCGTCAGGAGCGGCATCACCTTAGGAGGGAAGTGGGCTAGTCTTCACAAGACTCTGGACCTGAGGCTGTGCCTTGACCTTGGACCCCTCTGCCTCTAGAGTTATCATTCATAAACTATCCATTTTATTACAGCAGTGGGAACAGACCATGACATAGCCCCACTCAGTGGGAGGGTTTTTTTTTTTGGTGAAAAAATTAACTTGAGATTTGGGTTTGGCTCTCCAGTGTGTGTGTGTGTGTGTGTGTGTGTGTGTGTGTGTGTGTGTGTGATTGTATTATCCTAAGACAATGAACATGAGTGATCTTCCTCTCAGACTTTTGGGAAGGAACTGATGAACAAATTTAATATAATTAATTTATACAGCACATGTCAGTTTAGGACCACAAATGGCATTCCGCTCAGGAGCACTAAGTTTGACCAAAAATGCATGAATATCTGCAAATAATGAGAAGGGATCTTCATATTGTTCCAGATAGTGGGAAAGTGTGGCTTTCGTCAGCAAATCCCCCAGCAGTTCAGCGAACTGGACTACTCTTCCTGTTTCGTGAGTGAAGCGGGTTCTTGTGTTCACTCTTGAGGAAGCTAAGGTCATAGATGTGGCCAGAGCAACATGGTGACAGAGGCAATACTCCAACCAGACCTCTTAGCTTCAAGCATTGATTTCAAAAGAGAGCTGGCAAAATGACTCATTCTGTAAAGGTCTCCAGAGACCTGATCTCCAGAGCTGTGGTGTGCCCTTTGGTATAAAGAAATAAATGTAATAAATTTTTCTTTTAAAATAATTGCTCTCTAAAGAAGAGAGCAACAGGGAAAATTGGATAGGAAGGGTTAAAAAAAAAAGACAGCATTCTTAAACATCTTGGGAGCTGGGAGCTGCTGTCACTGTGGGGTGACTGGCTTGTGGTGTGTGGGGGGCTCCCGATGGGAAACTGGCCACCCAGCTGTCATGTGGCAGCTCACCCCAACTTCCCCCAGCCAAACGCTGACAAGCCCTGCTTCTCCTTCAGCTTCAGCTCAAGGATGGCAAATCTGCTGAGTGGACTTTATCCTGAGAGTCTGTTCTATATCTTCTCTTTGAGAGAGGGGAGTCCAGAAGCTTTTGGCTGGTAGAGGACCAGGCTTCAGACTCTCTGGACAGCAGGTGCTGCCACTTCGCAAGACTCTGGCTGGCCATGGGTCTCTGCACACAGGGGGATGTGCAGTGGAGGTGTGGATGGAGTATGTGTTCCTCTGTCTCTGCCCACCTTATTTTTGAGACAGGGTCTCTCCCCGAATCTGGATCTCACCAATGGACTGAATGAGCAGGCCAGTGAGCTCCCGGACCCTCCTGTCCCCATCTCTCAGCACTGTGATCACAGTGTGTATTGCCATGCCCGGCTTTTAACTCGGGTGTTGGGGAAATACTGGCTCTCATGTCTGCACAGCAAGCACTTTACTTAGCCAATCCCCCAGCCCCTGACGACCTTTCCTCTCTGTTATCATGGCTTAAACCGAGCAAAGAACATGGCTGCCTACATCTGAAATGCACAGGACAGCTAAGCTTACCTTCTCATTGGTCCCATTTTTCCAATATTGCGCCCTGTAAGTCCATGAGATGTAAATGTTCTTCATGGTCCACGTCTCAGGCTCGTTCTCAATGTGCGGGGCTGAGAAGCGCATATGTAAAGAATCAGCAAGAAACTCTATGCGCACCTCAGGAGGTCCAATAGTGGCTAAGCACAAGAACACACCAAAATGACAATCAAAAATCACACTGTCACACTGTGCTTAAACACGAATTCCTCATACATGTGCACAGCAATGGACTGAAAAACAACACCGATCCTCAACAAACCAGCTACAACATTGTCTAAGGAAGACCAATGTTTTTTTTTTTTCTTTTTGCCTATTAAAAAGATCCAATAACCTTTTTCTTTATTAATCAAATTTAATCTACTTATGTTCACAGTGAATATATAATATATTTAGGATGATTTCAACTATATTGTTTTTGCATTGTTTGTAAAAATGGCTCTTTTTTTTGGGCAGGGGTTGGTTGCCCCTGTACAAAGTCCAGGCTAGCCTCAGACTTGTGGTCTTCCTGCCTAAGTCTTGCCAGTGCTGTTGTTACAGGCACGACAGCATGCCTGAAAAAAGTCCGTTTTTAATTTTTTTATATTAGCTTCCTCTCTCTCTTTGTTTTCTGCCTTCTACTGGCTTGAACTTTTTTATTTTTTTTGGCATTAAAGCTACAAATGATATTTCCATTATCTGTAGAGATCTGTAAATATCTATCACCTACAGCTATCTATATTTTACAAGTTTTCTTTCCCTACCTACTTATATAGCTAGATCCTTCATCCCATCTACATCCCCATGCAAATGTCACTCTTCGGGCGCCTGTGTATTGTGGCTCTGTGGATGAGAGTGGAATTTCTCCCTTCTGCTGGCTGTCAGCTTTGAGGGCCATCGTCCCCCTCTGCCTATTAAGCTCCCAGTCAGTCTTCCTACGAGTCCAGTGTACTCCGTGAAGGCAAGGCTTTGTTCTTGTCTCTTGTTGTGGCTCCCATCTGAGAACATGTCCAGCTCACAGCAGGTGCTCAAAATAACCACTGTTATTTTGAGGAATAACAAAAGGTCTGGGAAAGCACTCTGCGTTATGTCCTGTGTTTTCCTCTCTGACCACTGTTACTTTTGGGGTGTGGGGGGACTGCTGTTAAGCACAGGGGCCTGGCCAGCATCTCTGCTCTCTCACTTTCACATAACCTTGGGTCACGTGTTAGGAGTTGGTCTGGTGTTCTACGTATTCAAATGCTGAATTCCGGGCCCCCAAGATCTAGTTGCAGTCCTGGCAAGTGCATTTTCACATGCACCAATTTAAGTTGTGAAAATTTTGCTCCCCAAATATCTCTGATTGGTTAGTTAAAGAAAAAGAAAAAAAGCTGGACAGCCTGTAACTGGGCAGAAGAGAGGTGGGTAGAGCTTCTGTTCCTGGGCTTGGGGGTCTCAGGTAGGGATCATGCGAGAGAAAAGACATGGCCTGATGGAACAGATGCAGCCCAGACAGGACCAGTGTTGGCAAAAAATTTGGGGTGTGTGGCTGGGAAGTAGCCAGCCTAGCCTAGAGGATTAGTATAAGGCGTATTTGCCCAGTTTTTGTGCTTAAACCTTATTAATACACATACTAAGTCAGAGTATTTCATTTGGAAGCTAGACCAGATAAATAATAAGCCCCCTGATGAGGCTGGAGAGATGGCTCAGAGGTTAAGAGCACTGGCTGTTCTTCCAGAGGTCCTGAGTTCAATTCCCAGCAACCATATGGTGGCTCACAACCATCTACGATGAGTTCTGGCCTGCAGGTGTACATGCAGGCGGAACACTGTATGCGTAATAAATAAATAAATCTTTAAAAAAGCCCCTGAATTAATACATTATTCAACAACGGTCCCGGTCCTTGATCTGAGTCTACTGGGAACTGGCTTCGATGGGGCATAATGTAGGATTTAGAACCAGCCAGGTCCACCTAGAAATTATTGGAGCAGAAGCCTGTATATCAAACGGACCCCAGTTTACATTGGCTTGACTTCCGGTGTGAAAGAGACTGACATTAAACAGAGACTGAACTTTGATCTTTGAATTGTGGTATTCCCTCAAGCTAAGGACATGTGGTTTGATTTCTTTTTCAATGCAGGGAGATGGCTGTGAGCCATCACCTCCCTGTCAGTCATGGGATCAGAAGGGTGCAGCAGGGTAGGCGTGTCAAATGCACATTGATTTATGACATCTTCAATTTATGATGGGTTTACAAGAAAACAACAGCCCTGAAGAGGTTTTTTTTTTTTTTTTTTTTTTTTTCTTTTGAAGCCTGACTACCATGAACTTTTTTAAACATTAAACACTCTGGTGGTCCTGGGAGGGTGTTAGGTGAGCTTTGTTTCTGATGTGCTTGCAACCTCTAATCTGCTCTATTCTTCCAGTTGCTGTATGGTGGCTTAATTAGTTCTCAGTTCCTGATTCTCAGGGCCTCATGGTCCTCACAGCCCTTCACCTCTTACTAGGGCCTATTCAGCCGTTTCCACCCTCAGCCTGCTACTCTCTTCCATCCTTCTCCAGGCAAGTGGTCTTTCTGCATCTACCTCTCTCCTCCTTTGTCACATGTTAAAACTTATCTTTATTTTTATTTCACGTGTATGGTGCTTTGCCTTTATATATGCTCTGTATACCAGGTATGCAAAGAGGCCAGAGCTGGTGCCAAGCCCCACAGGACTGGAATTATGTATGTTGTGAGCTGATGAGTGGGTGCTGGGAATTGAACCTAATTGACTTTCCTTCCGGAAAACTGTTACAGCTTTCTGACTCTTTACTAACAGCACTGGCCCGAACTCACTCATATGAATGAGTAGTGAAGTCACCAAATTTATATTTGTTTATTTTATTAATGACATGTATATATATTTTTTTCTGGCTTCAACCATGAATTTCTTTAAGATCACAGTTCTTTGCTATATCCTGGGCTTCATTCTTCTGTAGGCCTGCTAAGAATTCTTACTGGTGGCTCATCCTCATAGACAAAAGCAAGGAAAGATGACTCCATGATATAACAAAATAGAAAAGAAATGGCTTACTGTCTTCTACAGGGCAGAAGGTGATGTTCACCCAGTCCGAATGCTCATCTGCGAGCTCAGTCCTGACTCTCAGAGTGTACACACCATACTTAGAGAGGGTGGAGAAGTCACACTGTGTAGAGACAGTGTTCTTGCAGCGATCTTGGAAATACCTGTAGCTACACAATCAGAGAGACAAAATCAGTGAGGGCTCTGTCTGTGGGCCGACGGCTGCTTTATTCCCCGGGATAGCAAAGATGAATGGCGGATAGTGAAGGCAAAAGAAAGGCGTTCTTATTTCTTCCCTTCGTTGTTTTGTTTCAGTTTTCCGAGTCTCCCCCTGTTGCTCAGGCTGGCCTCTAATTTAAGATCCTCAGGCTGGCCTCTAATTTAAGATCCTCCTGCCTCAGCACCCCGAATGCTGGGTTTTCATGTGTGCACCCCTGTGCCTGGCATATTCCTGCTCTCTAATTTTGATAAATGCTATGCACAGGAAATTAATATTTTTCGAATTGTGTGTTTCCTGAGATCTTAATAAACCCCGGGGAACCACAAGGCATTTAAATACAGTCCATTCCACAGTCAAGTCATTTGTGGAAAAGTGAATTAAACAAAAAAGCAGTATCTTAGCAACAAAGGCTTTACTGTCCCAATAAGCACACAGGGCTCCAAATCCCTGGGCCGAGTGTTCAATGCATCAGACTGAGGCTTCCTGCCCGGATTGCGAGTTTCTCAAAGCACCAGGCTCTGACTCATGAGAGGCTGACACACACCTATTAACTAGAAAATAATAAGATGACTTTGAAGACTGGCTCACATTGCGAGGATTCTGGAAAACCTATGAAAACAATCCATCCATCCTCATAATGAGAGCAAGAGCAGCCAGCACAGCTAGAGGGTGGCAGATGTAACCGGGGAATTCCTTCGCCCACAGAGGCCCGAGGAGCTGTAAGCAGCTACTGTCCTAAGACAACACTTCCTCCAGCTGCCTTCCCGTCAGTAAGGAGCTGCCTGACTGGTTCTCAGCTCACCTTCTCGTCTAGGTGTGAGCCACCTGGAACACCCTCGCTGTCTATTTTGGTTTCTTTTCCTGTTGCTATGACAAAATATTCTGACAAAATCAACTTAAGACAGAAAGTTGGTTCTGACTCACAGGCCCAGACTGCCACGGCAGGAAGAGAAGGGGCAGGAGCTGGAGTCAACCAGTTATGCTAAGTTAGGAGGGGCAGCGAATGTGTGTGCACGAGGTCTCGGCTCGCGCTCACCTTTCTAAAAAACGTTTATTTTATTTTTATTTATGTGTACGTGTGTGTGCATGTGCCACAGGAGGCCAGAAAAAAGGCCGTGAATCCGAGGAGCTGGAGTGCTACCCCACACAGAACCACACTCGAGTCCTCTGCAAAAGCAGCCTTTACTACAGGCAGCTCTGCTGCCTGGCCCTCTGTGCCACCTGTTACCAGTCACAGACTGTGGACCAGAGATCACCATGTCGAGTGGGAAAGGGCATTCTGTTTTTATGAGACATACCCTGACGCCTATGTGTGCATGTGGACAATTTTCGATGTCAACCTGATGAAATTTAAAATCAGCATGGAAACACCCCGGCCTTTGGGAGTGTTTTCAGGAAGGTTTAACATATCCTGGACGCCTGGATAGGAACAGCACTTTCTTATGAACTGGGGTATCAGGCTGAATAAAGAGCAGGGAGCGAGTTGAGTACCAGCTTTCTGTCTGCGCCCTGACTGGGTGTGTGGCTGGTCCCGTGCTCTCCCCACCAGGATGGCTTCAGAGAGACAAAATCAGTGAGGGCTCTGTCTGCGGGCTGACGGCACCCCCCCCCCCCAAAAAAAAAAAAAAAAACCCAAAAAAAACTTTCCTTCTTCACATCCCTTTTGTCATAGCAATAAGAAAAGAAATCAATACAGAGAGTTCAGGGAAGAAAAAATATAGTAAAAACTAAAAATTGATAAATCTCAATGTAGGTGTTCTAGCTTTTATTTCTATACTTGAAATGTTCAATTTGTATGAAATTACTTCAAACTAAGAAAAAAGTGAAAAACTCAACACGTAGGCAAGGGTCGCTCTATCCTTTCTACTCCTTGAACTTTGCAGCCTTCCGTGTTTGTAAAATGACGGCTGCATGCAAGAGAGGGCGGGGCTACGCAGACCTGGAAGGGCACGCTCTTGGAGGCCTGTCTGTCTTCCCACGGTTCTGAGAAGCCAGGGGTGCCAGCTGGTGGGCTTGGGGTTCTGCTGCTGCAGGTGTGTCACCTGTCAGCCAGCCCGTGTCTAATGCGGACGGCTGTCAAGGGAACGCTGGCCTGTACCCTTCACCAGATCTAGGGACTTGCAGACAGCCAGGGCGAGTGAGGGCCCTGCAGCGGGGGCGGGGAGGGGGCCAGGGCCCGGAACGTTCTAGAAGGCCTGCAGTGGCGGCTGGGTGGTGGGAAGCAAGTGTCTTCCTGACTGTTCTGCACACCTGGCGTTTTGGGCAGCTGCCGCCTGCACACTGTTTGTTGACTTTTCACAATGCTGTCTGTATAACTGAAGAGAGCAGCAGCACTTGTTTCCGTCCACAGACACGTGCGTTTGAGGACAGCCAGGGCTAACAGGACGGCTTCCCAGCGGTCACAGACTCACAGGCGGACGTAGTCAGATTCCCTCCCTGCTGAGCCCCAGCCCAGGGCCACCTTCCTGCAAACAGCCACCAGACTTACCTTTCATACTGGGCTGTGAAAGTCAGGTTCTCTTCGGGGAAAGCAGGTGGATCCCATTGTAGGATGTTCTTGAAATTAACTGAGTTCATCCTGACATTCTCAGGAGGCGGAAGCATTCCTAGAGCTGGGAAGATAGGGGGTGGGTGGGGGAGGGGACGGCAATGTTGGTTTTTCCTCAAAAAAGACCAAAAAAATGACCACATCCCATATCTGGGTCTCCCAGATCCATATCTTCAAATGTTGTGTGTGTGTGTGTGTGTGTGTGTGTGTGTGTGTGTGTGTGTGTGTAGGGGAGTACTAGCTATGTCGAGGAGGCTGGGTTTTAGTCAGAGCAACAATGCTGAGACTTTCTGGCTGGAGCCCTGGTTGGAGCTAGAGCAGGGAACCAAGAGTCTCCAGCCAGCGGCAACCGACCTGATCCTCTCTGGAGACTCATGCAAGGTTGCCAGGGCGACCTCTGGGTGAGTGAGTCTGGGGTCGCATAGAGGGCAACTCTGGGCTGAAGACAGAAAAAATCCTAAACCACGAAGCACCCAACTGCCAACAGTGTGGCAGTAATTACTCAGCAGCAAGCTGCCCGGGGCTGTCTCAGAGCAGCCGCGATGGGGAAGGAGAAAGCTTGGGCTCAGGAGGAGGACCCCCCTCTCCGAGCAGAACCCGTGGGGAATCCCTAGAGCGCAGCACCAGCTGCCAAGCCCGGCGGGCACACGCTGCTGAGAGTCTCCAGAAGCTCTTTGGGGAGGAGAGGGACAGACTTCAGGTTTCAGGGTGTGGACGAGTGAAGAGGAAGAGGAAGGCGTGAGGAAGGGGGCTGGCCCTGTAGAGGACGCGGCAGAGGAAAGGTGCTGCGGCGGGGTGTGTCCCGCGGGTCCGGACAGCCACCGCGGGGTGCCCGGGGGCTGTCAGCAGCTGTCCCCGCACCCCGCTTTAGTTTATCGTCTACACAGCCTGTCCCCCGTGGACCCCGCTGTGGGCTGGTGTGTGTGCATGTGTGTGGACCCCACGATCCAGGCAATGGGAGCGTGTGTGTGTGTGTGTGTGTGTGTGGCCGGCCGAGGAGAGGGGTTCCTTTCCCCGGCGCCGCACACCGCCCTTTCGGGGCGCCCACTTGGGCACGCCCCGCCTCCGAGTTCCCAAGCCTGGGGGCTGCCCGCGGGGGCCCTGCCCGCCCGACCTCACCTGGCAGCAGCAGGAAGCCGGCCAGCCAGCTCGCCGAGCCCCGCGCCCTGGCCATGGCCCGCGCCGCAGCCCCGCAGCCGCCGGCGCCCTTCCGGGAACGTCCGCGGGCCAGGCCACTCCCCTCGGCTGCCTCCGCCCGCCCGCAGCCTCGCGGGGAGCCGGGCCGCCTCGAGCCAGCCACACCGAGGCCAGGCCGGAGTCCAGCGGGCCCACCCCGGACTCCCCTCCGCCGCCCCCACCCCCAACCGCGGGCTCGTCCTCCGGGTACTCTCTCCCTTGTTTCTGTTTCTCTTCCTCGGTGGGTGGATGGGGAGACATTTGTCTTTCTGTGTAGCCCAGACTAGGCCTCAATTTGAAGCCATCCTCCTGCCTCAACATCCCGAGAGCTGCTCAGCTACTTTGGATCACTCAGTGTGCCTGCTCCGTTTCTCCCCACCCAAGCATCACTTCTCCAAAGTCTTGTCTCCCAAACCAGAGATGAGACAGAGTACTTCCCAGCAAGCCCAGCGTGGGAATGGTTTAGTGCCCACCAGGAGGAGATGGCAAAAGGCCAATTTGTTCATTTCTTGGTAACTTTTTTCTTGTACAAGACGTCTGAGGAAGTTTTTATTTCTTCTTCTTAAGCGGACCCGGTGGCGAGGTGGGAAAATCCATGGCAGGCCAGCTACATGTTGAGAAATGTCAAAGCAATGTGAGTTGGGAGATGGTGGATGGGGGAACACCATCCCGGCAAGCCATAGCAGATTTAGAAAAAGCTAGTACAACCTTGAAATGCCAGCAGAACCACAAATACATTTTTGTGAGAAACATTCTAGGGAGAAACGACTCAAAAAGACCACCACAGGCTTATATAAAAAAGTATTTTTGTATTACTCTCTGACGATCTTCAAACATACAAAATTTAAAAAATGTAAGTGCGCGCATTAAAAAGCCAACTCCTAGCAATTATGCAAAGCTTAAAAAAAAAGGGTATTACCAATGAATGAGTCTCTACAGATGATGGATGGGCTCAGAGGGCAGAGAACGGGTTTATGGGTATAGGATCTTCCTGTGGGATTTTTATTAGGTCTGCCTGACATGGGCTTCTTCTGAATTGCCTTAGAGGAGTTACAGAGGCAGTCCACTGGAAGCCTTTGAGTGAGGACCCGTGTAGCAGTTCCTCTTGGAATGGAAGGAAGGTGTGAGAAACTGGCTTTTGGGTGAGAGGAGATGAGAGGGTCCTATACCCTTCATGGAAGGCGTCCAGGGTGTGCGTCTTTATCCCCCTCTTTCTGGGCCTCTATGATGATGGAGATTACTTGGTCCGTGTCTAAAAAAGATAAAAATAAGGCTCCCAAAGGCTCCTGTTAGCAATCAACTGTCCAGCTCCCAAGCTCATTTGAGAACTTCCCTTTTGGTTTCTGTTCTCAGACGCACAGCAGCTGTAAGCCCATGTAGAGAATATGAGGTCGACACACAAGCACTTTAAAAATAGTGAATTGGCTCTAAGACGTGGACCCCTATATATTCTGAAGTCCCTGAAATGCTCGCTTTTGCTCTTTCCCCCCTTTTTCTAAACCTTAAAATATGGCAATGAGATTGTTCTCCCCACCCTCTACCAAGCCGCATTTCCTTTCTCTCTGAGTGCTTTGATGGATCCTAGAATTATTCATATGGCTGTAGAAGGTTTTGTGGGTGGCTGTGAATGACCTCAGTGTGGAGGAGACAGACCGTGACATCTGAGAAGGGCCCAGACACCGGAGGCTCAAACCTTGCTGGCTCCTTCTGTGCATACGTCTCCTCTCTCCCCTCGAGCTTGGCATGCCTTTCTGCCCTTTCTCTTCCCCAATTTAATAATTTCCTAGGAATAACGCAGGGATAGGAGGCCTTCGCTGCCTCTGAAAACCACACTGTTCCCTGGGAACATAACACAGATCCGCCCTTAGTGCGTTTGTGGAGAGGGGGTGGGCAGGCGTGCTCATGACCTATGTAAACAATGCCACTGCCCAGACCAGGGATCTGCACAGAGAAGGCCATCAGCAAGGGCCAGAGGGGCTCTACAGTTCTCTTGTTCCTCCCTCAGAGACACCGCAGACCACCAGGTATCCAGGCTGCCAGGAGAACCTCGTGGGTGGGCGCTCCGCTCCAGTCAATGGACCACTATCGGGTTATCTCATAATGTAGCCATCTCCTAGGTCAGCATCGGAATCCGAAGTGTCAGTTCTTTCAGAAGACCCATCTTCCGTCCATAGGTCCTGGGAAGAAAGGCTGGGCTGGGGCTGCTGTGTCCTGTCCGCCGCAGCCATCAAGAGGTCTGACTCTGACCTGGGGAGAACCTCATCTAGGATGATGGTATCTTCTGTGAGAGAGAGCAGCTCTGAGGTATCTTCAGAGTCGCCGTGGAGAGCTCTCAAAAACACAGAGTTTAAGTTCACGTTGAAGGTAACTTTGTCCTCAGGCCCGTCTGTGCAGCTGCCATCATCCTCGGGGAAGGAGTCCGGAGGCACACTCTCTGTCCTCTCATCGGGGCCACTCGGGTCTTCTGAAGGCCTGAGGCCCGGCCCCACCTCAGCCTCTGTGGGCAGTTCCAGCTCAGCTCCAGCCCCCGCCCCAGCCTTGTAGGATTCCTCAGTCCCTGAATCTTCTTCAGGCTGGGGTTCTGGGGGCTGGTCTGGGGAGTCAGAGGCCTGTGACGGAAGCTTGACCATCAGTCCGTGCATGGTGTAACCAGTGGCCCTTGCTTTGGGAACTTCTTCGTCATCACTGTCACTTTCATCTCCGTAATCGTAATTCCACAGTTTCTTCTTCTTGTTGGAGGGAATGATCTCCAATGTGCTCACTGCTTCTGACGGTGGCAGTTCAGGGACTATCCATGCTAAAAAGTGACGGAACTTCTAGAGAGAGAAGGAGGGAGAGAAGGAGGAAGGGCATGAGGGAGGGGGAGAGAGAAAGTCTTTCACTTGTATTAACTCTTTAACAAACCAAAGCAAAGCAAACCACAGTATTCAGTGTGAAGTGAGTGACACCTACATCCATGTATAATTACATCCATGTATAATTACATCCATGTATAATTGCATCCATGTGTAATAACATCCGTGTGTAATCACAAAAGTTGACGGTTGTGTAGCACTTGCTGGTTGCTGGGCACTGCCCCTGTGTTTCATAATAGGACCCTCCAAACTGAAGGATGCTAGGGTCCCCTGAATAAAATGTCACAGCATCTGGCATGTCGCTCTGTCATCCTCACGTATGCCTTCAATCGCCTCAACTGCTTGGCACACTCAGTACAGTACGAACTCTGTGTAAGCGAGACACTGCGCTGCTTGGGGAATACTGCCAAGACAAAGTCCACACAGACACCCTCTCCACAGCTGGATGAAGTCTGTGGATGCAAACCGTTCTCTGTGTCTCCTTGCCCTCACAAGCGCTCTGCTTGCTTTTCCCTCTCGCTCGGTAGTGCTCGCGTGCATGTGCGTATGTGCTGGGTATTGAACTCGGGGCCTTTTGCGTGCTCAGCACACCCCATGTCCCTGGACTCCATGCCCAGCCTGCAGGCTTATCCTGCGGCTAGCTGTGTGTGGCGTGAGGCAGAGCGGGATCCCACAAGGTTCTCCGGCACGGTGCCACTGCCATGGCCGCCCTTCCCCGGCCAGTCTGCTCGGCCACCGCCTCTCAATTGGCTTTCATGCAAGTGCCCGTGTTCCTGGACTTTAGTGCTGACAGGGTTTTTGTTCCCCTTTTCAGTAAGTTCATTAGATTTATTCCTTAAACTAAAAAAAAAAAAAAAAAAAAAAAAAAAAAAAAGAAGTCGCTACTCCTGTAATTGCATGGGTTTGGAGGTTATTGAAAATGATCTTCCATTCCATAAATACTTAAAAAAGAAACAGGAAAATAATCTGTGCCACTAGTAATCTAGACCAGTCTTGATGAGAATCGGTGCCTTGGAAGGTGGCAAGAGAGAGGGTTCTGGGAGAGCTGCTGTGTCTGCTTTCTTGGTCTGGGCATAAGTTACACGGTTGTTCGAGCTGGGCAAAATTCAGTGAGTTTTCCACAGGTGGTTTCTGTATGCTCTTCCGGAGGCTGGAAACAGCTTCACCCTTATTTTCTAACTAAACACAGACAATTTAAGTGTGCAATGACCTTGCCAAACCTTCTGATTTTTTTTTCTCTGAGATGGTCTCATCGTGCAGCCCTGGCTGGCCCTGCACTCGCTGTGTTGAGATGACTGAAACTGAAATTTAGCTCTAGAGTAATGTACAGTTTTGAGCTTAGTAGTATCAGCTATAAATTATTATGGTAGTATCAGCTATAAATTATTACGGTCTGCCCTACTCTTTAAACTAAGTCCCACGGGCAGGGTTTTTGTCTGCCCTGCTCCATGCACCAACACTTGGAACACACCGTCATTCAGTAGAGTCAGCAGGCATTTGGAAACGCACAACAGGAACTTTACCATCTGAACACTTTACTAGCACATTCAAGCCCCTGAGCTCAAACTGAGCTCTGGTTACAGTGCACCCACAAACACACTAGACCTACAGTGCCAGCTTCCTGCTTCCGGAGGGTTTGCTTAAATGGAGAGCAACAGGTTTTAAACAGAGAATTAGTAGACAGACCCAAGGTGACGCTGGACCGAGGTGAGTAAAGCCCTCTTGGCTGTGGAGGGCGGTTGATTCAAGGCTTCGGGGAGAACAGAACAAGGCAGACGAGCTACTGCATGAGAAAGCAATGTAAAGGGTGGAGAGTGGAGTAAAAAAAGATACATGGTTGGCAGAGGCAGTTGAGTCAAAACACATGTAGTTTAGAAAGACAAAGGCCCAATACTCAGACTCCGTACGGGCTCTGAGCTCTAAGCAGACACACAGAAGAAAGGTACGCAAAGGGCTGTCTTTGTGACTAATGAAAGGAACATATGAAAACGCTGTGAGAAGCCATCATGTACAGGACCGTGAACAGAGCATGGCAAATTAGCTTGTTAGGACATTTTATAAGACAAATCTGCTGTGTTTATGTGGTCCATTGACGTAATCTAAAACAAAGAGATGACCTACATAAAAATTTCCACTGTACTATTCCTAACTGGAATGAGAGAGAGAGAGAGAGAGAGAGAGAGAGAGAAGAAAATCGATCCAAATGCCCTACAGCTGGGAAAAAACAGTGTCTTGATAATAATGTAATTCCATGATCATTAACCATAACAGGTAGAGGGCGGAGGAGGCTCCGGCAGGAGGCGCCCACTGTATGTGTAATCACGCCCTCAGTCCTCATCCCCGTGCATGGGAGACATGGGACAGACAGGTAGAGCCCGGCCACGTGCACGGGTCAGCCAGCCTCACTAAACTGCTGGCCTCCTAGTTCAGTGAGAGACCTAAGAAGATAAGGGGAAACAAAACCTCCCTTTAAGGCTCAGGGAACTTTGCAGAAGAGGGTGTGGAAAGACTGTAAGAGCCAGAGGAACAGGGGGTTTACTGTGAGGTTGTCTCCTGGGAATGTCAGAAGCTGCACCCATAAAGTCTCACCAACATTATCGCCTAAATGTGAGTTGAACAAGACAGGAATAACAGACGTGCAAATGTAGACTAGGAAAGGCCAGGAGGCTTCAACCGTTCACTACGAACTACAGACAACTAAGAAACGCTGGGAGTTAAGAGTGGGAAAAATAAATCTCCCCGGGAAGAGCACACCAATTGGTTATCCAATACCAAATGGTCAGCTCTGAAAAAAACACATAAAAAAAAAAAAAAAAAAAACATTATATAAACACTGAACAGGTGTCCTCAATGTATTTAGGACTATATATGTATATGTGTGTATATATGCATAGATGTAATAATTAGTGAAAAAAGAGTCCATGAGTTTTAAAGGGAGTAAGGGGAAGTATATTGTAGGATTTGGAGGAAGGAAGGGAAAGGAGAAATGATGTAATTATATTATAACCTCAAAAATTAAAAACGAGTTTTAAAAAAGCAATCATTAGCTATATTTTTGAGAAGATATGTGAAGTTGAATAGAAAAAAATAAAATAATTTTAACAAAAAGAAAACATGTTTTATTCACGTTAAAAAACAAAACACCAAAGTTTAAAGTGGGAAGGGCTGGCAAAATGGCTGGCAGGTAAAAGCGACTGACAGCAAGACTGACCAACTGAGCTCGGTCTTGATGGGCAGAGCAGAGAGCTGACTCCTCCTTAGAGTTGTCCTCCAACTTCCAAGAACACCATGGGGAGGTGCTTCCTCCCCAGTCACAGATAAATAAATGTTAGCTAAGTTTTTTTGTTTAGTTTCTTTAGAGGGAGAAAGAATATGAAGTTGAGTGGATAAGGAGGGGAAGGGTCTGGGAGGGGCTTAGATCCAGGAAAGAACTTGATAAAAGATACTGTAGGAAAATATCAAAGACTGAGTTAAAAAACTTAAATAAGAATTTAAGCCTGGGAGCCATTAAGAAAGACACCCGAAGTCACCATATGACTTCCCCATCATGCATACATGAACAAATACCTACCACAGAGGGGAAAGGAGGGGAGGGAAAGCTCATGGGAGAGAGAATACGCAGAGAGAAAGTATAAAATGCCAAATACATTTGGGACTTGGAAGGATGACAAAGAATCTAGAACATCCAGGATAACTGATGCTTTTGAAAAATGAGATTCTTTCCTGCAAACATATGTCTGTAACAAAAAATTATTAAGTTAAAATAAAATAAAGATAGAAAAACTACATACCAAGGCATTGGGGAAATTGTTTTTTAAGCATATATAACCAATCCGTTTCAGTATTGTGATGGTGCTTATGAAAACCATCACTATCAAGCACCCAGTAATTATTCCTACAGTGGCGGATTCTGACGAGCCTGTTGATGAAAACATAAATGACTTAATTCAAAAGAAATGCAGTACACGGTCACGGGTGGGGCACACTCAGTGGTGTCAGAAGCTAATGAGAGGGAGCAAAAGTGTGAAAAAAATCACTAAATACCAAAGGATGGAAGCTAATTGAAGCGCATATATTTTAAACAAAATATATTTAGGTTTTCAAAGTAAAAAAAAAAAAACCTTTATGTTCTATAATTGCAATAGAGTAGCTGCTAGCTGTCTGTGGCTTTTTAAATTTTAACAATCAAAACTGGACAGAAGTAGAAAGCCCACGGCAGGCACAGCTGGGGGGGGGGGTCCTTCAGACAGACAGCCAGTCTGGAAAGCAGATGGGGCCATCCTGAGGCATGGCTTACCAAACCCCACCCTTGCCTTCCAGGAACTTCTGTAAACCTCTCGTCAAGCTTCCTTTTGGAGTTCTACCTGTGGGGAAACTAGCTGCTTCCCCAGGTCCGGCTGGGCAGAGATGCAGTGAGTCGCTGTGGGCAAAGCTCTCTTAAATTGCTAAAAAGTTCTACGTTAGTATGAGCCCCATACCCAGCGCTTCGGGGAAAAACAGACAGGACAGCAAAAGGGACTAAAAGTGACTCACATACTGAAGCCTTTGGAAAGGCGAAGGAACAAAGGGCTAGCTCAGAAAGACCCCAGCACTGGCAGTGGCGCTAATTTTGGAACCCAAGTCTCCTGCCCATGAAGAGCAAATGGTGTGGATCCTCCCATCTGTGAAAGGCCAGGAACCAGGTGTAGGCTCAGAGGCACAGCTCTCAGAAGCACAGTCTTCACACACTTCCTAAGAAGGGAGAGGCAAACCCACATGACCCCGGCTGAGGCTACGGGGATGCCGACTCCCAGTGACGCATGGATCTACCCAAGTTTCTAGACTAAACGGGGCAGTGTGGGGAAGGCTCAGCACATGCGCTACAAAGCACATTTTTCAAATTGCGTCAGCAAGCTAGAGCAATGCTTCTCAGACGGCGACAATTGCCGTCAGGGCCAGAGGTCTTTATGACTTGAAGATTTTGTGTTTGGTTTTAGCTTAGTTGTAACTTAAAATACAACCTCTAGGATTGTGGCTGATTATTTGTGAATGTTATCATTGTAGATCATCTTCCTAGAAGAGGGGTTATAGGTTATTTGGGGAAGGGGAAACCAGATTGGTGGCTTCAAATCTTGGCCTCAGATGCGCCTTGCATTTCTTATGAAACCCCGGGCGGCAGGGATAGTGTTTTATAAGCTGGTTGTTCTCCATAGGAGAGCTTTCTTTCCAGCAAGTCCCCCTGGGTGAGAACCGCTGGGATGGCTGCGGTGCCTGGCAGGGTGTCACCTGGATCCCCCACTTTGTGTTCCTGTGTTACTTGTGTTCCTCTTACCTTCTCAGTCAGATCTGCTCAAGTGCCACCAGCGTCCCCATCCCTCCTCCTGGCTGTTAAAGCCCTACCTCATCTAGATTCCATCTTCTTTGACCTAAACCAGTACGGAACCTCCTTTTCTCACTTCTTTCCTGAAAACCACACCAGGTAAGTGCTGCTTCCGGGCCTTCCTTAGTCAGAACCCAGCAAACGGAATTCCCTCTCTGCTATATCTGTGAGACCTATTTGCTTGGCTCCTGTGATGTTCTTGCCTACAGAAGCAAGGCAGCAAACCCCAGCTCAGCTCAGATTGGCTCACAGTTCTGACGTTTGGGCGTCCAAAGTGAGTTTCACTGGGATAAAGATCAGGCTGTTGGCAGGATGGCATCAGAGATTGGTCTCCATGCCTTTTTCTGTGCCGGAGACCCTCCTTCATCCTCAGAGCCAGCTGCTCGGCAGCTCCCAGTCTCTCAGCGTCTGACCTGTGCTCCCATTGTCACTGTCCCCTGCCTCCTTTCCTTGGGCTCCTGGGAGGCTCACAGGGGCGGCCGGGACAATCTGCTTCCATTCTGAATTTATTAGGAGCCACCAAGCTTCTTTGGCCACAGGAGATGGCATGCTGACAGATCTAGGGTCAAGACACACATATCTTTACATGGCCATCATTCTGTCCACCACACCTCCTCTGGGCCTCATTCAGGAAGTACCCATCCCACGCTCATCCCTTTTCCCTCGGCGAGCTGGGGTGCTTTGGTGCGTATCAACCCCGAAATGTGAGTTGCTGGGACTCGACCTCGGCTGAGGCAAAGTTGCTCGCACCTGGAGGTCACACCATCCAGGGCAATTATGACTGAGGGTGTGACAGGTCCCTGAGAAGGGCCTGGGATTGGTGCCCACACCAAGAACACCCACTAGTTCTTTGTTTTTTTGTTTTTCCTTTGCTGGCTCACACTTGCTCTCTCACCCTCCTTCTTCAGAGGTTTCCCCACCTCCACATAAATAACAATTAGATTGGAACTGCAAGAGAAAGATGGCCATGTTTAAAATGGTGACCCACCCTCCCTCCCCAGATACTTCCTCACCTACACTCTTTGCTTTCTTTTCTCCCTTGGTTCTTCCTGTCACTGCATTTTTATCTTTTAATCTTGCTACTCTGTCTCCTACTGCAGTAGAGTCCCACACAGGCAGAGATTTCTCCATCTTCTTCACTGCTGCATTTATCCAAGGAATAAATTCCCCTCAGGGTTTACTAAGAGCAAACTGATGAGTTTGGGGAGTAGCAAGGGGTTTTTGTCTCCCCATCTCTCTGGGCTGAAACTCTCCTGTGCCTGTTGCCCTAAGTCAGTACTGGTCTCAGCTGTCCATCATACTGCATCCTCCAGAGCTTTGGTTTTACTGGTTAAGGGTAGCTCAGTTGGCAGCTGAATAGTAAGGGGGTCATAGTACCTGAATCTGCTTGATTCCTGAGGGCCTGATAAGAAAACCACAACCATTTGGATACTTGCAGTTTCCTGCCCTTTAACTGTCTCAATTAAAGACGGAAGAAGGGAGGCCAGTGATATGTCAATGATGTGTTAACACTGGATAATGGTGGGATAAACTCACGATGCTATTGCGAAGGCCATGTCTTAGCAGGTAGAGCATGGGCTTGGGGGAAGTACATCACCCTCCAGAGAATGGCCAGCTGCTTGCTCAGCAACTTGGGGTCACAGTAACCTTCCTCTGTCACTTTACTAACTTGAGTTTATTTTTACCACCTTTACTCCTGTGTGCGCGCGCCTCAGCATGCATGCGGAGGTTACAGGTGAACCTTCCAAGTTCACTCTCTGCCCCTGCTCTGTGGACCAGTCTTCTCAGCAAGCACCTTGCCCAGTGAGCCATCTCATTGACTCTAACTTGAAGTATTATTGCTTGTGAGAGTTTTACCTGTATATGGGATCGTGATGTTTTACATACATGTATGTATTTGTTCAAATACACCCCCCCCACACACACCCCTCTCCCTGCCTTCCTGGTTCTAGGCACAGGGCCTCAACTCTCATGAAGTTCCCTGACTGAAGCAGTGTGTTCTGCTGTTTGTAATGAGCAGCAGTGGGGTCTGCTAAGGCTGAAGGCGCCTCCTGCACAGAGCACCCACTGAGAAGGGGCTGGGTGGTGCCTTGCGAAGGACGTGCTTGGGTCACCAGGTGCTGCCCTTATGCACAGAGTAATGCTGTCATGACAGGAACGGGGAAGATACTGTGAATGTGGCCTTGGCCCAAAACAGCCTGCCACCTCCCCTCTGCGACCTGTGAGATATCCCACAATGTGATGGAGGGCTCCTCATTTCAGTTTCCAGCCTCCAGGTCTAGGAGAAAGAAATCTCTCTTTTTATATATAAAGCTATCCACTTGGGGCATTTCCATTATAGCAGCAGAAAAGGACTAGGGCAGCCATGGTAGCTGGGTCTCTAAGGGAGAAGCAAGACAGCTTCGCAATGAGGGCTGAGCACGGACATGCACTGCCTTCTAGTCTGGCCCTCCTGACTTTAGGACATTAAGTCTCCTGCCGTGACCAAAGACTTGGCTAGTGCCGGGTAGTCCCTGGACATGGGGACTTGCTGCTCCTCCAGGATGGTGGACATACCGACGTTCTTGGGAGGGGATGCAGCTGACATCATCTTCACCTTTATCCTAAACAGTCACAGAAGTGCCCGAGTTCTGTGAAACACATCATCCAATCATTGGACCTGACAGGAATTTTTGGAGTTTTTGATTTTGTAGCCAACCTGGACAGGAGTCCATGTAGGCTGAAGACCTTAAACTTTTGGCTAGCATCTGAAGCGGAGGGATGTCTTGTGGAAACAGACCCTCATCCTGCCCGGTCTGCTCTGACTCCAAGTAACGGGTTGGAGATGAGCTGAAGGACTGGCTACTTGGAGCTAAGAGATCTGGCGTCAGACATGAAGGGGCCGATCTGTTTGGGGCTTATGTTAACAGTTCTGTAAGAGTTGTACCCCACAGAGACAGCAACCCAACCTAAGCTAAGGCTGGCCTTTGGCTTTTCCTTTAAGTTTGTGCATGTTTAGGCTTTGAGAGACACTAGACCATGAAGGTCGCACTGCCATCAGGGACCCCTTGGTGCCAAGCCCTACTTAGTGCAGCTTCTGAACCCCCCCAAGTCATTTTTAATAGTTACCCTGGCAACATGTGGCAGACTGCCTAACAGAAGAAATTTAAAGTGACAGCATTTGCTTTGGCTCATAGTTTCAGAGAGTGTCCGTCCTGACAGGGAAGGCAGGGGGGAGGAGCGCAGCCTGGTGGCTGGAGTGTGTTCTGAAAGCTGTTCAAATGGTGGACAAGGAAGCAGGGAGCGTGTGCACAGCAGGGCCAGGGGTGGTATGTCCTTCAGAGGCTAGTCCCATTCCCAGTGAACTCCTTCACTCAGTTAGGTCCGACTTCCCAAAGATCAGAAAGACCCAAAATGGCGCCACCATTGGCTGGAGGGCAAGAGCTCAAATCATGAGCCCATCTGTGGAGGATAGTTATAGTTTGAATTATCTCTTCATTTCCTTGCAAATCCAAACTTAATTTTACTCTGGTGAATGACAATGTTTAGGAGCCTGTCTTTGGCGCTGAGATTTTTAGAAAGCCATCTTTGAAGGGAATTTTTTGAAGCCTTTTTCTCTTAGTGGCACAGCTGAAGAGCTAGTGGTGACTGTCTGAGAAATAGGGAGATGCCTAAATTCTGCTGCCCTCCTGTCTGCTTCGCTTATCTGAGGTGGTGCTTTGCTATGTCACCCAGGCTGGCTCAAAACTCACTACACAGCCTCAAACTTATGATGACCCTGCCTTTTCTCCCGAGGGCTGGAGTAGAGACCCACACCCCATGCTCCCTTGCCAGTGCTCCCTTGTCCTGGCCTCATGGTTCCTCAGAAAAAGGCTGGAGTCACAGTATCGGCTGTTCCAGTGTCTCTGTAACAGGAAGGCTTTCTGCCCTCACCAGTGCCACCTCCTCTCTGCTGACAAGGCCCCCTTCCTATACACGAAGAACCACTATTTTTAGGACTCATGCCCACGGCCACAGTTTCCAACCTGCATCTTCCCAGGCTTTTAATGCCAGGACTTTCAAGCAACTTCCAGTCTTCCAGCACTTGGCACAAACAATGGCCAAGGGGCATAGAGTGCTATATTTAACCCAGATTTCCTTGGATGAAAGTGCTGCAGGGTCCGACCTTCTCAGGCAGACACCGACTATTCTTACGGCAGGATGAGACATTAGACAGACCAGTAGGAACAGCTCTGTGACGTGCATTTATTGGAAGAAGTACATTTAGCACACTAGAACTTGAGATTTTTTTCCCTCTTTCAAAAGGTTTTCCATCAAAATAAAAGTGCAAACTTTAAAAACCTAGCCATACCTGATTCCTGGCCAGGCTGAAGGAGGGTGCATTTTAAGGGAGACTTTATTGTGGCGTTCTGTCCTGAAACTTCAAAATAAACAGATACACAATAGTTTGTCTTCGGAAGCAAGTCTCTAAGGACGTAGGTGAAGTTCCCAACGACATTATTTATTTTGGGCTTGTGCTGTAGAAAGAAGCACACACACAAACACAAACAAATCAGTTGAGACTTTGCTGAGAGGTGAGCCCTAAAGATTCCATTTTTAAAAATCTTGACTAGGTTTTAAAATATCATAGGCTTACCTAGGTTTATGTCACTAGAAGCACACGATTTATCACCAAACCACTTATTTATACGTATGTACACATATTTTAAAACCACAACACCTGGCCTACCAGACCAGCTTATGGATCCGAAGAAAAAGGCCCAAAGGGGAATTAAGGTTTCTATGACATCATTTCTACAATACTCTCTCCTTTCCATAGCCCTGCCCGTACCCTAAACAATAATTTTGTAAAAAGCATTATTTTATAACTTCTCAAGTGCGTTCTCAGCAGCAGTTTTTAGGCTGGGCCTCCTAGCTGCACAAGCTAGGCCCCTTCTCAAAAGAAGGAGGGTCGCGACAGATGGGCAGACAGCTCCAAAACGAACAAGGCATGCCGGGAAGGGAGCAGTGACGAATGAAAGGGGGCAGGGATGGACAGTCCAGCAATGAAGCTCTCAGAGGAAGAACGTGAACCAGGCTCCCCGGGCCTCGCACACACCTAGAACAGCAAAGGACAGTTCCACTGGCAAAGGCCGCCAACAAGCGGTTGCCCTGTTTCTGTCTGGATGAGGCTGAGTGTGTCTTTCAGAGGTTCCTGTGCTAAAATGGAGTCCTCACTGTGTGCTGAATGTTAACTGGGTGTTGAGAGGTGGGGCCTTTGGGAGCTAATTGCGATGAGTTTGGGTCCTCAAAGTGGAGCCCCATAACTAATCCCTGGGGGCTCAAAAAGAAAAATACCTCTGAACACACACACACACACACACACACACACACACACACACACACACACA
>NW_026592666.1:9047262-9089145 GCF_907164565.1 Psammomys obesus | reverse complement strand
CACACACACACACACACACACACACACACACACACACACACACACACGCTCATGTCCTGTTTGCGTCATGTCATATTCTGTGCGGCCTCAGGACTCAGTCAGTGAGAGGGCCATCAATAAATGTCATCTCTCAGCCTTGAGTTCTGAAGCTAAAGTGAAAGTAACCCTTTCTCTTGCTAAAGTATGCAGCCACAGGTATTTCCTGACAGTAACAGCAAAAGGACTAAGACACTCTTCTTTCTGTGTCTGTGCTGCACTGTCCACCCCGTCTCTGGTCCCAGCCAAGGGCACCGTCGTCTATGCTCTTGAAATGGCATGAACTCTCTAAGACGCTCAGCCAAGATTCCACTAACTCTCACCTTCCCTGGGACACTCCCCCTGCATGTGTGCTCGCTATTGTCTCTCCCATCTTAGCAATTCCCTTCTGCAGCTGCTGCAGCTGTGGAAAAAAGGCTCTGGAGAATGAGCCCTGCAATGCTTTCCCTGACCCCAGCCAACCAGGCTTCGCCCATGACTCACCAAAGCACTGTTTTCAAAGGAGTCTCTCGTTACCTCCAGACATGGTGCTA
Organism: Psammomys obesus; assembly: GCF_907164565.1. Lineage (NCBI taxonomy): Eukaryota > Metazoa > Chordata > Mammalia > Rodentia > Muridae > Psammomys > Psammomys obesus. The sequence goes on along the minus strand of NW_026592666.1, from coordinate 9,088,576 downwards.
CACCGCCACCACAGTCTCCTGAACGCCATTCTGGCACCTCACATTTAACATACCCTAACTGAGCTTCATCCAGAGTTCTCATTATTTTGGTTAATGGCAACTGCAGCTTTTCTCTACCACAATGTAGAGTCCATTTATAAAAACCCATGCAGCTCTGGGGGGCACATACCAACTGTCCAGGCCACTCCTCCTGAGGCCTGGGTTACACCAGTGGCCTCGTTTATTTCATGATCTGATTTGATTTAAAGATCAACTGTCTGTAATAAAGAAGATGCCTACTGTCTACAGTGTTATTAGCCTAATAAACACACATCACTTTAGAAACAATGTTGCTACGAAAGGTTTGGACGTGAACAAGCACGGCTGAAATGCATCAGTAGATGACTGACCCCTTTTCCCTCTTCCCCCCTCTGTCGCTGTCCCCCTCTCTCTGCGGTGCTGGGTGCTGAACATGATGGCAAGCACTCTGCCGCTGAGCACGTCCTCAGCGCAGCCCTTCTCTGGCCTCACATGGTTCTTGAGCAATACACCCACTGCCAGCTGGGCATAGTTTCGACCTGAACACGAGGGACCACTTATACCTTGTTAATGCCATCCTCCGTCTGTTCTTCAATGACAAACGATCTATAACTTGGCATTTCCCATAGGTTTTCCCCAAATATCTTGGGAGTAACAGGTGGAAATTTCACCATCACATTTATGTGATCCGTAAAGCCCTCAATCGCAAATTCCGGAGGCTCAAGGTGAGCTGTGTGGAAACAGAATGAGAACGAGTGGCCGTCGGTCCTTACATGACAATATGTGCCCCCTTCCGCTGTCACTGCGCTGGCATTTCTTTTAAAGAAGGGCTGATTCTGTTCGAATGGGCTTCTAGTTCTGGCAGGAAAGCCTTGTTCGGATTTACTAGTGAAAAATGGAGACCACGAAAGTGGAAGGATTCATTAACATTCCCGTGGCGTTCAGATGGGTGTCAACAGCATTCCCAATTCTCAAGCTGTATGCTAGACACAAAACTTCAAACGGCTTATTTTCGGAATTCAACATGACTACATAATAATAATAAACAACCGCTGACAATACAGGCAGAGAATTTTCTTTGACTATAACCAGCTTTTCTAGGCTAGCACATATAAACATGTACATATTCCTAAGTAGTAACTGGGGTAGATACATAATTACATACACCTATGCATGTTCACAAACAAACACACACTGAAATTATGTCCCTCTAACCCACAGTTGTTTTTTTTTATAATTTCACTTTACCTTTCTTTAAAAAGCAAAATAAAAGTGAGTTTTCCCTGCACAGTCCAGGCTGGCCTCGAACTTACGACCTCCTACGCTGGTTCTTCAGTACTGGGGTTACAAGCATGTGCCACCATGCCTGGCTCACTTAACTATATTTCAAAAACATATTAACACATATTTACCTAGCTTGAGGGTTAGAAAACCAGGCATCATGGGTTAGATTTTGGCACAACCTACAATCTCACATATTTTTTTTCTTTTGGATGATTTTGCTTGTTTTTCAGGGATCTCAAAGGAAAACATGAAGAACAACACAGGACAGAGATTGTATGTGGCACATAAAGTCTACAGTGTTTCCTCTCTGGTCTTTACGGAGTACCACTGACCCCTGACTAACTTCATAATTTTCCATGCTGAATTTAAATCCTGTGTTCTTGTGCCCCCAATTGATTCACTATTTTGAACGAATAGATTATCTGCAGTAGTTCTGGACAGAATCAATGCGTCATTCAGTCTTCTTGGAGCTAAATCTTTGCATTTGTCCTTAGCCATTAATTTTAAATTATGCATATATGTATATATTTGTGGAAATATGTGCATGTAAGTGCATTTGCCTATAGAGGCCAGAAGAGGGCAGCAGATCCTTGAAGTTGGAATTACAGGTGGTTGTGAGCTGCCCCATGTGGGTGCTAAGAACCAAACTCTGACCCTCTGTAGGAGCACTGTGTGTATTCTTCTGCGGAGTCATCGCTCCAGTCTTCTTGGTCATTTCTTTATAACAAATTATTAAAGAAGAATTCTGGGTTAGAGTGGTCACATGGTAAAGGTTTTAAATTTTGTTCGCTCCATATTTGATGGAAATACGCCTACTACTTTAAAGTATTTTTGCTTTTTGCATTTTACTTTTTTTGTTGTTGTTGCCCTTTGAAACAGGGTTTCTCTGTGTAGCCTTGCCTGTCCTGGGCTCGCTTCGTAGACTAGGCTGGCCTTGAACTCATGGAGATCCGCCTGCCTCTGCCTCCCCAAGTACTGGGATTACAGGCAGGTGCCACTCTGCCCAGCTCTGTGTTTTTTTACATTTTATTTTATTTTATTTTATTTTATTTTATTTTATTTTATTTTATTTTATTTTTATGTGTGTGCATACACATGTCTGTGGGCACATGTGTAAAAGTCAGGGGCCAATTTTTGGGAATCATCTCTCTGCCATGTGGGTTCTGAATTTAGGCTGTCAATTCTGGTGGCAAGTGCCTTTACTCGCTGACTTATCTTGCTGGCTTATGTTACCTTTTTTTTTTAATACATTTCTGGAACCATGCAGAAGAACTGTGTCAAAGTATGATGTCTGTATGGTTTTTGTTTGTTTGTTTTTTAGTCCTGAGGGTTTTGTTTTGTTTTGTTGACACAACATCTTGCTATGTGGTCTTGGCTCACTTGCTACTCTCTGTGTAGCCTAGGCTGACCTCAAACCTGTGACCTTCCTGCCTCAGGCTCATGGGTGCTGGGATTACAGGTGTGCACCACCATGCCTGGTGACCTTAGGTTTCAGTATCTTTTTCATATGAATCATTTCGGTCATGAAAAATACTTATTGTTTTAGTATGTATTCTTTATCATGACCTATAAATCGTGCTTCAGTTTTTTTTTTTGTGCACAAGTACAGATGTGAATGTTGAGCCAAAGCCTGCACATCTCTGGGGTCATCTCCTAAGATCTGAATCACAGGTCATGGTTCGGGCACATTTATCATTTTTCCAAGTATGTATGTGTGCACACACCTACTTGGTCTGTAAGAGAGTGCTGAAACCAAAGCATTAATGTGGAAACCAGTTATAAATCTAGAAATTGAGGGGATGGAGAGATGGCTCAAAAGTTAAGAGCACTGGCTGTTCTTTCAAAGGTCCTGAGTTCAATTCCCATCAACCACATGGTGGCTCATAACCATCTATTGTGAGAATTGGTACCCTCTTCTGGTGTGTCAGTGTACATGCAGGCAGAACACTGTATACAAAATAAATAAATAAATAAAGTATAAAAAATCCTCCCCACTTTCTGTCTGGCTGTAAATCAAACAGGAAGAAAAAAAATGAAACCCGTGACAGTTGGTGCTGCAAAGCTGCTTTACACAGGTGCTGAACAAAAATCTCAGAAGTCTAGGCTATGAACCTACTTTTCAGATCGGAAAGCTGAGCTCTGGGCAACCAAATGACCACACAAAGTAGGGCCGGGAGTCAGCTGAGCTCTCGAGCCAAACACCTTCCCCTTTTGTCACGAATCACTGATGAGGTTGAGATACACAGACAGCCGCTCACCGTCTATGGCCAAGACAGAGTTTGAACACTGGCTCACAGAGTCCCCTCTGTACACTAAGATGATGAGGACGTAGTTCTCATGGGCGTCACTCCACTCCTCTGTCACATCACACGATGGCTCCTTAATATCTGTACAGTTCTTAACAGCCTTCACTTCTTCTGCTTTGCTTTGGAGGGAGAAAGAGACGAAAAAGGAAATGCTGACGCGTGTGATGGGAACTCACGCCTCATTCCTCACTTCCTTTATGGTGTTGCCAGACGCTTCACAACTACATTATTTAAAATTGAACATGTTAGACTCTATGCCCCACACTTTTAATCTCCTCTGGATCTTTTTTCCTTATGGCTCACCTCCAACTGCTACCGTATCTTTATTTGTTTAATGGTGTCCCCAGCTTCTTTCTGAATGTCTGTGCCTAGAGGGGAGGCTCAGGGATTGAATCTACTGCATGCATACAAGCATGGATGGATGGATGGATGGATGGATGGATGAACAAACATTGGGCCTGGGCTTTCCTGGCCTTAGCCCCAGCCCTCCCTCTCTCTCTAGGATAATATGACTGCTTTCCCTGAAACCTCTCTCTCTGGCTGAAGGTCACATAGTTCAGTCTTAAGGCAGAACTGTGTTAGTTTAGGGATAACCTCGGATTCTCCAAGCTTGTGGAAGGATTGAGTTGGTTAGTTTTAACTGTCAACAGGCGGTAGGGAATAGAGCCAAGGGCTGAAGAGTTATCTAGATGTCTGCCTTGGGCATATCTGTAGTGACTATCATGACTGTTAACTGTGGTTGGACGACTCACCCTAAAGTGGGTCCACTATCTCCTGGGCCAGGTGTTGGGCTGGGTGATTAGGGAAAGCTAGCTGGGTGATTAGCTCAAATCAAGCAAGCAAGGATTCTTGAGATTATTCTCTGTGCTCATGACTGATGGCTGGAGTTCCTGCCTTGACTTCCCTCAACAATGGACTGTGGTCTGGAACTTCAATTCGAATAAAGCCCTTTCTTTCCCAAGCTCCTTTCAGACAGGGCATGAAATTAGAACAGGTAGGCCACAGATATGTGTGGTCATCAGGCAGAGAAAAACTAAGACGTGGAAGGAGAAAGCAGAATTCCCAAGAGCCCCTTGCCCTCTCCTGGCCACACACACACACACACGTCCTTTGAATATATATATTCAAGAAGGACATTTCAGACCAGGGTACAGTGCTTACATATACATTCTCTCCAAAGAGCTGCTTGAGCAGAGCAGAGACTTAGAAAGGTGGCTGTTGACTGTGGGAGAAGAGGGTCGATGCCTTCTTCACTCCTCATAGCAATCCTTACTCAGAGACAAAAACTCTGAGCTAAATATGAAGCTGTTTGGTGACCAAATGACTTTGGACCCAAGCTTGTCAACCAGGGCATTCTGGAATATAACTTGTCTTCATGAGTAAAGAAACACGGACACAAACCATCAATACGGTCAACAGACCTTTCAGCCCTATAGGAAGTGGGACCTTTAAAGGTCAGAGTGACTGAAGAGGAAAACTATAAACTGCAGATTTGGCTTTGGTTATAAACACAAGCTTTGCCCCAGAATAGCTTTAGGTTATTAAAGAATTTAAATTAATTATGAAAGGATAGGTTTTTTGACATTGGCCTTTTAAGTTTCTGAATTAAAAAGAAAAAAAATCAAGACAGAGAGCTGGAAGGTGGCTGAGTCAGTAAGGGGCTTGCCTAGCCAGCATGGAACCTGAGTTTGATTCCCAGCATCCACATGGAAAGAGGGCATAGAGGCTTGTGCCTATAATCCTAGCCCTGGAGAGCCCAAGACTGTAGGATCCCTGGGTCAGCTTAGCTAGCAAAACCCTCAATCCCAGTGAGAGAGCTGTCTCCAAAAATAAGGTGGAGAGGGACTGAAGAAGACGGCTATGCCAACCTCTGGCCTTTGTGCACACGCGCACATGTAATCCCTCGATATACAGCCCCCCAAAACATAAACTGACTGAAAAAAATCTGGGATAGGAAGTATGTATGTTAAGGGGAGAAGTCACATAATAGGAAGAAAGATAAGAAACACATTCAGTAAGAGGAAGAAAAAATGCCAACCAACCTCATGATTGTGTAATTAAATGTATAGTGAGTTGGTGGGATGGATTTGTTTTTTAATTCCCACGATAAAATTAGCCGGAAATTTCGAAATGCCAGGTTTGTAGTGCAAAGTTCTTCTGGATACTCTAGAAAGAACAGGAAGTAAAAGGAGAAACCAATGAAATTTGGAGCTCAGGATTTCTCTCTCCCTCAGGAGCTCAGGCCCAGATGTCCCCCAGAGAAGCCCTCGGAGAAGCCTTCTGGCATCTCAAAAACACAGGAAGCTACTGGACATGGGAAATGAAGTAATTCAGCTAATTAGTGGTAACATATTGTCACAGCCCAAAAGCTAACCAACAGGAACTTTGGCAGCCTGTAAACTCTGGACAAAAGGCTTCTCCAAATAAATATCATCAATTGCATAGTTCTCAAAACCAAAATACTAAAGCCCATCCTGAGCCAGGGGTGCCCATCCTCATCCTCTTCCTTTCTCCTCTCCCAACTGGTCTGTAAACTGCCCCAGCAATTTAACCTTCGCTCTCCCTCCCTCTCTCCCTCTCCTCAGCTCAATACCCCACTGCTCTTTTTTTATTCCCCTGCTCACACAAAGAAGGAAGAATTTTAGTTACAGAAATTTATTTTCCTTTACCTGACATCAATATATAGAAGATTAGAAATTAAAGAAAAATTGTATCTGGACCATGTACTGTTTCTTCAGTCTTTCATTAGTGGGATTAATGCCTTTAAGAGGTTTTCTCTATGATCACTATTGTGTTTTTTCCTTATGATAGTTTTAGGAGTCAAGTAACGAAAGCCACAGTTAAAACAATCTCAGCTCCTCTTAGGGACAAAGGATTCCAATAAACTGGTCAGCATATCTAGGGTCAGAAATCCAACTTTCCCTTTCCCTGTATGCTAGCCCAACAACACTTTGACCCTTAAATTAAATTTAGTCAAGATCAGAACAATTCTTACCATCAAAAGCAGATGATGGACCAAACTGTAGGCTTATGTACACTAGGAGGAAGAAAAACGAGTTACAACAAGGTTTGTTCTGGGCTCAAATTATCGACATCACTCTAAATGTAAGAGCCTTTGACACCCATGCATTGAGATTTTCTTGCACTAACAAAAATAAAAAATACCGTGGAGAAAGGTTCTTGGACTACATTGGCAATGCCAGCACGTGTGGTCTGAAGGTGGCATTCAGGACAAATGTAAAGTGAGGCCTCTGGAACCTACCTAACATGAACAGCAAGGGTTGGGTGGGCTGAGGGAGAATCTTGAGAAGCAGCTGTCTACACGAAAAATTTCCCAGAACGTAAACAAGCATGCTTTTAATCAACACACTTTAAAGGTGTTGACAAGAGCAGCAGACGAAGAGAGGCTACTTGTGATGGGAATTAGTCAGTGTCATCCCCCTGGAGCAGGTACAGGTAAGAAGGGGCATTTATTTCCTGATGCTGCAAGGGCTGAAGGGGAGTGAGGTTCCAGCACTCTACAGAAGAGGGAGACCACAGGTGGTACCCAGCATCCATGGATACCCACACCAAGACAATCGTCCTAATCATGGATTCCCTCAGGACAAATTATGGGACAGATGACATGGTGGAATTAAAAGAGTCATGAGGAAGGAAAAAAAAAAAAAACAGAATTGTAGAAAAGGGAACGGGTTAAAAATAAGCATAATGCATAAACTGAAGGTCAGGGATGGATTTTCAGTTTAGCGTACATGGAAAGAGATGAAGGGTTTGTCTGATCCAAACTCTGCTGCAGACAAACTCTGCTCTACACAGGTGTGGAGGGCTGTCACCCTTTGAATTTGAAGCAAGGCTGCTTCTCTAATATGATGTGCCTTATGTTGTTCTGGCTTGGCTAAAATTAACAAGCAGACACCCATGGAATGCCTGGTGCTGGTCATGCTGATCTGGGTCCTCCAGCTCCGGATACTGGTGTGCTGGCCCCCTTCGAGGCTTGGGTGATGATGAAAAGATGCTGATCTGGGTCCTCTACCAGCCTCTGGGAGGTAGCACTTACCCACAAGACACAAGTTAAGTAAAGTGATGGAGGAGGCGGCGCGGGTCGGAAGCATCCTGGTTGTTTTTAAGTCCTTTCTTTGCTCTCACACCTGAAATAAATCAATGTTGAGGTGATCAAGATTCGGGCTTACCCAATCAGATTGTGATATATATGATGGCACACAGGTGCTAACAAAAGATGACTAGGAATTGGCCAAATTTAGCTGCAGATGTGGCTCTATTGGTACCTCTGAGTTGGTTAGGGTTAGGGTTAAACTTGCCTAAACTCAGTGTGCTGGTACACATCTGCCACTAAGCACTCAGAGAGGTGTGGGAAGGATTACAAGTTCAAGTTCATCCTCAGCCACACAGGTTTGAAGCCAGCCTGGACTAACCACCCTGTCTCAAACAAACAAACAAACAAACAAACAAACAAACCCAAAACAAGCAAAACAACAACAAAACCCTGCCAAATTCCTGGTTTCAGTTTTTCCTTGGTCCTTGGGATTTGCTCAGTTCATGTTCTTTCAGCTTGTGGTATCAATCCCTAGTTAAGGAGACTTTTCTAAGCGTATGTTTTGAACAGGAGACAGGCATTTGATTAATTTATTTTTAGGTATTAAATAATTAATTTTAGCTCTGTGTCTGTGGAGGCCAAGTAGCTGGAGGAGCTCCAGGCAGGTCTGAGCAGGGGTCTGGAGGGGTGCTGAGCAGGTCTGCAGGGGTGCTGAGAATTGAACGTGGATTCTTCGGAAGAGCAGTCCATCTCCCCTCCCGTATATCATGATTATGTGACACAGGCTACATAGCTTGGGCTGGCTCCAACATGAGCAAGCCTCCTGCCTCAGCTTCCCAAATGCTGGGATTACAGGCCAACTGCACTTCCCCTTTCTTTCAGACAAGAAGTAGACTGTACAGCCCCATTCTAATTATTGTTTTTCTACCTAAAAATAAATTTGGGAAGTCTTCTCAGCAAAGAACATTGTCTATCATAGTTGCACAGTCTGCTTCTATGGACAGACCATCACTTATGACATTGCTCTAGCCTCCACTGACTGCCACAGCTTTCCCTCTCACCGTGGCTTAGACCCTCTCAAACTGTGAGCTGAAATAATCTTCTTCTTTGAGTTGCTCCTGGTCAGGTATTTGATTACAAAAGTGAGAATGGTAATTGATCCAGAAAACTGGTTAACAACAGCAGCTGTTGCCCGATAGGAACTTGACTGAGTTGTTCCTAAGTCTTTGGAGTGGTTTTGGGGAGGAATGCGGAAGATTCTGGAGCTGTTGGTTACAAAGCTTTTAAGTGCCTGTGGAGTGTTAAACCTTTAAGTCGGAGGTGCCGTGCTGCAGGTTCAGCTCTGCCGCTGGGTGGGCTGCAGTGGCTTCGGTGCAGCTGCTCGGACCTGTCTCAACCTGGAAGGGTGGGCTTTTCTCCTTCCCAGAAGAGTCTCTAACAGATGTCACGCTGGAGACCTACAAGAATCTCACTGCTATAGGCTGTAACTGGAAAGACCATAGTATTGAAGAACACTGTCAAAGTTCTAGAAGACTTGGAAGACAGGAGCCTAACTTGACTGTCCTCTGGGAGCCTCTAGCCAGCAGTGGACTGAGACAGATGCTGGGACTTGCCTGCAAGCATCGGGCAGAGCTCTAGGGGTCCTAGTGGGGGAAAGATGGAAGGACACGAACCTCTCAAGAAGAGCAAGAGACAACTAACCCAGACCCATGGGGGCTTACAGAGACTGAGACATCAACTAAGGAGCAGGCATGGTCTGGACCTAGGCCCCTGCACAGATGTGACCAATGGGTGGCTTGGTCTTCACATGGGATGCCTGCCGAGTGGAGGGGGCCTGCTTCTAACATGGACTGCTTTTGAATCATGCTCCCCTGGCAGCGCTGCCTTGCCTGGCATCAGGGGTGAGGATATGCCCAGTCCTGATGTGACTTGATGTGCTGTGGAGGTTTGATGTGGGGGGGAGGGGAGAAAGAGAGAAGGGAACGTGGAAGGAGAAGAAGGGTGGCTGGGGGGAGAGGAGAGAGGAAGCACCTTGGGATGTAAAGTAAATAAACTGAAAAAAAAAAAGAAAAAAAACTTTAAGTAGGCACTTGAAAGACCAGAATGCTCTCAGATACTCGAGCAGTAAAGACTGTTCTGTGTAATTTCAGAGAGGAGCAAGACTCTGGTTGGGAAGTTGGTTGAAGGTCACTTGTGCTAGAGCCTGGCAAAGAACCTGCCTGTGTCTTGAGAACCTCAGTGGGGTGGGTTGGAAGTAACAGGCTGATGTGCATGAGGGGACATCTTAATCAGAGGCAGGCGTGCATGCAGGCGGCCAGGGTCTGCTCACCGTCTTGCCCACGTCTACCTTGAGAGAAAGCAACAAGCGAGGTGAAAACACAGGAGACGCACGCAGTCTGGAAGGAAGGGGGTGAGCGAAAAGTTGCCTGCAGGTAAGGGCGGGTGGGCGTGACGCAGCAGTACCTGCTGAAGATGACATCACACTGAAGCGACACCGGGTACACCACACTAAAATCATAGGAAAGTTACCGTGCAGGCACGATGGCCTGCCAAGGGCTCCAGGCTGTACCAATGCATTTCATCTGAAAAGAAAGCATCTGAAGTGGTAGGTCTGATGGCACCCGTTCCCTCCTCTCCCTGCTTTGGAAAACCGCTGCTTACAACAGCAGCTGTGGGCCGGGAGGCCAGGCTACAGCTCAAATTGGCAGCAGAATCTTGGTGCTCTGTGCGGCGCTGGTTTAGCAGGAATGCAAGACACAAGAGTGAGTAGATTCGTGGAGCCTTGCAGCAATGTTTCAGAGAGCTCTTGAAGGCTGTACCATGTATTGATTGCACAGAGCTCCTGCACAGGCTGTGCACGAAGCCATCCAGGGAAGGCCCACACTGCAATGGAGACCCTACACTACCAGAGCTGTCAAAAATGTGGGATGTTGACCAAGGAAAGCTGCAGGTAGTTGGGGCTGGTCCAAGGGGAAGACTGTATGTACCACAGGCAGCAGGACTGGAGGGGCAGAGCTACCCAAGACTGTCGGAGCCTCAACAATGACACCAAGGGCCCTGGATGCCAGATATGGACCTGCAGGACTTGGTGTTGGGATTTAGTCTTGCTTCGGGCTGGTTATTCCTTGATGTGATCCTGGATTCCCCAGTGTTCAGAACTGTAAGCCAAATAAACCTCTGTTTATTAAAAATTACCTAATCCATGCTGAGCTACTATCACCGCACAGAATGAGTGAAGACAGTGGACAGATGGCTATTGGGTTATTGCAGTGAACAGCACTGGCCAGTTAACATGTTTGAGGGAGACTTTAACCAAGTCTAGTTATGAACATGTGGATAAAATGCATGTCCACCTTAGGGGACATTCAGGACCTCCTGCTAACAGCTGGGCGTAACTGCTATGGCCTTGGAGAGAAAAAGTAAAAGCCAACACAAATTTGTAAGGAGAAAATCCCGAGTAAAGAGTTACGACAGGAAACTAGATGACACTTCCAGGCCACAGTGGCTTCGGGGTGGGAAGGAAGAAAAACATGTCTTTCATTATGTCCAGTTAGCTAAACGCAGCTGGGGTGGTGGCATGTGCCTGGAGGACAGAAGCCTAGGGAAGAACAGGCACACACTGGAGAGCCTTGGCAAGGGGGCTCACATTCGAACTTGGATAGAAACGGTCTGACTGCCAGCTTTTACAGATTGACAGAGGAGATGATTTGCTCTTCACACCTCTGCATCAGCCAACTCTTGTGTTTTTATCAAATTTATAAACAAAAAATTCTTTTCTAATGTTAGTTTCTATCTTTTATTCTGGGTGGGAGTTGGGTATCTTTCCACACATTCTAAGGCTATGCATAATTCTTTTTCTGTCGACTATTTGTTCTACTTCTATTCAAAAGGTAAGGTACAATTGTCTCTCCTTACCTACAGTTTCTGCATTAGTGGATTTGACCAGCTTTTTTTTTCTTTAATGTTTTTTTTTAATATCCTATTTCTTCTTCTTTTTTTAAAGGATTTATTTTTATTTATTATTTATACAGTCTTTTGTCTGCAGGCGTGCCAAAGGCTAGAAGCAAGCACCAGATCTCATAGATGGTTGTGAGCTACCATGTGGTTGCTGGGAATTGAACTCAGGACCTCTGGAAGAGCAGCCAGTGCTCTTAACCTCTGAGCCATCTCTCCAGCCCCCTTGACCAGCTTTGTACAGGGTCTGTATACATAAAGAGAATTGTACCTGTATTGAATTGGTATAGGTAATTGTTTCATTTTCATTACTCCCTAAACAATGCAATGTAACCGTTTACATGTTATTTGAATCGTAGTAGGTAGCGCATGCAGTTTAAACAGGATTCAAGCATGCAAACAGATGTGTAAGCTGGGCAACAATTCTTATTTTCTGGGAACAGGGTCTTGTGAATTCTATGCTGGCCTTGAACTGGTTTTGAAACAGAGAATGATCTTGAATTTTTGGTCCTCCTTCAGGCGTGTGCCACCATAGTTAGCCTGATTTGGCGCTAGGGGTCCAACCGCGAAGACAGGCACTCTACCATTCCGACACATCGCCAGCCTGGATCTTTAAGTTCTTAATTAGTGGTCCTCTGACACAAGATCTCGCTGTGGCTGGAGCCATCCTCTTGCCTACCTACATCATGAACGCTTTTTCTCAGCCTCTGGTGTTTGAGTCTTAGAACGCATTCCCCACTCCAAAGCGAGACAGGGAAACTCAAGAGTCTAAAGGGACCGCAGCTGACCTTATTCCTCCTCTCTCACTGAGGCTTTAGAGCTCAGAGAGATTCTTTGGCTCCCTCACTCCCAATAAAAACCGTTTGATTCAGAAATCAAAAGGGAAAGGGGCCGTGAAATGGCTGACTCAGCCTAAGCTACAAACAACTTTGCCACCTGGCAGGTCCTACCCAGGGCATCTTTTAGAGAAGTTTAGAAGATTCCAGGTTAAAATTCACTTCCTTCTGCAGAGATAACAAATAACCTAGCCTGCAGCTTATCTCAGAAGCCCACTTTGCTGTGTAAGCATCTTGTGGAAGAGCCTTGGGGCGCGTGTCACCTCCCACCACAGCTCCATGGAGGAGAGGTCGCTCGGCGGGACCCTTGCTAGATGCAGGCGCGCTTACATGGCCTTGTCCGAGGTGACCCACATCCAAAAACCTGACCTGTTTTCTTTCTGACAGATCTTTGTTTTCATGATGTACTTGCAGAGAGACTCAGTTGCTTCAGTAGTGGGAGCACAGACACACAGACACAGACACACAGACACACATCTTTTTCCCTCTGGGCCAAGAAATACTTCCTCCCCTTGCTTTCTTTGTTCAGGCAAATGAGGCTCCATTCCAGACGAGATACCTTCTAACTAAATTCTTGTTTGTTGAATCTAGTTTCCAGTTTGGGAGTCCTGCCTGAATTCTTAACAGAGACCTTTAAAAATCTCTTTGACCCCAAACAGCTCTGTCTTCCTAAAACAGAGCTCTCATTGTCTGTTTCTGAAGTCAACCTCACTCAGTCTTGGGGCCTTGTATATAGAAGGCTTTATTTTCACATTCTCGTCTCTTGGGCTGGAGAGCAAGGTTAAGAGCATTGGCTGCTCTTCCAAAGGTCCTGAGTTCAATTCCCAGTAACCATATGGTAGCTCACAGCCATCTATAATGAGGTCTGGTGACCTCTTCTGGCATGCAGACCTACATGCAGGCAGAACACTGCATACATAATAAATAAATAACCATTCTCCTGTTTACTATTCCTGTCATCTTTGACTCTGTGGAACCCTTAGCGCCCTCTGACAGGACTGTGGTACATTCAGCTCATATTTGAGCTGCTCTGCCTTCCGCAGTCTGATAGGCTAACTGGGACTCAGGGATGCTATTGTTCCGAGGCTGGGTACCACCTAGGCCACACCAGCAGCAGAAGCCCACTGTGCCACTGAAGCCTTCCCAGTGCAAGTGCTGGGAGGCAGGATTGGGTGCTTGAGCCAAGTGGAGACTTTTACTAACGAGAAGCTGGCTGGAGTTGGGGTGTGGAGGGAACGAGTCTGCAAGTCCCCCAGACAGCAGCAGCTCTGGAACAGAGGTCTACAGACGCTTAAGACATGGCCATTGTGCTACTGGATGCGGGGTCCTTAGAAACCCGAATGAGGGAGCTAACAGGAGGTCAGGCCTGGAGTGCACGCCAAGAGCCCTCACTACGACAGAGGCCCACACTTTACACCTGGGTAAAGGGCCCTGCCCGCCCCAGGATCCTCTGTGCCTACTTCAGTACAGAAAACAAAAAACATCAAAATGGCTACAAAATTGATTGCAAAGAAACCAAGCACCGTTCTCTGAACGTTGGATCTGCTACCCAAATCCAGATAACATTATGCCAGTTAACTTAATCTTCTGGAACAAACCATTTTCAAGAGTCTAACAATACCTTTTAAGGTTTGAGAAATACTGGAATGACAGGTTCACCCTCATCTATTTATATATATAAATATATTTATACTATATTTATATATATAATAAATAATAATATAATATATTATATATTATTATATATTATATATAATAATATATAATAAATATATAAATATATTTATAAATATAAATATATATAAATAAGCTGCCCCCTAGGCCTGAGCGTTTCTGACTGAGGACCACCTTGGCTTGTGCCAGTTTCCAGCCCTACCTGATCTGCTTCCTGCTCCCGCCCCCACTCGCTTGGTTACAAAAGCTCCAGTGACCCTTGGCCACAAGGAGCGCGCCCCTGGCATCGAAGTAGGTGGGTTCCTGAGCCACGGAATCCACTCTGCACCAAGAGAAAGCGGCCCAAGCTTTTATTCTGACCTTGTGTACGACAGTTTGCTGTTTGCAGGATTTTATTTACATAGTGGTCCCCTCCTTGAAACCCCCACATTAATGTTTGAGAAATCTGACCACTGACTTTCAACCTGAATGGCGTGCTGGGCAAAGTTTGGAATCACTGACTCTGGCAAAATCTGGGATCAGCCTGGGTTTTTTTGTTTGTTTTGTTATTTCCTCCTGAACTTTGTCTGCTCAGATCCTTAGCCCATTCTTCTTCACTGAACTGAAATCCTTTAAGATCTCTTGAGGCAGAGCATTCATACCATTCTTACGGCTAGGTTTATTTTTCAGGCCGTCCCCCACCCCGCCCGCTTTTGCCCCAGTGGTATTGGCCCGCATTTTCTATTGTACTTGCGGCTTTTGCTGCACAAAAGATGCCCACTCTCCTAAACTCTTGACTGTGCTTGTTGGCCTTGTAGGAGACACTTCTAATTGATTTAATGTGTGTCTATTTCCTCTGCTTTCCTCTGGGCTTAAATCAAGCCTTTCTGCTGCTAAAATATTTTTACTTGGGGGCAGGCAAAATACCCACACATAAATAAAATGAATAAATCTGACAAAAAATGTAAACACACTTGGTCACTATTCCCATTCTCTCCTCTAACACCAGGTATACCCGCTCAAACCTAGTAGGCCTCATGCATGCAAGGCAAGGACTCTAGCAAGAGAGTGAGATCCCGGCTTTTTACTTTAAAGTAAGACTCCTCGTAAGCTGTCCTGTCCTCCTCTTTCTCCCACTCCTCCCTGTGTATCTGGGTGGCTCCTGTCATGTCACTGCTACTGTGATGTAGTGTATTGAAATCCTAATTCTATTCGTATAACTGAGCCTGATTCGGCTTTGTCAGGGGAGCAAGGCCAGCAAGATTCTTGGTTTTGAGGGAGGAGCCCTTCTGAGTGGGGATGGGAGGAGGGAGAAGGCACACATGAGCCTGGGCGCAGCGCCTGGGCCAGAGCTCTGGGCTTGCTTCTGGTGTCCGGTTCGCTGCTCAGTATGGCAGAAAGGGGGGTCAGCCATTTGTCCTGGGGTGTTCTCCAACTGGGGCAGACACTTGGAGCACCTTCCCCACTCTCCGGCCTCTGCCCACACAAAGGCCACTCGCTGGTCCTCTGTGAGGAAAAGAAAAAGCCACTCTTGGCCACTTGCCTCTTTGCTGGTGATTATGAAAAATCTTGAAGATTTTTCTAGAACAGTTTCTAATGCTTGGAGTACAGTTAAAATTTGCAGGCATCTTTTAAAGAACCTTAACAGTTAAAAATGAACAAAAACTAAGATAACGTTTAAGGATATCCAGTTTGTAAACTGCCTTCTAAGCAGACTAATGTGTTCATCTTCCTGTTGGCTCCAGAAAAAAACTTTCCGGTAACTTCCACCCTTTCCTGTACCCCAGCCTTTCTGAGCGTTAAGGTGCAGGACTTCTTCTCCCCAGCAGGCCTCCTGCTCTCTGCCTGACTTCATCTGGAGAGTGGCTCAGACACAGATGCCCTAACCACATTTGATATATGAACTTTGACACAGCTCCCTGCTAGCTCTCCCCTCCCAGAACCTATATGATAATTAGATACTGCATTTCATTTCTTATGATAGGAGCATGCTGTTTAATGCAAACCAAGCATGCTTGAAGTGCCTAGTAATTATGTACAATTATCCTTGGAGCCCCCCACCCCCACTCCCCAAGGGTATATAGCTGTAATTAAAGTTGAACTAGCTCCTGAACAGTTCCTGGGGTGTGGGATCCCTGGTCATTCCAGGCAGGCTTCCTGTCTCATGCCCCTCCTGACTTCGTGGGCTGGAGGGAGACAGACCCCTGGCAGGAGGCTCACACATCCCTGCCCCAACTCCTTACCCTTTGGTACGTTTACCTCTTTTCTCGGCCTCTCACTGTTCTTACGTCACCTGACCTCCTCTCATAAGGAAATGCTTTTCATGTGCTCTTCCCCGGGTTGCCCATCTTTAGTTTAATTCTTTTTTGTTGTTTGTTTCTTTTGAGATAGCCTCCTACTGTGCAGCTCCAGATGGCATGGGATTCACTATAATCAAGGCTGGCATTGAACTCACATAAACCCCCTTCTCAGGGACAGGGATCAAAAGCTTAATTCTTTGAGACTTACCACACCCAGTTTTTCCTAGTTTCACTGAGTGTATGTGTGTGTGTTCTGAGTATGTTTGGGTGTGTGTCCCTCTGCACAAGCTGAGGCCAGACTGTGTGTGTGTTCTGAGTATGTTTGGGTGTGTGTCCCTATGCACAGGTAAGCTGAGACCAGACGTAGGAAGCCATCAGCAGTCTGTCCTCTATCTCTAACACAGATCTCACCGTGAGGCTTACACCTGCCTCTAACCCAAAAACCTTTTGCCTTAGCCTCTGGACTTTTGAGTGAGATTACAGGTTATGGTGGACCACCATGCCAGGCTAGATGGAGATGTTTGATTTCTGGGCTGGGGGTATAGCTCAGCAGTAGAGTACTTACCCCTTATCTAATACGATTTCAGTCCATGTGGTATCCAACTGTCCCCTCTCCCCTCCCCATTTCCCTCATCCCCCTACCCATGTTCTCCCCCCCCCCCCCCCACAAAACCCCAACCCCCAAAAAAAAAAAAAAAAAAAATAGTTTCACTTCTAAAACAGCACCCCTTAGGCTATGGTCCTCCGAGTTTTTTATTTTTTTATTTATTTTATTTTTTTGGTCCTCCGTGTTTTTATCACACAGCTCATCACACGTTGCTAAGTAACTCAAACCAAACCTTAACCAGTTAATTAGTTAATGTAACTAACCCACCATTAACTAATACTTAAAACTTGCAGCCCTGAGATTCCAAGCCAGGGCTTTCAAGAACACAAGGAAAGAACTCTGTCGCTAACTCACACCTTCAGCTCCTTTTTATCAGTTAAGTCAACATGGCATGTGGAGGGACGACACTTCAGAATAGAGTCACATCTGGTCTTTTCTTTTTATGACTTAAAACTGAAAAAAAACACCTTTAAACAGCAGCCACTTCCCAAGACAGACCGACGAAACCTCACTAGAGGTGCCCAAATCGCTGGTGTGTCTGTGGACCTGATGAAGCCATTTTCGGGGTGACCTGTTACAGCCACTACCACCACCCAGCTCATTAGTCTCCCAACCCTCGTGGCACAGGCTGACAGCAGGGGACAGGGGAGAGTGGGCAGACTCAGTCTCTGGGCCCAATCCCAGCACCTTTCTTAGATGATACTCAGGCTATTTCCCAAGCTCTCTTGTCAAACAAAACAAGGACATCAAACAAACATCAAAACGCGAAAGTTCATAGGTTATCAAAAGTTTTCCAGTAAAGCCATGTTAACCAAGTAAGTATGACGAGGGAGCCAACTGTTTACCGCAGGCAACTATTGGCTGGCCTGGAATAGAAATGTAGGCTACCAATAAGCCCAGTGCCTTTCCAACATACCATCCCTGTCCGCCTTCTGCCTTTGTGGTCCTCCCCCCCCAAAAAAACGTTGCATCAGTGGGCATGTAGGACACTCCAGCGCCTGCTGCCCTTCAATGACCTCGTGGGCTCGCGAACAAAAGACCCCGGGGCGCACCGTGGGGGTGGGGTGTCAGGCCGCAGGGCAGGACCCAGAGGCCGGAAAGGGTAACCAGCTTGGCCAGGCGGGATGGATCCTGAGCTACGTCGACCCTCTAGGATCCGGTAGTGGCTAGTACTGAGGTGCCCCACGCACCCTCCGTGAGGGGAGCCCACAAAAACCCAGACTTCACCGCAGGGGCGATGTGCGGCCGCCCCGAGACGAAGCAGGGGCCACGGGGGGTCCCCGGAACGCAGCCTCTGGGGCGCGGGGTCGCTGGAGCCAGAATCGCCCCCGCCCCAACCACAAGGGAAGAAACGCAGGAAGAGGCGGAGTCCGGAGGAGAAGAAAAGAAAAGAGTATTCCGGGAACTGGCACGGGGGGGGGGGGGGGGGGGGGCCCGGCCTTTGCCCTACTGTGCGCCGCGCAGGCGGCTCCCACCCAGGACCCCGCAGTACCTGGGCAGCTGCGTCTCGGAGATGTCCCGGGCCACTTCCGGGCTGCTCTGTTGATGAGCGCGGCGGGGGGCTGGGGGGGGGACAGTGGCTGCCGCGGGAGCCGACCCAGGCCGAAAGCGGGAGGGACGGCGGGGTGCTGCCCGGTGCTCCGGACCCGGAAAGTCTCGGCAAGCCCGGGGCCTTCCCCAGAGCTGGAGCTAGACCGGCGCTCGGCCCTGGGTTCCAGGCCACTTAGCCGGCGGCGAGCTGGGGAACGAGGCAGGAGGCGGGGCCAGGGGCGGAGCGAGGCCGGGACGGGGCCGCCCAACGCAACCTCTCCCACTACAAAGGCCGTCTAGGGAGCCAGGGATGACGGGTTTGGGCGCTGTTTTGTTTCTTGCGGCCTCCCCAGGGGGCAAGGTTAGTGCCTGGTACCTAGAACTAACTCTTTGATACAAAATGTGTTGGATGTCCGGCCTGGCGATGCGGATGTGTACCCCCTAGCTTCTAGGAAGACCAAGGCAGGGCGATCTCTAATTCTGCGATACGGAACAAAATCAAGGCCAGCCTGGGCAATATAGGGGCACCCTGACTCAAAAGACAAAGGAATAGGGGCTGGGGTGTAACGGGGTGTCACCCGAGCTGGTCAAGGGCTAGGCCTTAGGTCCAGTCAGAAAGCACGGAAGCCTAAACTCCCCCCTTCCCGGGCTTACTTGTTTTATAAGCTCGTCTGATTTTAATTTTCCACCCAGGATATAAGCAGAATTATAACTACCATAACCACCCTCCTTGCTTCTCCCTGGGTCTTTGCTTAATGCTGTCCAGAGGCTCCCTACACCCAAGACCAAACTACTTCAGAGTAAGGAGAAACAGTTACGGACAAAGTCCTTTGCCTTCCAAAATAAAATATGCTGCAGCTCTCAGTAGTGTGTGCTCAGTCTAAACATGAACATTACCGAGGCAGAAATGTTAGTGGAAATCTAAAGACAAGGTGTGAGGGGTGACTAGGCTTTCAGACTATTCTGAGCATTTGAATCTCACTTTCAGGTCTCTGAGGAAAGAGAAGGGGTGGGTACTTCACAGATTTTGCACAGAGATTTTTTTCCATTAAAAAAAAAAAAGCTTTTTTTTTTCTTCTTTAAAGACAAGATGTCTTTATGCATCCAACTGGCTTGAGATCTCCCCGGCCCATGCACCAGGTGCTGAAATGATAATGGTTTAAGGGAACATTCTCATCCACGATGACTGACATTGCCAAGGTCCTCTTCATGGGCTGACCCTGAAGACATGTCACAGCCTGGCAGGACTCTTGCCAGTCCCATACATCCGAAAGGCTGTTATCTAGAATCCTGGTTCTCTACAAAAGACATTCAGCACTGAAGATATTTCCAGCCACAGTTTCAAAGTTGCGGAGATGGCCGTAGTACGTGGGTGGGTGGGGAGATGATACAAAGCTGTGTGCTACATGTTCCCATTTTTATAAACGTGCACTTAAAATAGAAATATTGCAGAAGATGGGTGGGACTGGGACATCATTATGCTCTGCAAAATAAACTAAACTCAGAGCAATAGTATGTTTCTTCCATATGTGTAATGTAGACTTACATATGTATAAATATGCGGGTTTGCATATAGGCAATGAAAGTGGAAAGAAGGCTAGGAGAGCAGAGGAAGAGGTCTAAGGGGGAAAGAAGACCCAGAGAGGATACTGAATATTCAAGTCATGGGAGCAGAATGGGGGGTGGGGGTTGGAAGAAGGAGACATCAAGAGGGGGAGGGGATGACCAGGGAGGACAATGAGGGCACAGGAATGAAGTATAATGGCACACACACACACACAGAATTGTTGAAATTTCTATTTATGCCCTTGGAGAAAATTATCATAACAAAGAACAAAATCTGTAAATGTGGGACTGGAGAGATGGCTCAGAGGTTAAGAACACTGGCTGTTCTTCGAAAGGTCCTGAGTTCAGCTCCCAGCAACCACATGGTGGCTCACAGCCATCCTTAATGAGATCTGGTCCTTTTTCTGGTGTGCAGGCACAAATGCAGGCATAACACTGTATAATAAATAAATAAATAAATAAATAAATAAATAAATAAATAAATAAATAAATGTATGTTTAAAAAAAATCTCACAATGTTAACTATGACTACTTACATTTGAGCATTCAACCTCACCTTTAGGTTAAATTTGCATGGAAAGCCTAGTAAAAGAACCACACAAACACAGTCACGTGGTCTTTGATGCCCCAGCAGACTGTTCCCCAGACGGAAGACGGTCTTTCTAAGCAACAGCACTATTGCAGTTTGAACAATGTACCCCAGGGTGCACCTGTGAAAGCTCTGGCTCTCATCTGGAAAGTCATGGAACCTTTCAGTAGCAGAGCCTGTTGGGAGACTTTGGGCATTAATAGCGTGTTCCTGAAGGGGCTTGTGGGAGTCTAATCTCTTTCTTTTCCTCTTCCTCTTCCCTGTGCTCCTTGCCTTGATTTATTGCTTCACCATGGACCCAAGTGCAAAATAGAGACTTAATCATGGACCCAAACTCTAAAAATGTGAGCCTATTTTATTTTAACTCTTTCTCTTGTTCTATTGATTGCCTCAGATATTTGTTACAGTAGCAGAAAGCTGTCTGACACAAACTAGACACACTAAAAAGTGAAACTAGACACAGGCGTTATACTTTTCACAAAAACTAACTCAAAAGCAGTGGTAGACCTCCATGTAAAATCCCAACCTTGAAGGGTCCTACTAATGTCAAGGAAAATCCAGATGATCATGGGTTGGGTGAAATTTTATTAGATGCAACTATGATCCTTGAAAGGAAAAAAAATGGACTTTTAAGTTAAAAACATCTGCTTAAATTGTTTTTAGATTTACTTCATTTTATAAGAGGAGTGTGTTGCCTGCACGGATGTATGTGTACCGCCTGTATGGAATAACAACAGAAGTCAGAAGAGGGCATTAGATCCCTTGGAACTGCAGTCAAACAGGGTTGTGAGGCACCGTGTGGGCTCTAGGAACCCAAGCCAGGTCCTGTGCAATCACTGAGCCATCCCTGCAGCCCATAGATACGAGTTTTTTATTCACTTTGATGACTACTTGGTTGCATGTTATGATATAGACATGTTATGATACAGTGTCATTTTGTACTCCCACCAGCAAGGAATGAACGCTCTGTTGTCCCACATCCTTGCCAGCACTTATTATCAGCTTTGGGTTTTAGCTACTTTTGTGTGGCAGTTTCCTTCCAGATTGAAACATGGCACCCTCCAGGGAAGCTCCTTAAGACAGAAAGCAAACAACTCAAAATGTCTTCAGGAAGTTCCTGAAGCTGACAAGATTCACTAAGCTCCTCCAACCCAAGAGTAAACAGTGAAGACTGTAAAACAAACAAACAAACAAATAAAAAAACTCTCAGGGGAACCAAACTGCAAAGAAACTCCAAGACCAGCAGAGCAGCCTGGAAGAAGCAGAAAGCAGCCAAGCTGCTTGGAAGGGGCTCTGATCACCTGAGCCACCTAGAAAGGACACCCTCCAACCTGTTGAGCTGCCTGCAGCCCGCACAGCATGCTCCAGATTTCCAGCTTCTGCGAGCTCTCACCGTGCTGGGGTGGGCTTTGGTGTTGTGTTTGGGTCACTTCTGTTCCTGTGAGTGACCCCGGTAAAGCTCACTGGTGGACGCTGGAGACATTTCTACTTTAGTCTGTCATGAGCTCCCCATCGAGATGAGTAGACGTGTGTTGCATGTCTCCAGGCTGTCACACAACAGCCATTCAAAAAGACATGTCACTGCTAAGGTGATGTTTTGAAGATGGCAGGTTGTTGGACACGGCCATAGTCTATTGAGAATGACCCTAGGGAGAGGGGTGTGTGTATAAAGAGAGACACAGACGAGACTGAAGTGGTTGGGATTAGGTGAGGAGAGTCTGGGGATGTAGAAAAGGGCTGACTCTCCATAGAAGCAGGGACTTGGTTGGCATGCTTTTTAATGGAGGAAATGAAGATAGGCACCATGTATATCTGGAAGAGGCAGGTGAGAGAGTCCCCAGCGACAACTTCTGCTTTTTCCAGGAAGTGTGTAGCAGTGGTTTCCTGCAGAAAAGAAGGCCTGTGGCAAGAATTGTGAAGGAGGTTTGTAGAGAGAGAACCTTCTTGATATGAAATGCATGTGTGTGTGTGTATGTGTCAGAGGCTTCACAGAAGAAGGGAATTCAGTGAAATTCTCTGAGCTGCAGCAATATAGGTCTGGTCCTTCTGTTCACGAAACCTCAGACCCAGCAGCTTCCTCTTCCTCAGGGCAGTGGAGAGCCACAGAATGTGTTTTGGAGACCTGGGTCTGGTGTGAATGCGCTTGAGGCAAAGCTACCTTTGAGACCGACTTCTGGACTGTAGCATTCTCATGGCCGGTCCTGATGGCTGGGCCTCTGGTGGGCCATGGACTTCCCTCAACCCTGCACGTGTGAGGCGCCTGTGGGCCAGTTCCTCAGTCTCTAGGCTGTGAATCCCAAACCCCACTCGACCGCAGGCGGCCTCAACCCAGCAGATAGAGGAAGTAGAGCAAGTGCTGCAGAGGTCTGTTCACGGGGTGTCGAGATTGTGGCGAGCAGAGCACTCCGCCATGCCCGGCCAAGCAACAGGCAGCTGCCACCATTGTCTCAACCTCACCCCGAGTGCTTTCCACATGACCTTTCCCCACCTCAGAGTTTTCAAATGACTCATTTCCTTCTTTCGCTGTTCTTCAAAGTCAGTCCTAGCCTCTGGGGCTCTGCATCCTCACCGGCCAGCCATCCTCTTCTCGCTGAACCAGCTCCCTTCCAGAACAGATCAACATAAGAGCTTACAGGGTTGCCCTTATGTTCAGAGACTATAAACAGTGTCTTTGCAGGAGGACGATGGCTCAGCTTCCCCTGGGAAACTTCTCCTTCCTCCTTTCCTCTCATCTGTTGTACTCCACCTTTCTACATAATACTGTAAATTCTTTTTCAATTGCCTACTTATTTGTCTGTGTGTTCATGTGTGTATGAGCTCACACATGGTTATATGTGTGTGAATATGTGAGTAGAGGCCAGAAGACAACCCTGGGTGTCATTGTCTGCCATTCTTTGGATATGTCCTTTGTGACAGGCCTCCCTCACCGGCCTGGAAGT
Organism: Psammomys obesus; assembly: GCF_907164565.1. Taxonomy (NCBI): domain Eukaryota; kingdom Metazoa; phylum Chordata; class Mammalia; order Rodentia; family Muridae; genus Psammomys; species Psammomys obesus. The sequence goes on along the minus strand of NW_026592666.1, from coordinate 9,064,940 downwards.
CACCAACAAGGCCAGAAGGGCTAGCCAGCCAGCCCCCGGGATTGTCCTGTGTCTGCTCCCCAGGGTCAGGGTTACAAGCACGTACCACCACATCCACGACTGTACATGGGTTCTAGGATTTAACTCAGGCCCTTATGCTTGTAGGGCAGGCCCTTGACTGATGGAGCCTTCTCCTCACAACAGGCAGGTGTCTAAAGAGAGACACTGCAGTTCTCAGAGAGATGTGAGCTCCTCATCTGGGGGGGCGCAGCAGTGCTGGTGACAGCAGGAGTGAATAGGGGAGAATCTTTCTCTGGCAGGAGCCAAGAAGCTTGATCGGAACCAGAGCTGGGCGATCGCCTTCGAAGGCCCATCTCTCACGACCCGGGAGGGTGCGTTCTGGTCCTAATGCTTGCATGGCAAATGCTTTATCCACAGTACCGTCTCCTCAATCTCCTCCCTAAACATTTTAAATATAAGGTTGGCTGAGTTTGTGGATTCAGGGCCTGCAGAAGCAGAGGGCTTTGGGGAATCCCTGCAAAACTGCAAGGCCATAGCGCTAGCTCCAATGACCCAAGGGAGCTGTAGTACCAGAACCTAGACATGGGCTCCTCGTGACTTCTCTGAGTAGCGGGGAGTGTATGGGACCATCTCCAGGACCATTTTGTGCTGTCCAGATTCTTTGTTTATCTCTTGGGCAGGAAAAGAGAGGGTTGCATTTGCTTGTAAATGATAGTTTTGGGTTCAAAGTCCCGATTAATTGATCAGGGAGTAAGGACTTTCCCCTGAGGATGGGAACTAGGAAGGGAAGAAAGGTGAGCTAATAGAATCAGAAAAGGAATAGGAGTTAGTTTGTGTTGAGGGGTTCATGATGAATGCGTGTGGAGGTCCACCGCAGCCGGGGTGGGCCTGCTGTGACAACATGGGAGTCCTGGCCAAAGCCATGAGAGAGGTGCGGGTGAGGGTGGAGTGTCTGCTATCAGTTAATGATGAAGTCAGGGGTAGAAGGAAGTGGTGGGGTGTGAACTACAAGCAGAGTTCTCCTAAGGGAAAATCACATTTGGTGTTGAGAAAGAGACATGGATTTGGATATATGTATACATTGTTTACGTTGCTATATGACAAGATAGTCCAGCACTAAAAAACAGAAATGGGCTCTAAGCTTGAGTAATTACAAAGGGGGATTTCACCCTCATAGATCTGTCCATGTCTTTGTCATAGAAGACAGTTGTAAGATCACAGAGTGCTCATCTGCTCATCAAATGCTGGTAGCACTCACCCCATTGTAAATGTGACCATCGTGGTCCTCCCAGCTTTCTACAGTGTCCTCCTTCCCTGGACCTGGGCGATGGCAGTGTGGATGGAAACAGACTTAACCCCCAGCCTCCAGGGTTAGGCATCTGTTAGTAACGGATGAGATTTAATTTAGATGGTGGTACTGTGTCCTAAGGCGGTGTGCTGGTTAGTTCCAACTGTTGACTCACCTGGGAAGAGAGAATCTCAGTGAGAAATTATCTAGTTCAGTTCATCTGTAGGCACATCTGGGCGAGTTGTCTAGATTGCTGATTGATGTAGGAGGATCCAGCCCACTGTGGGCAGCACCATTCCCTAGTCTGGGCCCTGAACTTTGAAAGAGTAAAGCCAGCAGGCATGAATGAATAAATGAATAAACAAAAATATTTAAGAAATTAGAAAAACTAGACAGGGCGGATGGTGCATTTTCTTTCTGCTCTTGACTGTGGCTGTCGTGTAACTAGCTGCTTGAGTTCCTTCCTTCGCTTCCCTGAAATAATGGACTGCAGCCTGGACATGTGAATCAAATAAACCCTTCCCCTCTGTGGCTTCTTGATAGTGTTTTTTCTCACCACTGTAGGAATGAAAGTAAGGAAGGTAGTATGCGTGATGATTAATTTCACCTGTCAGCTTGGCTAGGGCGTGCTTGGACAAACGTCAGCCTAGATGTTTCTGTGAAGGTGATGTTAGGATAAGTTAACACAGATGCCTGCAATCCTTGAGTAAAGCAGATTGCGTTCTGTTGCGGGTGTGGGAATTCTGCCTCCAGGCTCCAGCTGTGGCTGGGCGCTTCCCTGGCTCTCCAGCTGCAAGCCCTGACTTCCCACCCTCACAGTAAGAGAGAATCACCCATAGCTCAGTCTCAGTTCTACGCAAAGAAGTAGAACTGCGTGTACCAGGAAGAAAGGTTGAGAAACAGTGGCGTAGGTGATTTAAATGCCTTGGCCTGGCAGGTTAACCATTGACTGGGGGCTCCTGACTTTCCATTTTCTCATTTTTGGAGTTGTGCCGTTCTGCACACCAGTGTCTGAACCGTCAGTGTGATCTATTCTCTGTCCTGTATTTACAGCTTTGTCTATTGTCTATTTAGGAGGTGGCTTGACGACTGAAGAAAAGTCAAAATCAATACCCGCCTCCTCTGTCCTATCAGTCTTCTCCTCACTGTGTGCTCCGTTTGATTCAGTTCTGTCCCAGCCCAGCACACCCCATGTTATGTCATTTCTTATTCTTCTAAATCCATCTGGAAGTCACTGCGATCACCTCCCAGGATCTGCAGAGAACTGACTCCAGGCTCTCGTCTCCATTCCCAGATTCACAGATGCCTGAGTTCTTGACACAAAGGGACAGGTTCCTCGCGTTCCTTGAGCATAGTGCACACCCCCTCTTGTGCACATTTAAGCCACCCCCAGATGATGTCTGCTACCCGATACCTCGTGGTCGCTGCTGGCTCAGTGCTCATCTGCACTGGCTCTGCTCTGCGAAGGGAGCAGCGGCGAGGAGCTCTGTTCACGTTTAGGATGGACCCAGGGTTTTTCTTGAATATCTGCTGTTTAGGGTTGGTTAACTCTCGGCATTTGGAACTGGCAGATGCAGAGAGCTGACTAAACAGAGTTCATGAGTCAGCTGCAATCTGGAAAAACAATGATTTGGAAACTCTAATGAGGAAACCCAGAGGGTACTGTGAGCTGAAGAGGCGATACAGACCGTACAAGGGGGGGCTCCCTGATAGTGTGTATTCTGAGGGCCCCTCCTGCAAGCTCCCTGGCAGGCTGCCCCACTCAGCCCCTCTCACTCTTGGCAGCTGCCGGTGTGAGGACACCTTTTGCCCTCGTTGGCTCTCTAGCCAGGCTCCACCCAGGAGCAGTCCCTCTTGCTTAGCGGTCAAGGGCAGACCACAGGCCAAAGATCCCTTTTCACAGAGGCCTGTGGATTTCCTCTGTTTCCCATGGAATCTGTGTTTTCCAAACTTCTGCTCAAGATCATGAGATCAGTTTAGTGAGCCTGAGAGATTGAGGAGGGAGTGCCAGACACTTACGGACTTGCTGTGCACATGGGCGATGAGTATGGCCAGGTGGTGTGCGAGACCTGTTTTGTGGTGTGTAGTACGTGTTTGTCACGGGGAGGATGAGTCTATGCGGTGTAGTGTGTGGGCGTAATACAGAATCGAAAGGGAAAATTGGGGCCCCAGGAAGGAACAGAAGGCCCTCCCTTCTGTATCTGCTCTGCTGGCTGAGCTTGGAGGGAGTCAATGGAAGCAACAGCTAGGAAAGTGTGAAGATTTCCCGCAGAAAAACAGCACTTGCCTTTCCAAGGGACTTTAAGTGTGAAAGTAAAAACAACACGTGAAACAAGCTTGCCTTAAATGGAATGGGTTGTGGGCCTGTGACCCTTGACATTAACCTCATCAGTCTTCCTCCTTCATCCCTAAACTTGAGCAATAGTCTTGTAAATTACCTTGCAATTTCATTTACAAAACTATAAGATAAAAGACGCATCTTTATAGGAGTAAGGCATCTCCTATTCATTATTAGATTTTAAATTTTTGCTTCACTTTGAAACCTGGTTGTCAATAATATCTTTTGGGACAGCGTAATTTCAAAAGCTACAAAATATCATTAAGATGCTTAGATACTTAGACATCCCCTCCACGCTTAATCTAAAGCATGTACTACCCCCCCCCCTTTGATAACCTGGCTTTGTTTCAGCTGATGCAGGCTGAAATTATTTTCTGTGTCGTAAGATCCCAGCCAAACCTCAGTTCCCGACAAGGATACACCTCAGATTTCAGCGGACAGCTCTCTCCTGGGGCTGCTGATAGACGTGTGTGTGTGTGTGTGTGTGTGTGTGTGTGTGTGCGCGCACACACACACACACACGTGAGCGCGCTGCTGGGTAGGCTGCTGTTGATGCCTGTTCTAAGTCTTATTACCTCAACTCCTCCATTTGGTGTCTCAAGAACCCTTGGGCCTTCGCAGAGGGTTGCAGCCACCGGGTTCTGGCCTGCCTCATCGCCGTCCTTCTGTTTCTTTAGGTTGGTCACCTCACAGAGTCTGGGGCTCGGGGAGCAAATCTCACATCCCATCCCTCTGAACACCCAGGAATGCAAGTTGGCATGCGGGGAGGAAAAAGCCTTCACCTCGCTGAGTCATCGCGCGGCTCAAAACCACGTAGGCAGTGTCATTCTAGAAAAATGTGTCTGGGTGATAACCCAGCCTATATAGCGCTTACTTTGCAAGATCCTAGTTCAGACCTCAGAACGCACATAAAAAAAAACAAAAAAAAAAACCTGGGTGTGGTTGCGTACACCCTGGCGCTGTGGGGAGCAGATGAGCAGATCGCTTGGGCTTGTTGCCCAACCAGGCTATGCTAATCAGAGAACCTCAGACTGATGAGATGTCTTATCAACAAACGAAAAAAACCAAAAAACCAACAAGCAAGGTTGGCTTCTGGTCTCCACACATGCCAGTATACACACACACACACACACACACGCACACACACACACACGCATGTACATACACACACACATACACACACACACACGCACATACATACACACACATACACACACATGCACACACACATACACACACACACACGCACTTACATACACACACATACACACACATGCACACACACATACACACACACATCACACTTGCACACACTCACATCACACACACATTTTCCCACACGCATCACACACGCACACATGCTCTCACACACAGGTACACACATTCACACATGCACACAGACGCACACATACAAAGAGGAAACAAAACTAAAAATGTTTTGACACGCAGACGTTTCTTGCTAAGCTCATTGCAAACACAGGAAGCAGGAGGGAAGCTGTTGCTGAGGCCAACCCGCTGTGCACCCCAGCTTTGCCGGCCGGTCAGCAGCTCCCCCTTGAACCAGCCTCCCCAGGAGCGTGGGAGAGTTAGGCTACGCACTGAGAGCCTAGGAGGATTCAGCCTCCAGGTCCCCAGCTCAGCCTCCTGGGTGTGCGCTCTGGCAAGGCCTGCCTGCCTTGAATCAAGCCACTGCAGCTTCGGTGTGTCTGTCCGTGTCTGGGACAGGCCAAGAACACTGAAAACAGGTGCTTCTATGTGCTGAGTCAGGCCCTGACCCCCGTTCCTATCCTGCGACCTGCCATCATCTCAGAGTGTGCCTGTATGTGGACATATAATCTCTAACGAGGTTAAATGAGCTTATTCATTTGGACTCTAATATAACATGTTTTAAAGAGACTTGTTTTTTGTGATGATACACGCATGCGAGGAGGCTGGTGCCGGAGGAGGCTGGAAGAGAAGCTGGATCTCCTAGAACCAGAGTTAACCCTTACGTGGGAGCTGGGAATTGAAGCAGAGTCTAAGACTCATAACCATTGCACCTTCTCTCCAGGTCAGGACACAGAAGGACGGAGAGACTCCATCCATTAGCCAATGGCCTCCGGTTAAGAAACCAGCCCTGTGCATTCATTAATTCTAGACTTTCAGTCCTGGACTTCGAGCAAAAGTGTTTTTGTTCTGTGAGCTGTCCAGCCTGGCTGTGGCTCTTTGTTAAAAATCATCTCGCGGCCATTTTGGGGGGTGGGGGGGTTCAGGGAGAGGGTTGGTTTCCTGGCTCCTTTCCTATTAGGAAACAGTGCCCTCTGCTGGCTCTTTACGTTATTGACTCAAAACTAATGAATTTCATGTGTGACTTGCAGAGACTTGAGAGCAGGACACGTTCTTTACAAAACTCCTTATGGGGCATTCATAAACAACATGAATTTTTTTTTTTTACAGAATTGTTTTTCATATGTTTATCTTCCCTTTTGGAGACAGGCTGGTATGTGTAACCTTGGCTGGCCTGGAGCTTGCTATGGAGACTTGGCTGGCCTCAAATTCAGATCTGCCTGAAGCCATGCACCACCAGGCCCAGCTATTTAGTCATCTTCAGTCAAGGTTAAAATACGATTGTCTCTCTTCCCCTGGGTTTTGCATTGACCAATTTATCAAATCACAGGCAGAACGTATTTGAAAAGAAACCGTATGTCGGGCTGGGGGATGGCAGAGGGGAAAGTGCTTGCTATGGAAGCGTGAGCACCCAAGTCCAGAGTCCCAGCGCCCTGTGAAAGCTCTCTGGCAACATGCACTATGGCCCCAGGGCTGGGCAGTCTCACCAAATGGGTGAGTTCTAGATTCCCCAAGAGACCCTGTCCCAAACAATATGATGAAGAGTGACAGAGAGAAGACGCTGCCCTCTGACCTCCATGCGCATGTATGCACAGCCTCCCGCTTCCAGACAGACAAACCCCACTCTCCTGACAGCAGCCTTTAACCTTGTGTCTGGTTAGCATCAGGGAGACAGCGCTGGGCTTTCCAAGCTGGAGATGCTGACTGTGGTTTCCGGGCAACAGCATGCATCGCCCTTTGCCCCTGAAGGTCAGGGCCCACGGTCAAGGCCACAGACAGAACCAGAGCCCACACTCCGCGCCTCTCACTTAGAATGTTGAACTTTCCTCCAACTTGAGCCTCGTGCTGCTGGTGTGAGCAGGGAGCAACCAAAGCAATTTCCAAAGCCTTATGGTGAAGAAGGAAAACCCAGTCCCTCGGCTAGTGCGAGGGCGTGCCGCACGTGTCCCCCTGGTTTTATTTTATTTTAATATTTCAGTAACTAGCGATGAAGCAAAACAAAAAAGAAAATGCTCACAGTTGGCTCCCAGATGTGGAAGTCGTCCAACAGTCCCGACAGCCTTGACCAAACGCCAGTTTTTGTCTCTCGCTCTGGGTTAGGTGTGGCACGGTTCGGTAAAGGCAGCAAAGAATGGGTTTTCCTGGACGCACGGGAGAAATCTGAGGAAGCAACAGGGCGCTCAGTGTGTCCAGCCTCGGCCTCAGAGTCTGAGAGGCCCAGCATTTGAGCAGGGATTGTCCTGGCACACCTACGCTGCTTGGAGGGGACACGGTGAGGCCACTGTTGACTTGAACGTCTCATTAACGCCAAGTTTGAGGAGGCCATCACGCCACGTGCAGGGATGCGACAGTGAACTGGAACTCACAGACCTTCTATGCATTTCCTGTACACCTACTATGTGCTGCACCCGAACAGACCAATAGCCCTGGCTGAGCAAGGACTGAAAACACACATGGGCTTCTAAACCGCCTGGACCCAGTTAAATATCTCATCTGCTTTCAAGGAAATGAGTATTTGAGGGAATTCAGGTTCTAAAACGAGGGAAGCCCTTCTGAGAACACCCCCCAAGAATAAGAACAAGCAGTTGCGGGGAGCAGCGCCTGGCGGACTTCGGCGCCACAGAACCGTCTAGTCTGCACTCCCAGCGTCTTACCTCTTACTTTATGTGCAGCAACAACCACGTTTGGCGCTCGGTTGTCCCAGCCTCTTACAGGTTAGACACCGCAGAGGGGGGCTGGCTAGCTGAGGGTGGGGAGGAAAGAAGGAAGAAGAGAAATGAGCAGGTGGAGGCGCAGGTGGCTTCGGGATGGGCGACGCGGACTGAATGCCATCTTGGCCGAGAAAGGGCTGACCGGCTGCAGTCAGCACGGGCTCAGCCGCCTGGCTCCGCGCTCTCAGCACCCTGCCCGAGGTTCTGCTTTTCTACTCCGCTTCACCCTCGTTCCCTGGTGTGACCAGCGTGTCCCCACCTTCCCTTCCTTCTTCTCATTCAGCCACAGAGCTGACACACCAGCTCTGATTATGTGCGAAGCTGGCTAACAACGGCCAGGAGTTTCTTCCTGAGACCTGCATTAGCCGCAGCTCTTCAGCCTTGGGCGAAGTTTCCGCTGAGTGTGAAAACGCTCGCAATCAAGGCGTTTCATCATCTTATGTGACATGGTGTCCTCATCGTTGTCATCATCATCGTTTTGAGACAGGATCCGTGAAGCCTGGAAGTCTCTGTATAGCCAAAGATGGCCTTCAACTTACCATCCTCCCGCCTGCCCCTACGAGCACCGGCACTGCAGAGGGGCGCCACAGCTGCTGTGTGCCATTGGGACCAACCGCCCGCCTCGTACCTGCCAGTCAAGCACTCAGCCCCTGCTATGTATCCAGACCATGCAATGTGTTGGTACCCTGGCATCTGCCTTGTGTTTCACTCGTGTTCTCTTAACTCCTCCTTCCCCGAAGAGTCGAGTCATCCTGGTGTCTTGTTGAATGTGGCCTTTTCCTGCCTCCACTGAAGGCCCTCAGCACTTCCCCGTTGGGAGCCATCTCCTTGAGGGCTCTGTCCCAGAATAGCTTAGCTGTCATCTCTGCTATATCTGCACTCCACTTTATGAAGTTCCTGTTTTATGTGTGTGAAATAAATATATATTATGAAACATACGCACATATCCACGAGTGTCCATGTCTTAGGGCTTCTATTGCTGTAATAAAGCCATGAAGAAAAGCAGCATGGGAGGAAAGGCTTTATTTTGCTTTACAGTTCTACAGCGCAGTCCATCGCTAAGGGAAGTCTGGGCAGGAACTGGAGGCAGGAGCTGAGGCCCTGGAGGGTGCTGCTTACGGGCTCGCTCCTCATAGCTTGCTCAACTGCTTTCTTCCAGGCCCTAGGACCACTGGACCACTGGGCTGGGTGGCTCCACCCACAGTAGATTGGACTCTTTCGAATTTATCATCAGTCAAGGAGATGTCCCACAGGCTTGCCTCCAGGTCAGTCTCCCGGGAGAATTTTCTCAGTTTGGAAGAGGTTCCCTCCTTCAAAATTACTCTCAGGTTGACGTAATATTAGCACAAAATTACATATATGCGCATTTAATCTTTATTCCTAAGATTTTCACGCAGATCTATAATGAAATCTGATTGTACTGACTCCATCTCCTCCGTCTTTGGCTCTTCACATTTCCCCAACAAGGCCTGCTCTCAATTTCATGTCCCACCCCCCATAACCCACCAGGTCCAACTAGTGCTCTACATATGTGCACACAGTGGGCCATCCCCTAGAGCATGGGAAACCCACCGCTGGCCACAGCCTCGGAAGAGAGAGACTGAGCCTCCTCCCCCACAAGCTGTCAGCCGTCATTAGCTCCTCGCTAAGGTGGGACCTGGGGATCATCTATCCCGCTGGCCTGGCTAGTTCTGGGATACAAACTAAAGTTACCCAAGAGGAGCAATTGAAAATAATGCCTCCATAAGATTAGGCTGTGTGCGAGCTTGTGTGTGCTTCCTTAATTATTGATTGATGAATTAGAGCCCAGTCCATTGTGAGTGGAACCATCCCTGGGCTGGTGTCCTAGGGTCTAGAAAAAGCAGGCTGAGCAAGCCAGTTAGCAGCACCCTCCATGGGCTCTGCACCAGCTCCTGCCTCCAGGTTCCCGCCCTGGAGTCCTTACCTTGGCTTCTCTCAATAGACTGTGATTCAGGATCTGTAAGCCAAATAAACCCTTTCCTTTCCACGTTGCTTGGGTCACAGTGTTTCGTCACTGCAATAGAAACTGTAACTATGGGGCTCGTGTATGTCGATCGTACACAGGCCACATACAGGTAACTATGGCTCCTGAGTTTGCTAGCCATGTCTAGATGACAGCATTTTACAGCACGTCTCCCCAGCTCTTACATTCCTTCTACCTTCTCGTTTGAAAGGCTCCCTGCGTCTTAGGGTGTGTAGGAAGGTGGTGGAGCGAAGTCCATTGTTTAGGGCTACATGCCCAGTCTAGCACCCTCAGCGCATTAACCAGTTACACATCTCCCTATTGACTGCTGAGAAAAGAAGCTTCGCTGACCAGGGCTGAGAGCGGCCAACGTCTATGGATATAAACTCCATGCGCTCCTCTTCCTAACCAAGCAGGCCTATGAGTTTGTGGCCTCGGTGAAGGGGAAGTTGTAAGCATTTCCCATCAGGCGTGCAGGAGGGGTCATCCCTCAGAAACAGTGGTGCCTTGAAACGAACCCTGACAGACAGCACAGTCTCAGCCAGCTGCTGAGAGGGCAGTCCTCGCCCTGGACGCTGCTACTGCCTCCGGTGTGGGTGAGCCACAGGGAGCACGTGCAAGCTTGGCTCAGCTCTGCTGACTCTGGGCCTGGGTGTCAGGTTGCTACTATTGAAAAGGGTGGAAATTCACTCCCAAGGAGTGGTGTAAAGTTCAGTAAGACCATTGTGTGTAAATTTGGACTGGTTCTGTTGCCACACTTGACGCCACTACCAAAAGAAACGTGGTGAGGAAAAGGTCGATTTGGTTTATAGGTAACATCCCACCATCAGGGCATGGCAAAGGCAAGAACTCAAGGCGGGACCTGGAGTCAGGAACGGAAGCAGGGAGGAGAGGAGCTTCCAGGCCCCCGGGCTTGCGCAGTTTGCTTCCTTAGCCAACCCAGGGTGGTTCGCTCACCGTGGGCCAGACCCCCCTGTGTCAATCATCCATTAAGAAAGCGTCCCCATAGAGGTGCCTACAGGGTTAGGCCATCTGGTGTGAAAGATTCTTCAGTTGACTGTCAGCTATTATGGCTATTATAGCCAGAAGGTGGTGCTGTTTCTCAAGGGACAAAAAGCCCTGACAGATGTTATAGCCATTATAGCCAGAAGGTGGTGCTGTTTCTCAAGGGAAAGCTGGAAGCCAGAAAAACTGCTCTGAGGCGGTTTTGGTGGGTGAATTGACTGCAGCAGATGATGGAGCTGTCAACGCCTTTATTTTCCTGGAGAGACACGGAGACCCAGAGATGGAAAGGCAAAACGCAAAACAAAACACTTGCACAAAGTCACGCGGACAGATTCCCAACAGCGGCAAAGCTAAACGCAAGAGTCATGGTTCAGAAATTTCTGCACACAATAATTTTCCCCAGTGAAGGTTTATTCTGATCCTAATGCACTCTCTCTGTTTCTCTTTCTTTCTCCCACCTCTCTGACACACACACACACACACACACACACACACACACACACACACACACACAGCAAACAACCACGCCACACACCAACTAAACAACTTGAAAACAGAGTGAATCATTTGATACCTAAACTGGTGATGTTTTTTTCCGATGAATTAAGTTGTTGGATCCCCTTGCCTATTTCAAATGTCTGAAGCCAGGTTCAGGCTGTTATCATAAGTAGAATGTTCCTATATTTGTCCCTTAATGGATAGTCTACTTCATATTCTCACACATTTAAGTGAAGAAAATCATGACGGAGGGACTTAGACTCTGTACTGCCTTCCCGGAAATGTAGGTCACATTAGACCAGTTAAAGATTCTCTGTAAATACTCACACATGAGTGGCAGATAAGCTTTAGAAGGGGCTCACGGCCGGCAGCTGGCAGAAATGGCCCTAAGGCAGCCATCTTTGGCCTCTGTTCTTCACATAGTGAAGCCTGGCTAGGAATGGTGTAGCTTGTACACCTGCAAAGACCTGAGCAGAAACCTGAACTCATCAACTTTTAGGGAGTTTTTACTATGATGTACTCGTTAGTTTTTAGTTAACTTGCTGCAGGATAGACTCATCTGGGAAGAGGGAACCTCAGAAAATGCTCCATCGCACTGACCTGTAGGCAAATCTGAGACATTTTCTGGATTAATGATTGCTGGGGGGGGGCAGCCCACAGTGGGTGCTGCCACCCCTGGCTGGTGTCCTGGGTTCTGTAAGGAAGCAGCTGAGCAAGCCAGGGGAGCAGGCCAGTGAGCAGCACCCTCCGTGGCCTCTGCATCAGCTCCTGCCTCTGGGCCCTGCTTGAGTTCCTGCCCTAGCTTCCCTCTGTGATGGGCTGTGATGGTGGCATGTAAGCTGAGTAAATCCTTCCCTCTCTGAGCTGCCCTTGATCATGGTGTTCCCTCGCACCCCTAGAAAGCAGACTAGGGTGACTAGAACACACGGTTTTTATTCATTTCAGGAGGCGGTGAGCACTGGGGAATTAGAAATGGCTCCATTTTCTCTCGGTGGAGGAGGTTGAAATGCAGTCAGTGGGGCTTGGGGGCAGTCTCTGGAGATACTGCCCACACAGCAGGCATCCTCTTAGCCTTACCCCACACAGGCGGTTTTTCACCATCCTTGTGTTGCTTTCCTGCAGAGCTAAGGGAGATCTGTGAGAACTGATGGGTTCCGAGCATTTTCACCATCCTTGTGTTGCTTTCCTGCGGAGCTAAGGGAGATCTGTGAGAACTGATGGGTTCTCACAGATGTCCGGTGCAGTGGTCGGGGCATGTTTACACCAAGAGAGTCACCGTTTATCTGGAGTCACACTTCCGTAGGTGTGCTGCATTTGATTGGGTGGACTCCTGTGTGACGGGGCCCCTGGGCTAGGCCACCGCAATGGAAATGGCCTCAGAGGGGAAACCATTTATTTCTCTTCTTGGTGGCCTAAGACTGGCTCAGAGCCAGTGGTCACCTGTGGCCTTGTTGCCTCTCTCCAGGGAGATGTCCGGGTTCTGCTCCTGTGCACTCACCATCTATACTTGATAAACTTCTAAATAGATAGCCTGGGCGGCCTTTTCTCATTGATGAAGCGCAGCTGAGGAAACCTCCAGGCATGCGTGTGAGGCTCACGTGTACCACGCGCTGAGAAACCCCAGCTGCACGACCCACCCTTCCAGTGTGCCTAGGAGAGACCTGAGAGTGAGTTTGTAGGCCACACGCTCTGCTTTGATGTGGGATGCAAGGCCTCTCCTGCCTCTTCCTGATAGGACCTGTGGCAACGTCTGCATGTTGTGCTTAGAGTCTGGCCATTCACCTCCCAAGTGTAAATGGGCCTTGGCTCCTTTTCTATATTGATGATGATGATGATTTAGTATTGTAGCAGTGAGGCTCAAACCCAGGCCCTCACACTGCTAGGCCGGAGCTCCATCACTATTCTGTGTCCACAGCCCTCTGTTACTATTTTCCCTTTTAAACCACGCCTAATAGCAAGGTTGTGACGACAGAAATAACAAGCACCATCTCCCCTTTGGGGGATTATGTCTTGTAGCAACCACGATCCACAGAATGCTCTAGAACACAGTCTTCATGTTTTCTGATTAGAGAAGCGATGGCTTTAACGTTCTGGGCTTCGCTAAGATCGCCTTGGAGTAAGTCTGCCATCTCCCCTCTGCTCTCGGCATCTGCACTGACACATTAAGAACACCGGGATACCCAAAGCAAAAGGCACTGCAAACAAGCTCCCCCCACTCGAGGTGTCAGCTGGCTTCGACTGGAGACCTCCCTATGTGCTGGTGGTAGCAGCCAAGGCGGCCAGCCTGTTGTAGTGTCTGTCCTTCCTGCAATGAAAGTGAGAACCGACTTAGGGAAGAGCTAGAGCAGACCAAAAAAGAAAGTAGCTTCTGCCGGAAAAAATCACAAGTCAAAGCAACAACTGTGTTCACAGCTTCAGGCTGTTTTTCTGCCTGGGGTGGTAGTTCACACCTGTGGTCCCAGCACGGGAAAGCCCGATAGGAGGGTTACCCTGACACCCAGGCTACCTCGGCTACCCAGTGAGCTCCAGGCCAGCCTGATCTACGGTGTGAGATCATAAACTAAACAAACAACAACAACACAACAAAACACACCCATTTAGTTTTGAAACAGTTTATTTTTTATTGTTAAAAAACCCTCTTCCTCTTTATCAAAGAATAATTGACAAAATAACATATCCTTCAGGTACAGAAAGTGTGTTGGTAAAACATACATTGTGAATAAATCCAATTAACAGGGACATTATCTCATGTGTTACCGTGTGCGTGTGTGTGTGTGTGTGTGTGTGCATGCGTGTGTGTGTGTGTGTGTGTGTGTGTGTGTGTGATTTCTTTGGAAGGGGTAGGTTACCTAAGATACACTTTCTTAGCAAACTTCAGGGTTGCCACGCTGCTCACAAGTCTCGAGACAAAACGTCCCCAATCCATAGGTCCTCAGATACCCCTGCCACGGGCAATTTTATCTCCCAGGCAATTAGCCATGTACCTTATCTTTGTTTCTTAGGCCTTATTTTCAGTAAAAAGCAAAAAGGCACATTCGATCGCTATGTAAATTAAATTGTAGCTCGAATAGAGGCTTTGGACTGCCTTTCTGCTCTGCTTTGGTCCAATAGAAGCTTATTTTCTCAACTAGTTGTGCCAAAATTTTAAGGCCTATTTTGAAAATTTGGGTAATGAAACAAATTATAGTGTATGTTGCACTTTCATTTCTTAGATCCTGCATATGCTCTTGTTCATTAGTTATGATTTATTACTCATGTTACTGATGCTGTCTTAGACATCTGAGATGATAATAAAAATAAATGCTCAACAATGATAATAATTACTGTAATATCAATAACCTCTCTTTCAAAAGTAAAAACTAGCAAGAAACCAAAGCAGCTGTATTTGAATATCTCCCTAAAAGGTGAAAAACTTGAAAAAAATTGGGCAGGAAAGTGAGTTCTTTAAGCATAAAATATAAAGGTGAATGTTAATGGTGACTTTATTTTTTGTTTATTGAATTTGAAGATACAAAGGGGATTGTGTATGTAATTTACATGTGAGGGGTAGAAGTGTGCCATTTATTTTTAGCAGCTGTATTTAAAAAAAAAATACCTGATTGCAAATCTCGTTACCAAACTTAAGTGTGTCCACTACAGATTTACAGCATGGAGATAAGCCAGAGAAAATAAAATTTACAGGCTGCAAAACAGAGAGCTGGTTACTTTCTGCCTTGACTACTTTTTTCTTCTTATATATCTTTTAAAAACATATCACTTAAGTTTTTTCTTTTTAAATTATCATGAGGGAGGGGGAGCCAGAGTGGAGAGGAAGGCAGCAAGCTTTTGTAAGGACTGTGGCATCAATGCGCCCCACACAAAGAAAGTGGAATTGAAATTGTCTTCAGCAGTTTTTAATCACACCAAGGAACCAGCCCGGGATCCCTGGAAGCTTCAACATCAGAGGTGCGCATTTGTGTGAGTGACTTAAAAACATCCAACTTTCTTAGGCCTGAGTGAGGTTAGCTTCTCTCTCTTTTCAGCTATGACTGTTCTCAGCACATGTTTGGAATTTTTATCTCCCACATGTGTGAACTTTGCAGCCCACAGAAGACCACGTCTCTGGTTTGAGTCCAGATGAAAGCTGTTAAACTTGAAACCTCCTCAGAAGGCAGAATGGAGCTGACAGCTGAGATCCTCACCCCAGCTTGAGGCGGCCCATGAGCCAGCTTGGGTCCCAAACCAGCTTGAAAGCCAACATCCAGCAAAAGGAGAGAGAACCCCTGAATTTGCACAGTCTCCGAAAACCATGGGAACGTGAGGAGCCAGGTAACAAATAAACTCAGGCTCCATTTTCAGAGGCTTTCTAGGGGAGGAGCCAGCCTGAAGACAATAAGAACAGAAATAGCTGTGTGTGCAGCCGGGCCTGTTACCATATTGCACTCAACATGAGGTTATTAATTTCACAGTTTTCACAGATAAGTTTAAACATAGGAACATGTCACAAATAAGCCCCAATCTCAGGGAGGCTACCCCAGCTGGGATTTCACAGACTGCAATTTTTAAATTCAGCTGAGTCCCCAGGGGCCAATCAATATTGGTGACAATTATTCTTAGCACAGGGCCCAAATGCAATGGGTGTGTTTTTGTCCGTGGTATCAAGGTGGGAGAGCGTGATAGAGAAATAAAGCAAATTCCCCGGTGGCCGGTGGTGGCTCCTGACAGCTGTGGCGAGGCCGCTGTGGGTCTCTGTGGCCTGTTTCTCCAGAATAGGCCCATAATGACCCCATTATTTTAACCCTTGAACATGAGCAACGTTTGATAGCCAGCTAGAAAAAGCCTAGTGTCAAACAAAGAGAGAATGGAGAAAAACACGTAAACAAATGAGAGCCTGAAGCAGCTGTGGGGAGCATTGCATGAACACAGGGTTTATTTACTCTGGTTTCCAAGCCGCAGCCTCTCAGGGCCTAGTCCTGGGGACACAGGGCTGTCCTCACGAGGCAGAGTCCCTCTACATTCTAGGAGAGGGAATAGAAATATTTTTTTTCCTCCACTTATTTTTTTTTTTTTGAAGAAAGATACTGGTTTATGCAAACTGTTCTATTTTTTTTTTCTTTGAAGAGTTTTGCTTAAACATTTGTTTTACTTTTGAGGTAGTTGAAGAAACAGTGAAAGTGGGGAATAAGAAATAGACAATCAGAGGAGCTCAAAAAACAACAGGTAAGTTTTTCACTTGGTGGGATCCAGGTTTAAGTGAGTCTTGGTCCTAACCTTGAGGGATTTGGCTGGCCACACCAACAAGGCTGGAGTTAGCCAGGGAAAGAAGGGTTAAATGGCACACTGTGATACAACAAATTAGAAAATAGACGTGTTTGAGTTTCCTGATCCTCAATGGAGAGGCTCTTTTTGTCTTCTCTGGAACCCAGTTCTGGCTTTCCACCTGCTTTCATGTCCAGCTAATTAGTCATTTAAAATGTCTGATTGCCAGAGAGCTAAACTTATCTGATGCCGTTTACAGTAATGAATAGCAAACGAGCAGGTCGATACCGTGCTCTGTTTCCGTCTGTGCCTTCATGCTTGCGGTTTCCTGAAGTAAACGACTTCGAAATGGAAGATTCTAGAATGGAACCAAAGGCACAAGCAGAAAAGTCTCTGATAAAAACACTAGCTTCTGATGAAAACACTGTCTGTTCTTCCAAAGGAGCTGGGTTCAATTCCCAACACCCACATGGCAGCTTACAACTGTCTATAATACCAATTCCAAGGGATCTGACAACCTTCACACTAATGCACATAAAATAAAATTAAAATAAATTATTAAAAAACCAACCAAACAAAAAAACACTAACCTCTTGGATTTGTTACCAAACAATTCAGCAGCCGTCTTGAAATTAGGAAATTTTTTGTGTGCCTTTCTTTCTCTCCTCTCTCTCTGCACTTTGAAAGGAAACCCACAATGAATGAGCTGAGGAGAAACACTAGAAGACTTTTCAGGTCATAAAAATCAGTTTGCTTCTCTGAGAGCTCTGGGTTCCTGTGGGCCCTCCCCAGTAAGAGAAGAATGAATAGAACTGCCTTTTAGATGGTATTAATGAGGCCTGGCTTACCACCCAGACTTGAGCCTGGTGTGGAGGCCTAGGCCTCTAGTCCCAGCTCTTGGAAGGCTGAGGCAGGAGGATCAGGAGTTTGAAGGCAGCCTGGGATGGATACATATTGAGTCCAAGACCAGACTGACTGAGCTATGTACACAGCAACATCCTGTCTCCAGAACAGGAGGGCCTGGCAGGTAAGCGTGGCGGCTGCAGAAGCCTCACACCTGTACCCCAGCTCTTCTGCCCTGAGGTATGAGGCAGAAACAGAACTGGGCAGAAGCTTGAAGGCCAGTTAGCCTGGGGCCCGGAGCCCAGAGACTGAACCAAGGGACACCCTGCCTCAAAAGGGAGAGGACAGACTCCCGAAAGTTGTCCTCTCACCTCCACATTGGAGCTCTGGCATGTTGGTTCACACACACACACACACACACACACACACACACACACACACACACAC
>NW_026592666.1:9007923-9047252 GCF_907164565.1 Psammomys obesus | reverse complement strand
CACACACACACACACACACACACACACACACACACACACACACACACTTTCAATAAATAGATCATAAATAAATAAGAAATAAGTGGGCGCTGAGGAAGTGGGGAGACAGCTCTGTTGGTAGAGGGTCTTGCAAGCTCAAGGAGTTTGCTCCCCAGAACCCGCATTGAAAACAAACAAACATACAAAAACTGGGGCACATTTGCAAACCTATTGCTGGAAAGGCAGAGACGGGAGGACGCCTGGGGCTCTCTGCATCTCCCCCCCCCCCCATTTACTCTACTTGGTAATGTCCAGGTCAGTGAGACACACAGGAGAAGGAGGCATGGATGAAGTGATCATTCAACTATGGTTCTGCATGGCCTTGTAGTCACAGTTCTTTTTACATTTCCTTGACACTGTGGATCAAAGTTTGCTAAAACTGGTGGTTGAATGTCAGCACTTAAAAGCTTAAAAATACTTTGTCCTCCTCTGTTTTGAAGGTGAGCGAAGATAAAGGTTCCAGGTTGCCATGTTGACTTGTGGTTAATGTCATTAGACTTCTGGTTTGGATTATGGCTGCTAATTAGTTTCAGCCCTTAACTTTTCCAATTAAAGCACCGAGGTCTTGGTGCTAAACACCTGGGCAGATTACCTAATTAGATGAAAGAAACATACACAGTCATTCACAGGTAATTATTTTACCGTTGGCTTCTGGCCTCTGGTGAAGCATGAGAGGAGGAGGTGGCAGTTTCTGCACCCGTGGTTCAGGCTCCTGGGTGAGGAAGCTGGTGCCAGCAAGGCCTTCCACAAGGCGTGCAGACGGTTTCCTGTGCTCGTGTGTTCATGTGTAAGGAAGGTCTTCTCCCTGTGGAGGCCCTGCTCGCCGTGCCCCTGCCATGAGAGCTCAGTGCCGTCGGTTGGACGGTGGACGGGGGAGCAAACCTGCTGTTTGTCCTGCTCCCCGGCAACCCTGGAGGTGGGCCGGGGAGTCTTGTGGCTCTGAGAGCGGGCACCTCTTCTTTACAGTTCAGAACTGCAAACCCAATCTCTACATTCTGCATTCTTGGAAAGGAAAGGAAAACAAAATCATTGGGGACCCTTTGGCCACCCGGGTGATAGCACGGACCAGCCCAGCGCACACGGAAAGCACAGGGCAGTCATTGCCAGTGGCCCATCGGTGTCTGTAATGAATGAGGGTCTACCCAGGGCTTGGGCACTAAGCGTGTGCAGGATGACAGTACCAAGGGTCATCTTGGCTCACCCAGAAGCACCCCAGCCACTTTCTAAGCACACTCCAGCCTTGGCTCACACTCTCCCTTCAGCCGCATCCTCCACTGTGTGTCTGTCCTCTTCCTTTAAGAGGCCTGTCCCCCTTTAGCTCCATCACTAAAACCTTTTCTTGAAGGGGCGCCATGACGGGAAGCCCCGTGGCTCCATTTGTAAGTCTCAGTGAGCCTCTTTGCTCACTGTTCTATCTCGGCTCTCAGCCTATGAACAACCTCTTCATTTAGTGCTAGGTACTGACCGGTGATGCTGAAGAGCCGCTGATGATGAGCAAATGCCCTCTCTCCATCCAGCATCCAACCCAACCAGAAAGGGAGGACAGCCTGTCAGCGAGCACATACGTGTGGAAGCCATGGTGTGATCCAGCACTGAAAGAATGAGTCAGGTAAGAGATGAGGTGTGAATGCAGAAAATAACAAATCCTCCGTGTCTGTCACTTCTAGTGGCGACCCAAGCCTCCCCCCACCTCCAAATCATGAGCAAGGGATCCCTGGTGAGTGGTACCCACTGTAGGGGAAAGAAGTTGAAGCTCAGACTGGTCAACAGGACACAGAGCTGGGCCATTCGCAGTCGGCAGTCTGAGAGTGTGAGCCAAGGCTGGAGTATGCTTAGGAGGCAGCCAGGGTGCTTCCCCTTTGCTCTTTAGAGACTGGATGGGTCTGGGATGAGCCTGAGTGACTGAACTATTGATATTGTCACCTGCATTTCTTAGTCCCCAAGCCCTGGGCAGATTCTAACTCACTAATTCTAATCCCAGCTCATGTCCTTCTGGATGGCCTTCCTACCTGTGTTCCTGCTCAGGGCTATAACACTGGCTTAGAAGCACAGAGCAGATAACTACCAGAGGATCAAGGAAGGCCGGCATGACTGGCATGCTGAGTCTAGATCTGAGAGCCCAGAGCCTAGGGGAGCGCCCATGGGGGACATCCAAAATCATGGTCAGAGGATCACCACATAAAGCTCACTGAAGACTGCTGAGTGTTGGGGACTGATAACACCATGCTTTGGATTCAGGTTCTCCAGGGACTGAGACCCAGGTCAGCCGGTGGGAAATGAACCTTAGGACATTTGACGAAGCTGTGATACAGATCCCTCAAACAGATTTTGTCTCAACAGACAAATTGTCCTAAGATTGATGTGAAAGTTGAATAATTCTAGCAACACTTAACTTTGAACCTGAACACGATACATATTACAAACTAACAACAATTATCATTAATAATATTATTAATATTGTATTTTAATATAATTGTATATCATTAATATATAACATACAATATATTATATCACTTATAATACATAATATGATTATAATAGTTATATATTATATAAATAATATTTATTATTTACCATCATCATCATCAATTTGTGTTTGAGACAGGGTCTAGCTATGTAGCCCTGGGTGGCTTAGAACTTGCTGGCCTCAGACAGGAAGATCTGTCTGCCTTTCTCCACCCTCCTCCCCCTTCCCGCCCCAGGGCAGGGGTTAAGGGTGTGAGCTTGACAGGATGCCAGTTCTCTGCATCCAGCTTGTCAAAGAGAAGTCTCCATCCTGCTCCGATTTAAACTGTCTCTGCTGAAGTTTTCATTGAAATGTCCTCCTGGTGCGATAGCACCTGGAGCTGAGGCTCCATAAACAGAGCGCTTCCTGGATGGGGCTGAAAGCTTGGAGCTTGTCCCCCTTTGACCTTCTGTCTTTGGCCACATGAGGACAAGCCATGCCTCCCCTCAGTAGGATGCGGCGCGTGGTGTGTTGATCTTGGAAGCAGAGAGACCAAGTTCTAGTGTTTGGCCCCTTGATCGTGGACTGCTCAGCCGCTGGAACCAGGGAACAAATTTATATTTCTAAATTACTCGGCCTCAGCTATAGCAGCACAATATCCTCTGCAGTATTTCTTTCCCTGACAGCATTCATTTTATAAAAGTTTTTCATGTCCCAGACACTGGGGGAATAATGGTACCTCCAGTCCCTGTTTCCTTGGCAATGCCCAAACCAGCTGTGTATCCTAATGAGTAGGCACCATCCGTGACCAAAGAGACACTGCAAACTCAAGGTGTATGACGCTGACACCAGTGTACAGCCGCATATTGTTGTATAGTGACTGTCTTAATGTTCTTGTTTTACCCCACACGGGGAAAACGTTCCTTCCCCGCCTAGAAGCCACAGAGTGTCACGTGGAAAGCCCAGGACCCTCCTCCAGTGATTAGGTCAGAGGTCATCTAAGAGACTCTGGATACGGTAAGGGCGATTGCTACTGCTCTTGGCTGCCTGCTGGAGCCTGAGAAAAAGACTTTGCTGCTGAGACACCAGACGCTTCAGCACAGGACGTGGGGAAATCAAGCTGTGCTGACTTGAGTGCCTCCTCTATGGTGACCACTCGTGTGTTAGAAGGTGCTGTGACAACTTCTGGACAAGAAGGGTTACCAACAGTCCTGTCCATCTGTAAATCCTGCTAATTACACCAATGACCAGCTGGGCGAATGCTCCACTAGTGGCACCGATATTTTATGTCTGGGGTAAACCTGAGGCCTGCTCCATAGGAGGTAACTCATTTATGGTACTAAACCTCGCCCCAAACCCATGGCTGGAGACGTCATACACCCTGGAGGAGAACATACTACTACCATTTTGCTAAATTGAGGCAACATCCAACTGTCTTCTTAATCCTTACCCTTACACCCACAGGCAAGTGTAACTCTTGTCTGATGTCAATGAAGTAGACTATTGCAGAGAATCGCAACTGTTCAACTCACAGAATGACTGTGGAGGGCCTATCCCCAAATTGCACACCTTTAACACGACCTCTCTAGCACACTGGAAAGACCGTAGGAGCTAGAAGGTCGGAAGGGGCACTGTGACAGCTGGCGAAGACAGGCGCGCAGTACCCGTGAACTCTCAATAGCTATGGTTACCTGCACAAGAACGAAACCATGCCAGTCGACATTCCAGTTCGGGTAGAGAGGGCCTCACAAGACCCCAGATGAACGGAGGAGCCTCCTTGCCAGCCAGCTGTGGCCTCGGAAGGGTTTAGGTGATGATACCATGGCATAGTAAAGAATTCAGTAAGCTGTATTACTGGTTCTTGGGAAGAGACTAGAATCTAGGTTTCCCCGTAGATTCCATCTTTGTTGCTCTTGAGCTGCTTAGATGCCCTAGATGTTATTTGAACGGATTTGGGGACCTAGGATAAAAGTTGCTCACAAGTAGACCAGGTTTGAGATCAGAGGACTGGGGCTTTGTGGCAGCCTGTCCTCTAGAAAGGCTAAGGACACCCAAGTCTGAGCTGAGTCACATAGCCAATGGCTCAGCCAATCATGCCACTGCAAGAACTGGAGCCTGAGACTTGTGGAGTTCTGGGCTGGTGGCCACACCATGTATCTGAGGGCGACATACCTGGGCTCCACGGAGACACCAAAGTTCTGCCTTCCGTGTGCACATGATGACTCCTGCCTTCTGAAGTTTGCTGCTGATCATGGAAACCTTGAAGGCCTCAGAGGGGCAGGTCTGGTGTCTGCAGTAAGAGCGATCCTGTGGGGCCCGGACCTCTCACTCGGGCTGGGCTCACTCTGGTGGCAAGTGCTGCAGGCCACCAGTGGGCATCAGGATAGTTACAAGAAAAAACACTGAAGCTGTGCTTTCAAATTCCTAGGAACTAGGAACTTTGGGAAACTGAGGCAGGAAAAACCTTTCTCCCTGTGCCGAGGGCAGGGAGCATCCTTGACAAAAGTCTGCATTCATTGTTGACTTCTTAGTCTAATGGTTTGGGGGAAAGTTCTGACCTATCACTTTCATCCAGTATATTAGGGCTTCTTTATTTTTTCACATCAACTTCTTTTTCATAAAGATGAGAGATGGAAGAGATTCTTGAAAGGCTGATATTTAGCTCGTATCTTTCCTGATCTTGCATCCATTCACCTACTTATTAATTTATTCACACTGTGCCTGGTGCTAAGCCTCTGGGGGATGTCGATATTCTTGCCTCAATGGTCCTTACCCACTGTGTACGGGAGGCAGGAGAGACTATCTAAATATTATATGCATGAAGATTCTCTATTGTAACAACAAAAGAGATTGCTGATGTGTAGGCAGGAAGTTTGGAAGTAGTATGGAGCACTGGGGGGGGTTATAACTTTAAGCAGGGAAGTAGAGGCACAGCTCATTGAGAAGGTGACATCTGAGCAAAGACGTCAGAAACGGTGTGTATAGCCCAGTGATCCAGCTACCCAAGAGGCCAGATGCTACTGTGTGACCAGTCTGCAACTCTGAGATCCTCGAAAAATAAAGAGGGATGGCTGGCCAGAGGCTGTAGCCTGATTGTAGAGTATCTGCCTAGTGCGCAAGGCCTGCGTCACCGGAAGATGTAGGGTGTAGAGTATGGGTGAGGGCAGATCCTACAGGGCCACGGAGCCTAGGGAACATTTGGGCTTTCTCTTTGAATGCTGGAGAGGAGTTCTGGACAGTTGGCGGACAGACGGCAGACGTGGGCTGACTTAGGTTTTGAGAGAACCTGTTTGTTGCAGGGCTAAAAGAATTTCACTGGGAAGCTTGAGAGCCAGCAAGGCCACTGGGAGGACCACAGCAGTGGCCCTAGCGGAGGAGGCAGCGTAGCCTAAGAAGTCTAGTCTCCATATTTTTAAAATTTTAGGACTTTCTACAAGGTCAGCTCTGTGGTGAGAGAGAGCAGAGTCAACGATGCCTCCAGGGTGCGGGCTGACCACAGCTGAGCTGGGATGGTTTCAGCTGCAGGATCACCTGTCTGCTCAGCACAGAAGAAGCTTACTGCTTTTCCTTTCTTCTAAAACAGCCCTGTGTGTTCCAGGTTTGGCAGAGCTTCCCGCTGAGACTCCTGCCTTTAATTTTTTAAATTATTTTTATTTTGCACGTGTGGGCGTTTGCCTGCATTTATGACCGTGCACCGAGGGTGTGCAGTGTCCACAGAGGCAGAAGCATCAGAGCCTTCGGGACGGGAGTTATGGATGTTTGTGGACCAGTGGGTGCTGGGAATCGAACTGTGCCCTGTGGAAGAGCAGCAAATACCTCCGAGCCATCTCTCTAGTCACCTCTGGCTTTAATCTTCCGGGTGGATGAGCTGCATCAGTGCAGAGGCCTGAAACCAGGCCCGGCAGATACCAGCAGCTGGCTGCAAACTCAAGGTGGACAGGGCGGAGCCACATGCTCTGTGGAATGATCTGTGTAGTTAACCTGGTCAGAAGAGCATGTCACATAGTTACTTTGTGTGCCTGAGGTTGAGAACTCTCAAGATGGTTTTAACAGCAAATTTAAGTATGTATTATTTTTGACTGTTGTTACAATGTTGTGTATTTGGGCTCTGGAGGAGGTTGATCATGTAGTCACAAGTTTTCACTCTTTGAACCTCTGACCCTGTAAAACCACTCTGCTGTTCTCTGCTTTTATTCCTGTGGGCTTGACCCGCTTTCACACAGAAGTGGCATTACATGCTATTTTTCTGGAAATGTCTGACTTGCTCCAAATAGCCCAAATAGTCACAGTTTTGCAAACAGCAAGATATCTTTTTTTTTTTTCGGGGGGGGGGGGGGGTTGCACTATGCGGTCCTAGCTGGCCTAGAACTCACTACACCAAGGTGGCTTCAGATTCATAGATACTGCCTGCCTCTGATACTCCTGAGTGCTATCATTAGAGGCTACGTCACCCTCTGGCAGTGATGGTGTGTGCTATATACTGGATATAAGAGCATATAACACAATTAGTAGGAAGTAGTAATGGAAAGGCTTAGACTGCAGGCCCATCTTTTGGATTTGAGCCCTCACTTCCCTTCTCACACCTGCCTCAGTGGTAAAACATACTCATGTGCTGTTTTCTCCAGAGTCCAGCTATTTCCCTTCAAAACTGCTCAGTTCATTGCACTGAGTTTCCAAGGTCACTTGAGAGTCACTTGGAAACGCAGCCTCAGCATTGACTATTATGCTTGCTCAAGTCCCAGGCTGGGGACAGTTACAGTGCAGTGCTCTTCCTTTTGGTCACCTACTCATGATCTCTTTGATGGAACAATCTGGGCTTCTGGCTGGCACTAGGGAGTCCATTAAAGGTTCCAAATACACTAACTCATTTTGCCTTCAGAAGAATAGTGCTTTCTGAAATAATTGGATGTCTTTGAATTTGGAACCAAGGATTACAACCCAAGGACTATAAATCACTTTTACATCTGGAATTTCAAAGTGCATAAGGAAGACACAGAGCAGAGAGTTTTAGAATTGGTCAAAATTGAGAGTCCAGCTCCCTCTATCCTTCCCCTAACTCTTCCACCAGGCTCCCCGAGTTCCACCTAATGTTTGGCTGTGGGTCTCTCCATCTGTTTCCATTATCTGCTGGTGGAGCCTCTCAGATGACAGTTATGCTAGGCTCCTATCTGCAAGCACAGCAGAGTGTCATAAATAGTGTCAGGGGTTGGGTCTCTCCCATGGGGTGAGTCTCAAGCTGGGCCAGTCATTCGTTGGCCATTTCCTCAATCTCTGCTCCATCTTTTATCCCTGCACATCTTGTAGGCAGGACAAATTTTGGGTCAAGGATTTTGTGTGTGTGTGAAGACCTACATAGCCAACTAACCTAGGCCCGTGAGAGACTGAAATACCAACCAAAGAACATGTCTGGATTGATCCTAGGTCCCCTACGCTTATGAAGCTGATGGGCTGCTTGGTCAAGTGGGTCCCCACAATTGGAGTGGGGGCTGTCTCTGATTTGGACTCTGTTGCCTCTCTCTGGATCCCATTTCCCTAGCAGGGCTCCCTCAAAAGAGGAGGCACTTAGTCCTGATTCAACTTGATGTGCCAGGGTGGGTTGGTACCCGGGGGGTGGAGGTGGGGGATTGTGGGGAAAGTGGATGGGAATTTGGGACTGAGAGGAGAGGAGGGATTATGGTTGTGATTGGGAGGTAAAATGAGCGAATAAACAAATTAATGAAGGAAAAAAAATGAGAGTCTTACAAACCCAAACATAAGAGATGTTCTTTCCATGTGTGTATGTGTGTGCGGTATAGGTGTGTGTTTTAAGTGTGTGGGCAAGTACCCATGCATGTGTTTGGGCCTGAGGAATGTTTTGAAACAAATAGTTTATATCTTCATCCACACACCTTAGAAAACGAGAAAAAGCAACAGGAGCTGGAAAGATGGATTAAGGGTGTGTAAAATTGCTCTTGTAGAGGGGTCTGTTTCTAGAACTCATATCAGGCAGCTCACAACTGCCTGTAACTCCAGTTTCAGGGCATCTGATGCTGCTTCTGGCCTCCAAGGACACCTGTGCACATATTGTACACACAAACTCACACAGGCACACACACAGAAAAAAAACCTAAAAAACAAAACAAAACAAAACCTTCACCAAATCACCATTGTGCCTTAAAGACACACACTCCCAATATAGAATAAATACATCCCAAAATACAATAAATGGCTGTGGAAAGGACCTAATTCCAGAACTATTTTGTCACCAGGGCTTGCTTCTAGGAGCTCTGGCTGTATCCAGCAGAACAGGGTTGTGCAGATGGCTCAGCTGGTAAACTGAGGCTTGAGGACCTGACCCCAACCCTCTGTGCCTTTGTAAAGGCCGGGCATGTGTGCCTGTCATCCTAGAGCTGGAGACGGGGACACGGGCTGCCGGGGTCTTCCTGGCCAGCTGGCCTAGTCAAACTGGCAAGCCCCAGGTTCAGCGGGAGAGCTGGCTTCCAAAAAGAAAAAGCACGATATCGAAGAAGACACCTGGGGTTGGCCTCTGGCCTTCACACACACTTTACATGTATGTGTACCTCACCCTTGTGTACACACATGAATATATAAACATACAAAATAGCATGCATAGCTGGGCATGGAGGCACATGTGTTTAATCTCGGCACTCAGGAGGCAGAGGCAGGTGGATCTTTTGAGTTCGAGGCCAGCCTGGTCTACAGAGCGGGTCCTAGGACAGCCAGGGCTACACAGAGAAACCTCCAAAGAGCATCCATACATTAGCTGTTCTGTTTCTATGTCCTGGGATTGTATTTGAGAGGAGGACTGACTTCTTCAGCAATATTTTCTAGTGTTTCAAGCCAGGACTGTGACATGCATGGGGCTTTCAGAGAGGAAACCCTCCCAACTGGGAGGGCACCAGGATGTCACCTCTATCAAACACAAACGCAGGGCTGAGCTGCAGGAGGGCAATCCTTGCCAAGCATGTTCAAGGCCCTGGCTACAACTGTGCAAAAGCAAACACACACTCGGGTACAAATGCTACTCCAGTCCCCTGTGGCAGAGGTGTGGATGGCTGATTTGTGTCAGGACACTATTTCTTGCTTAAAATCTTAAAAACACTGGCAGTGTTCAGTGGCAGGGCGCTTGTCTACCTCGCAAGGCTCTGGTTTCCATCCCTGGTATACCACATGTATACTCTCATACTTGCACATATGTACTCTCACACACACATGCATACACACTCAAACGCACATGCACACACACTTTCTCACATATACACACACAGACACACACGCACACACAGTCTGGGAGTTTCACATGTGCCTGGGGCAGGGTGCGGCAGCAGTCTCCTTGTGAGGAGTCCTTCATTCATTCCTTGTGCTCCTTTTCCTCAGATCCCTGTAGGGCCCTGGACCTTGCAGCATGACCGCTGCTCTTTCATGGCGGTTTCTGGGCCTGGATGGAGAGCTGGCAGTCCTGGAGTGGCCCCTCTCCCTCCAGCCTTCTCTCGGGGCTGAGCTCTCCAGCTTAGCCGGCCGGCTCGGGGAGCCAGTGTGGAGCCACGTGTGCTCAGCCCCTGGAGGCTGTGGGTACTACCTGGGGCCCAGGCCCCGAGCTGCTGAAAGTCTTAATTAGCCCTGGTACCCAAGAAGCCCCATCTGTTCCCACGCTCGTGCTGCTCCAGTCTCCCTGCCTCCCTGCCATCCCTCAAGATGGTCCTGCCCTGAGAGCCTTGTCATGGAGCCACAAGCCAGTTGTCACAGGTCTAGGTAAATCCTGCTCTGTAACCCTGCTTGACAGACAGACAAGGACAGATGGCAGGGAGGGGAAGGGGCAGGACAGCTTCTGTTGGCTACTGGTGGCTCTCCCGTCACTGGCCACCGAGGCTGGCGCTGCTTTCCTCCCCAACACAGATAAGCCTAGGGTCTTGGGTGTAAAGTGGTTTATCCAGGGGACTCCAAGACATAGGAGATTCGGAGAAGAAGACTAGAAACAACAAAGGGAGAGGCGAAGTCCACTGCTGAGGTCACTGCTAGAGGAGGCAGGGGCTGACAGGCCAGAGTGTTCTTAGGGTTCTGATGTGTAAAGCCTTGGTAGGTGCACCCGTCCCCCTTCAAGCTGCTGGTGACTGTTGCGAGAAGAGCAGCCAGCTCAGCACTGTGCCTGGAGCATTAGCCGCAGAATGTCTCTGGTCCTTGTCACTGTGTCACTTCCTTATCCACCTGCCGCACACCAATGCGAAACAGGTAGCTCAAGCAACTGCCGTTTTCTTACCTCCCATGTCTGTGACGCTTTGATTCAGGAAGCTCTGAGCTGAGGGTTAAGTCTTGGTTCTCCGGTGTAACTGCAGTCAGATGGTGGCCAGGACTAGAAAGCAGAGACACAGGCCCTTTGAAGCTGGCTGCATCTGTGCTCGCAGGCCTTTCCAGAAGGCCTTTCTACATGGGACTGTGTGGGCATCTGCCTAAGACACCATAACCATAAGCAGCCTGGGGAGGAAAGGATTTATGTAAGTTCATCCCTGAGGGAAGCTAGGACCAGAACGCAGGGCAGGGACCTAGAGGCAACAACTGAAACAGAGACATAGAGGACCGCTATTTACTGGCTTGGTCCCATGGATGCTCAGTCTGCTTTTTCTATAGCAGTCAGGACCACCAGCCCAGGGATGCCATGGCCCACAGTAGGCTTTGCCTTCCACATCAATCATCAGCCAAGCCCATCTGCTGGGGACATTCTCTCAACTGAGGTTCCCTCTTCCAAAACAACTGTAGCATGTGTCAAGTTGATGAGAAACTAGTCATTTCAGCTTCCTTATAGCATGGCTGCCTCTCAGCCCATTCGGGGTATGGGGTTTCTGGGCCTGCACAAATGGCCCAGGGGCCAGTGTGGAAGCTACAGCAACTTTTTATGATTTTGCTCCAAGTCTCCTGCAACCCATTCCCATCTCAGACTGTTGGTTGCAAGTAGCTAAAAGTCTTGATAAAAGTTTTCAAGGTGGATGAGCATCCACACCTCTCTCAGTGGAAGAAGTATGAGTAGCCCAGGTAATGGAGGGCATTCCTGTGACCATCTTTGTCAGTTACACATGCATCTATAATGATATGCCATATTTATACATGCCAATAATTACATGGGTGAATAGTTATGTATTATGTATGGTTATGCATGGTTATATGGATAACCATATAACCTCTGGTGATGAGTCTGTGGGTGATGAGCGGAGCTCCCTTCCTTCTGACCACCTCAAGGAGTGGAATGTTTCCTTTGGGACCCTGGGAGGTCTCTTCAGACACGTGTCAGGTGATTTTTGAGGGGTGAGCCATAAAGTGCTGTTCTTTTTGCTATTACTTAACAGCATTGGCAGATGTGTGGGTGTGGACATCAACCTTTCTTCCCGTCTTATTGATGGGGAAACTGAGGCTCTGAGAAAACCCAAGACCCAGCATACAACAGAACTAAGCAGGAGTCCGAATTTGTGGTTTCTGAACTGAAGCCTCCCCCAGGGTTCCCTGTGGATCCACCCTCAGGATTCTGGTGGATCCTCGGGACTCTCCTGTAATTCCTAGATGTTGGTGTTGGTCCAGGGGCTGGCCCGAGGACCTTCAGGGGCTCTCCAGAACCAGCAAGAACAGACCTGAGCTTGCAGGATGCTCAGGGCCCTCCCTGGTGGGATCTCTGTGCATGAGCCCACACATGCGCGCACACACACACACACACACACACACACACACACACACACACACACTATACAAGTGCACACACCACTCCACAAAGTTGAGCCAGCTCTGCTGGAGGCCTATAGGCATTTGGCAGAGATAATGCCTTCTGGACAGGCCACACGCCCCCCTACCCCCAACTCCACCCTGTTCCCTGAAGAGCTCTCTGGAGTTGTAACAAAGGAGAGAGAGCAGGCTGTGAAATTTTCTTTGTTCGAGGGAAGCTGAAAGACAATAATAGCCGCACTGGCCTGGCTGACAGGAAGAATGATGGGGGTGCAGACACAGGCTGCTGAGGGGCCGGAGAAGTCTTGGGGAAGTTTCCATATGCGAGCAGTTTCTGAAAAGACTTGGATCAAACTGTGCTCTTTTGGACCTAGCTTGTTCCTTGCCGATCCAATAGGTCTCAAGTGGCCCATAAAATTTTTACTACATTTTGTCCACCCGTGGATACTGTGGCCTAATGTGACCCAGTCAGGGAGCTGTTTGGCAATGTTTTCAGAGGAGACCAGCCTGGCCCGGGCCGGGGCTGAGTTGACAGTGTTTGCTTTAATCAGGAATGATGGCTTCTGGTGGGAATCCGAGGCAGGTGGCGCAGGGAGCCGTGAACTTTGTCACAGCGCAGTGACTTCTGTAAAATTCACAGCAGTTCCTCCCAACTCTTTCTGGATGAGCAGGGAAGGGGGGCTCCAAAGGTCTGGTGAGCTGCACAGGGTGACGGGAACGGTGTCTTATTTCAGTCTTGAATGCAGGCAGGAACATTTACTTGGGTGAAACGGATTGCTGCAGTTGTTTGAAACTATTCCACTGTTATTCTGATTGAATAACTCAGATAAGAAAGCAGAAATAAATTTTAAAAAAGATTATTTCTTTGCTCTTGTTGCTGTAACAGAGTATCTGAGACTGGATAACTGATGAAAAAGAGAGGTTGGTTTTGACTCATAGTCACAGAAGCTGAGAAGTTCAAGGTCAGGAGACCATGTCTCGTGTGTGATTCACGTTGCTTTTCACACAGCATGGGGTGAAAAGGCAAGTGGCTGCATGCCAAACAGAAGAGAGGGGGCTGGCTCTTCTTCCGGTTCATCCACGACCAGAGAAAACGGGACCACATCTTAAATGCTCCACTTCTCTCCAGACCTCACCTCTCAACACTCTGCACTGAGGAATTAAACCTCAGTAGAGTCTCAGACAGGAATCAACCGTGTCCAAGCCACAGCAGCTTTGACTTTCTAGGTTTAGCGGGGCATGACTTTCCCAGACCCCTCACAAGGAACAGGGTCCATGAAAAAAACCTAGTTTCCAGAGTGGCACTTAACTCCTAATCAGTCTCCAGAAGCACGGAGCTTTCTCTCACTGTTGCTAAGAACGGGGGTGCATCCCCGTCCCTGGGTTCCTTGGGGACAGTATTCAGTTGATTCAACCCTGGGATTGGGTCCTGAGTCCCCATCTGAGGATCTGGTCCCACAACAGCCTGATGCTTAGTTACTGCCAAAGGTCATGGTTCTTTGTTCTTTTCTCTCTTTGTTGGAGGCAGGTTGGTTGATCTCTAGCCAAGGTTGGCCTGGAGCACTCTTTGTAGCCCAAGCTGGCGTGAAACTTGTGGCAATCCTCCTGCTTCCACCTCTGGAATGCTGGAATTCCCAGTGTGTGCCACCACGCCTGAAAAGTTCATGTTTACACTTTGTCTCTTTCTTGTTAGCCATCAGTCAGAGCCCAGGGGTCAACAAGGATCAACAACAGCGATGGTCTCGGTCCTAGCTAGAGAGGTGGTTGTTTCTGAAGAACGTTTTGTGTAAGACAAGGCTCGCTGTCAGGAACACGTACACTAGACTCTTCCATCATAACACCAGCACCCAGCTGTTTTTATTTCCTTATTTAGGGTTTGGGTCAAGCAACTCTGTTTTGATATCAATGCCTTTTATGACAGTCTAGCCCTGGCCTTTTGACACGTCTTTACGTTTCCTTGTGTAGTACCTGCCACCCTCTTCCTATTCCTTCTTCCCACTACTGTCCAAGGACAGAGGCGCCACTTCCATTTCTCAGACACCGTTAGCAAATTTGTCTTAGTTTATTTTTCTGTTTCTATGATAGAATACCATGACAAAACAAAAACAAAAACAAAAAACAAACAAACAAAAAAACCCTTAAGGATTTGTTCTGCCTCATGCTTGGAGAGCAGAGTCCATTTTGGAGGATTAAATAAGGCATCAGGGGGTTGACGGTCACATCCTACCCAACGTCAGGGAGCAGAGAGTGATGCCGGCATGAATGCTGCCACTCAGCTTCCTTTCTTCACTTACATAGCACAGGGCCCCTGCCAGGGAATGGCGCTGCCCTCGGTAGGCAGGCTTCCTACCTCAGTGAACTCAAAGACATTCCCACAGGCTCATCTCATAGACGATTTTAGACCCTGGGTAAAGGTGTGTGTGCATGCGTATGTGTGTTTCCTTTCCAACTGAAAGCTTGGGAATACCAGATAGATTAAAAACATAAGTAGGCTTCCACTGTCACTGTCATTGAGGTCCTCATTTATATGCAGTGAGTGTTGGCTACAGAAGACTGACTGGAATGAGCTGTCATCACCTGAAAAGCCGCTCTCACAGGTTTACTGTTCGTCCCTGCTGTGGCTTGAGATCTTAGCTGGGGCTGTCGGCTGGACAATGCTGCACGTTTTGGGCTTTGAGGGTGAGATAGGCAAAGCTTGTGCTATTTACATCTTACTGTTCATAATCAGACAAAATGTTTAGCAAAACGCTAAACAACTTAGCCCTCTTTGTCCCACTCATGTGTAACTGTGCCTTTGGTCTTACCATTCATAACTCAGGCACCTTTTGTGACTATAAGACTATAAATCATTGCATATTTTTCCAGATGTATTTTCTTTTTCATCATACATACGAATGTGTATCTGTGTGTGGGAATGTTCACATGATACAGTTGCCCACAGAAGCCTGAAGACGAAGCTGGAGAACAGGCAAGTTGCATGTTGCTTCCACAGGGTGCTGGGAGCATGTTGCTTCCACAGGGTGCTGGGAGCCCGCCTGCAGTCATCAGGTCCTCCCTGAGAGCAGGGTGTGCTCTTAGCAGCAGGGCTACCTCTCCAGCCACATTGTGAGACGCCTACAGACTAGTTACATTTGAAAATAAAAGTAACTATACAGTTATTTCTCTTATCACCATTGCCAGACATTTTAGGTAAGAAGGGTGTTACACTAATGCTCTGGGGATACAGTCTAGCGGTGGGAGTTTCCAGCTCTGGAACTGTGGAGAGCAGCTGGTTACATTACATTGGAAATTCAGAAAGCAGAGAGCAAAGCTAGGACTGGAACCAGGCTACAATCTATTAGCTTTTTTCCCTCAGACACATGCTACTTTCTAAAAGTTCTAGAATCTTCCAAAACAGCATCGCCAGCTAGGAATCAAGAGGTGACATTTTGTATTCTAACTATAACATGAATAATCAGCAGACAATAGAGAATGAATGTTTTTACATTTTTATGCAGAGCTTCCCCTTTTAGGGCTGAGCTCTACGGAGCCAATGGTTCATAGCAGGTGATGGAGAAGAGCAAAAGGTTCAGGGATCAGAGCAAGTGAGCTTGCTGTGTATTAGCTGATGCGGAAGTGAATGTGGTACTCATGAGGAGACCTGGCAAGAATGAAAGATTCTGGTAAGCCTGAGGAGTAGGTAAGAGAATTGTAGAATGTTCTGAAAGCTGTTAATGTGCAATAAATCCCCAAAGAGGTGATAGTTCAAAGCTTGCTGATGAAGAAGTTTTTCACCCGGGGAACCTGTCCTAGCACAGAGCGGGTCTCACTATGAATCTGGCTTCCTGGTGTTTAAGCACACCTTAGGAGAGGGTGCAGTCTGTAGGACAGTGTCCCTGATCCATAACTTACAGGTAGGTCCCCCGCCCGGACAGAGCTTGGCCTGTCACCTGTGAAAGGAGGAGTGTCTGGGTCGGCTCTTCCTGGAGGCCCCACAGTCAGGTCATGTTTTACCGGCTTATGTGTGGTCAGAGGACAGCTTGCAGGAGTCCGTTCTCTCCCACCGTGAGGGTGCCTGGGATTGAACTCAGCCTTTCAGGCTTAATAGCAAGCACCTTTAGCCACACAGCCAACCTCACCAGGCCTGTTTCACTTCACTGGAGTGAGGGTAGCAGGGTCCAAAAGTACAGGAGGTGTCCTTGGTGCTGAAGCATGGGCCGGTACCTATTACCAACATCCCTGCTTTGAAGACACACACACACACACACACACACACACACACACACACACACACACACGGAGGTTGTTGGGAGCACGACCAAGATTGATTTCTTAGGTGGTTGTTTGCACAAGGGGGACGTCCTGAGCAGAGGAAGCCCGGAATGAACCAGATTGTTAAAGCAACAACCTCAGCAAAGCTGCAGGGCGGCTCGGGCACGGCTGTCTGGAAAGCTCCGAGGCTTCCGGTGTTCACACGGGCTCATCAGGCCACGTGTCCCTGCTTTGGAGTCACCTTGTGTTGACATGTGTAAGGAGCTCTGACTCAGCTGTTACGTCACTTCCGAAAGGGGAAGCACAGGGTGGGGCCCCAGTGACGGATATTTAAAGTTTTGCCGTTAACCCGGTCCTGTCCGGAGACAGCAGCGTATGAAGCATGGCGTCACCCGCTGCATCGGGCTGCATTGCATCATCATATACACAACGTCATAGCATATCGGTTTGTATAAACTTAAATCCACTAACCCACGTTTGAAATAAATTCACTCAGGGCCCTCAGTGGACACTTTATGCTCCCGAAGACCGCTAAATATTACGTCCAGACTTAGAGTATTGATCTGGTAGCCCCCTTGAATCCTGTTTGTTGCATACATGCCGGTCCCAGGAATCAGGGAGGACTGAGTCTGACCAGGTAAGTTTGACATTTATATTTAGGTAACTGCCAGATTATAAATGCATTGTTTCTTGAGAGCTCATTTGTTAAATCACCATGAGGCTCCTACTGCAAATTTCTCCGTGAAAATGTCATCACGCCCGGGGCATGGAGGGAGTCGTCTTCATTCTTGTGTCTCTGTTACCTGGTGGGCGGCTTTCGGCGTGTGCTCAGGGGTGAAGAGACCGAGCGTGTTCCCCTGTGCAGATGGCCCTCGCCCACTTTCACTCTGGCTCTCTCTGGAGCTCCTCTGGCTCAAACATAACGTGTTCAGCAACACTCCTGTTCACACAGGCACCTGCTGCCCCTCAGCAACCCCATCCTGAAACGTTTTTCCTTAGTATGGTGATTAGTATCTGACTGGCTTCGGCCCGAGCCACTAGCACAGTGAATTCCAGCGAGTGAGGGAGACTGTTGGGTGATCTCACCTGCTTGCTTGCCCACCCCCAACACCCTTCCCAGCATGCTTGGTACAGCTCGGGGCACGGGAGTCCTCTGACCCACGGCTTTAGCTTTTCAGTGCCAGAGACCCATGGCCAACTGTGGTCAAAGAACATCAAATGGAAAACCCCAGACTAAGCAGTTCCCGTTTGAAATAACTCTTATTGCACTGTATCGTGGTTGTTATAGTGTGCTCTGAGTTACTGTTAACCTTTCATGGCAGCCAATATGCCGACTGAACTTTGCTGCAATTCTGACGCTTAGGAAAAACGTCATGGATAGGGTTGGGGTCTATCTGCAGCTTCAGCTTCCATTGGTGGAACGTTTTCTTCTTGAATAAGAAGGGCGGAGAAATATAAAATCTAGGCAAGACCTGAAGTTCAGGTATGGACAGAGATGTGTTCAGTAACAGGGTGTGGGTGAGGAGACGATCGGGCAAGCGAGGCGAGGAAGTGGATCTCCAGGACCAAGACAGGGACAAGGAGCCGTGGTGTCACAGGAGTCCCCAGCAAGACCAGCCTGTGGCGCGTGAGGAACAGCTGTCATCCGGGCACCCAGAGAGCATTCAGTGGAAACCACCCCATCCCCTTCTCTGATCAAATGTGTAGGGCTTGGGAATCACTGAATGATGGCTGGAATCACAGAGTGGTAGGAGGAGTCACAGAGTTGTGGGCAGAGTCATAGGTTGGTAGGCGGAGTCACATGGTGGGAGGGGTCACAAAGTGGTGGGCGGAGCCACAGAGTAGTGGGCGGGATTACAGAGTGATGGGGGAGCCACACAGTGGAGGGCAGAGTCAGAGAGTGGTGGGCAGAGTCTCTGAGTGGTGGGAGGAGTCACAGGGTGGGGGGCGGAGTCAAGAAATGGCGGGCGGGGCCATCGTTTTTGCTCCTGACACAAATGCCTTTCCTTTCTGAGCTTCATTTGCCTGTCCTCAGGGATGTGCAGGCATTGCTCCATGGCAGCTGTCTTAGGGCTAGTGCGAGAAAAGACAGAAAAGATGCTCCTTCTGGAAGGTTTCCTTAAAATACAAAACCCAGGTCCATTTTGAGGCCACACTGATGACAGTGAGCAGCTGGCTCTGTCACTCCCACTTCCAGCCTCCAAACTTCCACAAAACAAGTCAACTCTGCTAAGGAGGTTAAGCACGTACTGTTTAAACTTGTTCTCTAATGTCATTATTCTTAACGGCTACAGTGGCATTTGAGCAGGAGTTTGGTTGGGACGCAGAACAGGATTCTGCTGGCCTGCTGGCCCCATCTTTGAACGCTCTGTGTTGTTTTGCATGTGGCAGGAATCAAAGTCTCCCTGGTTAGCCTTTTATTCTGCTTGGCTCCTTCGGGTCAAACTTTAAGAAGAGAACTATCTCCTCTGCTTGTGGGGAGGTGTGGGGACAGAGAGCGATGGATGGAAGAACATACAGAAAGGACAGGCTGTGGAAGCGGATGATGTCCAGTGACGGGTGGCCGGGCGCTGTCTTGTGGCCGCGTGTCCGGCAGAAGGCCGGGAGGAGAGCAGCATCAACAGAGGCATCTGGTCCCCCAGCATGGAGCAGCGGCCGTGAACCGTGGCAGATGCAGCCTCAGCTGTGATTGGGCATGAGGCAGCAATGTCCAAGCCCGGGTCACACGCCGGGCCTGTTTTAACTGTGACAGTGCAGTGTCAAACTGCCATTCTTTCCTTTTTTTTTTTTTTTTCTTTGAAATCTGCCAGCTCTTGGAATCAGCCTGGACCAGGCCCCTCGGGTTCCTGGGCTGGAGAAGCAAGCAGGAAAGGTGGTGAATGACATCCAGGGAAGGACAGACGTGGAGGAGGGGGATTCAGAGAGCTGGGGCCTCTGGGCAAGGTGTGAGAAGAGGGGCTTTGGGGTTTGCTTTGTAAGACACAGGTGCAGCGTGAGGACGCCCAGGGCACGCTAACCCTTGGCTGTGTGGCCAGTGAGTGTGCACATCAGAAGACGGAGAGCTGCCTAAAGAAACTTCAAAGGAAACTGGTGCTGCCAAGTGTTTTTAAAACTTCTGTTACATGGTGGAAGAAATCCTAAGGGTATGTGTGTCCGAGTGGGAGGCACAGTGCTTGGTGGAAGGGAGCTATGTTTTCCCACATACAGTTGCCCTTTCCTCAGGTCTGCCTGTGGGAGCTGGTGGGACAGACCCTTCCTGGACCTGATGTCACGGGTCTGGTCAGTAAGAGCAGAAACCCCCGAAAACACATGACTTTTCCCATGTTGGGGCTTCCTCTGTTGGCCCTGTTCCTCCTTCATTCCCCTCCTCCCTCATCCTCTCCCTCCTTCTCTCCTTCCTTCCCTCTCTCCTTTTCTTCCTCCCTCCCTCTCTCCCTCCTTCCATCTCTCCATGTCTTCTTCCTTCCTTTATCCTTCTTTCTCCCTCCTTCTTTTTGGCTTTCTTCCTTTCTTCTTTCCTTATTTCTCTTCTCTCTTCCAGAATCACCTGGGTTTTTCCTATTGGACTCTCTTGCATGCAGTGTGGAGGATACAGTGAATAGAAACCTCTAAGCAAACCCCACTTCCCCGTTCTGGGTGGACACACAGTCCCCTGGGTGTGGAATGTTCCAAGAGCGTTTCTCTCGCAGTCCCCGGGAAGCGTGCTTACAGTGGGAGAATAAAATAAGATGAAAGCCCAAAGCAGAAGCACTCACACTACCTGCCACAACCGGGTTCCTGCATAGCCATGGTGGCTCCTGGACCTCTAAGTCCTTCGCTTTCACAGTCTTCCTCCTTTTCCCACAGCCCCATCCTGTCTCTCTCAGTAGGTGTCCCGGCACTCTGTGTCTCAGAGCTGACATCTATTTCTTACCAGATAGACATCGTGTATCTACATCAAAATCTTCCCAACTCTTCAAAGCAATGGTCTCTTCCGTGCCCCTCCCCCGCTCCTTTCAGAGTGTGTTTGACTCTCTTCCCAAGAGCTGTTCTGTTTTTCTCCTCTGCTTTCCTGTCTAGCCTTTTTTCTACTCACTACAAGGAGAGTGCCTTGACATCCCAGCCTTTCACAGTTAAACACACGCATGGGCTACAAATCTTATGCAGATATGCAAACCATATTTATCCACTGTGTAGTCTGGACTCCAAGTTTATCTGGGTCTGAGGGAGGCTGTGTGTTCCCGTTCACAAAGCCAGACTGATGTTAGCCCAAAGTGCTTTTCTTCTCCAAACCTCTGGCCTCTGATAAACTGTCGCCACACCCGATGCTACCAGGACCCTGATTCCCACAGCATCACGGGGGGCCTTCGAGAACTTCTGAGGACCTGTTCTCAAGTTGTTGCGGGGATCCACCGTATGATGACAATTAGGGGCAGTTAGTGTGCAGATGAGGCCCGAGAGTGGCAGGTGGCAGGAACCGGCCTCAATTAACTAACAGGCACCAAATCCCTTCCTAATGAGGCTGGGCCACCCAGATGAGCGGGAAGCATGTGTCACTGACAGCGGCGGGGATTTGTGCTGGAGGGGGTGGGGGAGAGGGGCCGGTCAACAGGTACCTGGTGCAACCACAGAGATGGCCCCCGCCTTTCAGGAGACCGGTGTAGCAGCCACAGAGGTTAGCTGGAGCAGAAGCCTGGGGAGCGAGGTGCGTAGGTGTCAGCTCTGTGTGTTGGGTGGTTCTCTTTGGCCAGTTGCCTCAGTGTCTTTTGGTGAGGACTTAAAATTGCTCCACGGATATGTGTTCCGTGGGGTGCGGCCGGCCAGAAGGCAAGGTAATGAGTGTCAGAAATGTAATAAAGGGCTGTTGTCTTGGGGAGAATTTGAATTCCAAATCAGACACTGTAGTAACTCTCGGCACATTGGGCTCTATAGTTAAGAGCCAGTGGCCATTTCCATTGCAAATCTCCTGGGGGGGCTTTGTGTCAGTTCATCATCTGAATTTATATGGGATAAAAACTTGTCTAGCTCTGTGTGTGCTTTTGAGAGGGAGGGTGGGAGAGAGGGAGAGCTTAAAAAAGTACAGTGTTGGCAGAGTGGGAAGCATATATAAGAGCCTTATTATTTATTTATTTATTTTCATTTTTTTATTCCTCTGTTCTCAATAGCTTGCCGGCAATGTTGGCACTTAATGGAGCAAGCTGTGCTATGTAGGTTTTCCTAGGAGCTGAGATGTGTCAGAGCCAGAACTCTCTACACTCATCTTACTGGTGTGCAAGCAGGACAGGAAACACACGCACTTTCTGAGATGCCGCTTGTGCTGTGCAAGGCCCTGATTACTATTATAATGAATATGTGGGTCTGAGGTGTGCTTGAAGCTACTTCTTTGCAATCTCTCCCTGTCTCTGCTCCCTTCGCCTTTCTCTTGAGGCACAAAATAGACGTTAAAAAAAGGGAACATTTTAAAACGAGGCATAGAACCAGAACTGGGATGTAGACTTTCCCTTTGTCCATGTATGATGGTCTGTGGGCAATATTACACTCCGTATGTGGCAGAGCCCAGAAACAATAGGACAGACCCGGCCGCCACAGGGAGCGCCACGTGGCTTCCCCTGTCTGTGTTACCTAAGGAGTATTGGATTGACTTTTCACCCTTCTCCCGACTCTGTTATACTGGCAAATGTCGCTGAAAGGGAATCCCTGTAAAGGGGACATTTGCTAACTTTATCCATCAGCTTCACCACCACCTTGTAGCCCCATGGCCTAGAAAAGTGAAGTCTCTAATTCCTGTGCAGAAGCTCTCCACGCAGTTCCTCGAGCTCCACGTCCTTAGGCCTCCTCCGTGCCTTTTGAGGCAGTCCAGCAATGGCTGCCACTGCTGAGCTGTGACATTCCAAGGGGACAGACTTTGTTGTCTTCTCCTTCCTCCTGTCCTCTCTTACCTTCTTGCCTGCCTTCTCTTTTCTCTTTTTGGACAAGACTCCATTCCATAATGGCTCTAAGTCCTTTACCCTTCTGGAAGATCTGTGAAAATTCATCCCATTTTTCACTGAGGCAGCTGATACCTCCAAAACCAACTGAGAGCTAAGTGCCTTTACCTCGGGGCTGGTGGCAAGAGTGCCTTCTCCATGCAAGGGGTGAAGATGGCCTTGCAAGAGCATGTCTTACAGAGCAGAAGAGCAGGATCCCAGACAGCTCTGGCAAGACAGCACACTCTTTAAGAATCCTGATGTTGTCATCTGGATTCTTCTAAAAGTGATATTGAAGCAAAGATTCCAAGACAAAGGAAGTAGTAGGGAGGCAATTCTGGGGAAAAATGTAGGGAGTGACCCATGCAAGAGAGGCAAAGGCCAGTTTGAAGAGTGGACTACCAAGCTAGCCATAACCACAAGAGCTCAGTGTCCTGGGGTTCTCTGAGGGATACTGAAGATAAGCCAGGGGCCAAGAAGCAGAGCTCCTACCCATTGTTCATCAGAGAAGTCTTAACAGTCTAGCACATCTATGTTTGTTGTATATTCAGGCCAATTGTAGCCTCAAGACCTGCTGTGGTTTGATGTGGCTTGTCCCTAAGGACACATGGGCTGGGGTGATGGTGGTAAGCAGGGTGAAACCTTTAAAGTTGAAGCTCCGTGGGAGGTCACTGAAGGCGTGGTCTTGTTGCGAGGTCTCAGACTCCGTCTCTCTCTGTGGAGTCTTACCCTCTCTTGAGAACATTCTGCCTCACTGGGGCAGAGCTAGTGCTGGTGTCATGCCCTGGGCCCTCTAGATCTTTGAACTAAATAAAGCCTCTTTCCGTATAAACTTTCCATGTGAAGTTAGCTTGTCTCACCCGACTCTAAACCTGGGGGGGGGGCCTTCTGGATACCTTCAGATGAAAGGACTCGGGAGAACCTTTGCTCTTCGCCTGCTCACCCTGATTCTTGCAAGTTCATCTGCCCTGCTGCCGAAGCAAACCCTTTACCGATATTCTAATCCTTTACTGATATTCCAGCACAGAGGTCAGCAGCTCTCCAGGGATCTTCCAGACCTTCGAATGCCAGATGGGAAATGCTGAGACATCCAGCCTTGTGGGTGAACAACTGCGGGATTTTCATCCTGTCCAGCATGAGACAGCTACTGTTGGGCTAGATGAACCACATCCTGTAAGATAATCTAACAAATCCCCTGTTAATAAACACTCATGCTATTAGTTCAGTTTCATTAGAGAAGCCTGATAAATATGGGGATGAAGCTGCCTGATGTCCAGTATCTGCTAATTTCCCTGGTGTAAATATTCTCACTGTGGCTGATTTGAATCCCCAATTGGATGTCACTCAACCTAGCTGAGCAGAGATTGCATAGCTATCACCATGGTGAGCCGGCTTCATCATACCACCACTTCCTACCCTCAAAACGTTCAGAGCTCCAGGGTTTGTGAAGCCTTGGAGCTGATGTGCCTCCCTTGCATGGTGACCTTCCACTCTGAGTTCCTCATCCCTTCCCTTCCCCCACTTCCCAGGAGCCCCATGAAAGCCTCTCGTGCTTGTGCTTCTCCCTGTGTAGTCACCCCACCGTTTGGGCTTAGGTGTGGCTATAGAGCCTAGTGTGGCCTTGTGACTTCAGTCAATGAGATGTGGGTAGCCCTGAGGTGATCCAAGACCTTAGCATGGCCTGCCAGGCCGGGCCTCCTCTCCTGTGCCTATGTCAATGCCAAGAGAAAGGCATGTCTGACCAGCCTGTAGGAAAGTCTGACCTTTTCAGAGGAGTCCACTTAACACAGCTGTCCTAGCAGGAGAAGGAAGGAAGTGATGTGATTTCTGTCTTCCTCTCTGCGTGCTGTCACCAATGGCTGTCACAACATCTCTTTCAGCCTGCTTGAGGTCTTTTGAGGCGCCAAGAATTCCCTCTCAACCTTCCTAATGCTGTGACCCTTTCATAGTTTCTCATGCTGTGGTGACCCCAAACCATAAAATTATTTTTGTTGTTACTTTATAACTTAATTCGGCTACTTTTATGAATTGTAATGTAAATATCTGATATGGTCTTACATGACCCCTGTGAAAAGGTCATTTGACCCCCCCAAGGGGGTTGCAACCCACCGGTTGCTCTGGGCTCTGTTCTCTGAACTTCACTGGCAAGGACCGAGGTGCGGTGGTGACAATATTCCGGTTTTGTCTCTGCTGGCTTGTTGGGAATGTTGCCCTTCCAGCCAGCCCCACACCAGGAAACCTCAGAGAAGCTTTTCTGTAA
This sequence comes from Psammomys obesus, assembly GCF_907164565.1. Taxonomy (NCBI): domain Eukaryota; kingdom Metazoa; phylum Chordata; class Mammalia; order Rodentia; family Muridae; genus Psammomys; species Psammomys obesus. The sequence goes on along the minus strand of NW_026592666.1, from coordinate 9,022,606 downwards.
CATTGTCCCCAGATTTTGTCGCAGACATGTGGTTCTTTCTGTCAGCATTCTTGCCTCACTCTTTCATGTGACTTAACTGACAGCTCTGTGAGCGGATGGGTCCATGGAATTGCCGTGCTGTCGCCAGGACCAAGCCCGATGCCTGGCACATCAAAGGAATCTTTTTATCTGAACTGTCTGCAGAGTCTCAAGGTAGAGTAGAGCTCCAGGTGGCAAGAAAGAACGAGCTTGCTGGCTTGGATATCTCTTCTTCTGCAGCCAATACCACTACAAAGATCATGATGCCATCTGTCTCCTGTGGTACTTAGTAGTGCCTGTGAACTTGAACTAGCCTCACTTCGGAGGCAAATCTCTAGGCACGTCTGTGAGGGATTTTCTAGACTGTTAGGTGGGGTGTACTGAGGCTGAAAGAGCACCCTGAGTTTAAGTGGCACGGTTCCATGGGCAGTGACCCTGGACTGATTAAAAAGGAGAAGGTGAGTTGAGCTTCATCCCTCTTTGCTTCCTGACTGTGGTGTAGTGCTTCAAGCTCTTGCTGCCATGGCGTCCCACCATGCTGGACTATTCTCTCAAAGTGTGATCCAAAGCAGCCCTCCATTCCTTAGGCTGCTCCTTGTTAAGAATTTTGTGACAACAACAAGAAAAATACTTCCCAGGGGCCCCACTTCCCAAGGACCTCCACTTCCCGGGGCCCCCACTTCCCAAGAGCCCCATGAAAGCCTCTCGTGCTTGTGCTTCTCCCTGTGTAGTCACCCTACCGTTTGGGCTTAGGTGTGGCTATAGAGCCTAGTGTGGCCTTGTGACTTCAGTCAATGAGATGTGGGTAGCCCTGAAGTGATCCAAGACCTTAGCATGGCCTGCCAGGCCAGGCCTCCTCTTCTGTGCCTATGTCAATGCCAAGAGAAAGGCATGTCTGACCAGCCTGTAGGGCTGTAAAGATGAGGCACCTCAGCCAGTCCCACCCAACCAAGATATGCAGACAAGTGTGTGGCAGTACAGGAGCTGTTTCAAGACCCTAAAGTTTTGGTTCATTGCTCACATATGGCTGATCCACCCACCCTTTAACTTCTCATCTAACGAGTCAGATGGCCAGCTCATCCTCAGAGAGCTTTGATGACGGCATTTTCCTCACTGTTTCTCCAGGAGAAGGAAGGTCACAAGCAGATGGGATTCCCAGGTATTTTTTCTTAACGTGTGTGTGTGTGTGTGTGTGTGTGTGTGTGTTCTCTAAATTTCGATACCAGTCACCTCTGTGTGGAGTTGCGGTCTGCAGATGTCCAGCCCTAGCAAAATGGAATGCCAGAGCTGTCTCTGAGTAGGATATTATTGGTATCACAATGATTTGCTTTACATCATATTTAAAAAAAAAGTATTTCTCTGTGTGTATGTGAAAGAGAGAGCGGGGAAGGGAGAGAGAGAGAGAGAGACATGTGTAGCATTGCATACCCTTGGAGATTGGAAGACAATTTGTGGAGTTGGTTCTCTCTCTCTCTGCTTTGGCATGGCCTTTGGGAAACTGAACTCAGGTTGCAGGTTTGTGTAGCAAACACCTTTACCCATGGAGCTGTCTCACCAGCCCTTAAATTAATTTTGAAAGTTAGTATACAAAGTAATGAACTCTATTATTATATTTTTGTACAAATATGTCACTACACTTTTTCCCTACAGCTCCCCCTCCCCTGTCTCCCTTGTCTCTCTCCTTCCTCTTCCCAAACATGACCTCTCTGCCTCTATGTCTTCTATCCTGTCCCCTCTATGTCTTCTTTCCCTCTCATAGTCCCCTTCTTACTCACCCTTGCATATGGGAGAAAATGTGACATTTGTCTGTTTGAGTCTGACTTATTTTGCTTACCATGTAACCTCTAGGTCCATTCATTTTCCTACAAATGCCACGATTTTATTCTTCTTTACAACTGAATAGAATTCCACTCTGAGTATGTGCAACATTTTTTATCCATAGAATTATACTTTTAAATACAAAAACGTCCAAGAAATCAATTATGTTAAAATACAACAATGAACATATTTTTAAAAAACCACGTCTGTGATAATATATTTGAAGACACATTGAATAGCAAGAGCTGACGACTGTAAACAGTATTCACAGATGGATTGCTATGTGAAGAGATCAGCAGTTCTGAGCAGTGAGAAAGGCGCAGTGATAGGAAGGACACATTTGCACTGGAATTCAAATTTTCAGTTAGAGATGAAGATGAAAATGCGATTTCCCAGTCCGAGGAGCCTGCGTTCAGCATGCTCACTCTGAGGAAGGCATAGACCCACGGGGTGCTTACGTCCACGGCTCCAGACCTGGGTCTAAATTTCATCTCAGCGTGGGCTGGCTATCCATATGTGGGATGCATCTGACGCATCTTCACCTGTTAGTCAAAGAATCGGTCATGGCAGCTACCTAAGGGCTTGCAGGGAAAGCTGAGTGTGAGCATTCTTTTACTCTAATCACCGGGGAGAGCTTGCTCTGAATTCGGAGAAAAGCTAAAAGCTGAACCGCCTTTTCAAACGCATTGCCTACCAATGTTTTACGGAAGTGTCTGAGTCAATTACTGATGCCCCACCCCAACGCCGAGCCTACGATGTAGGCATACAATGAATTCCGGAGAAGCCCTCACTCTCCCTGGCTAAAAAAAAAAAAAAAACAAAAACAAAAAAAAAAAAAACAACAACAACCTCTGGGAGGGAGTTGTAACATTCTTGGCACCAAAAAAAGAGACACTGTGCTTATTGCCGAGCTCAGGCTCGGGTTCCACAGACAGTGCCCTGCTCCACACCATTGCTGGCCCAACGGCATGTTTTCTCAGACACTGGCTGATAAGTTATCTTCCAGCTTCCCCAGCTAATTAGACATCATGAGTTGAAGTTAATTTGGTGGAAAACATTTCTCAACTTAATGACATTTATGGGCAATTAGGCAGTTCTGGAAGGTGACACGCATACACATTTCAGCCTCTTTCCAGCGCCTAACAAGGCCTTCCTCTTCCCTAGTTGGAGGTTTCTTGTTCTCAGAGGAATACGTTCGGTGCAGACACCACGGGTCCCCTTGTTATGCCAGAAACCGGCAGTTGTTTACACAGAAGCAGCCACCACACGGTAATGAGGTGCAGCCGGAGATAAGATTACATTGGGCAGAGGCTTTTGTGTTCTGTATGTGCTGACAAGGAGCCAGAGCCTGAGCTGCATGCACTGCTCCGGAACCACATATGGATCAGTGTGCCTAGAAACACACTCTGTGGCCTGTGCTCAGAAATGACTCCTTTCTTCCATGTCAACCTGTGTAAAACACAGCTAAAGGTCTAACGGACAGCTTTCTTCATGTCAAAACTGAATGGTATTGCTGCTGGGGGCATTCTGTAGGCTGGTGAAATGTTCTCAGCGTCTATCACTCCTCCCGTGTACTCAGCACATGGCAGCGTGAGGTCAGCTGAGGAGGAGAGCAATGGGCATCTCCTGTGCTTCCTTCTTCACTCAGCGGCTCAGAGAGCGCACTGCCCTCCCCACCCCCTTCCCCTCCCCCAGTCCTACTCAGCATCCATTTCTGTAAAAACAATTCTTGGCTCTTTGCTTCTGTCTCTTCTCTGGGAGTTTGTTAACTGAACTCAGGAGAAATTTCAAGTTTGTTGCCCCCTGTGGAAAAGGAGAATGTTGTTTATGTGCATGCCTGTGTGCACAAACAGGAAGCTGATTAATGCTGAGTCTTCCTCTGCTACCGACTGATGTGGAGTGACGTAGAATGGTTAGCAACTCCAAAGCAACACAGCAAGCCAAGGTTACTAATCAAGACACCTTACAGCTACCTAGATCTCCATCCCAGATGCAGCAGACCAGACCCTTCATGGTATTTTGCCTTTCTCTTTGATGTGTGAAGTCAATTCCCACGTCATAGGCGCCATACCTCAAGTTTTAAACCTTGATCCTTTCCCAGCTAACAATGCAAGAACAATCGTTTCTCTCGGTGCTGAGTGCTGGCAGGAACTATGCTCGAAGTCAGCCGTGTGATTGTGCCAGGGACAGCTGAGACCCTTGTGCACTGAGGGCACACATGGTGACTAGGAAGTCAGATGCATTTAATGAGTTTTCCATGAATGATACTTTTGATGTCAGAAGTTCAAGGTCACTCTTTGTGATACAGTAAGTTTGAGTCTAGCCTGAGCCTTAGAAGACCCTATCTAAAGACAAACAAAAAAACCACCATTAAACAGAAATACAGAATAACAAAAACAGTGTCTAGCTTGCCATGGTAGTAGCAGCTAGGATAATAGGGATGAAAATTATCACCATCACTGTCTTATCGTGATTGCGTGATGTGGGAGAGCCCTTGTGTTCCATGGCAAAAGTATGGGGGTCAGAGAACCACTTTGGGGAATTGGTCCTTTATTTCAACCCTGTTGAGGCAAGATGTCTCCCCCACCCTGCCCCATGCCACACTGTATGCCAGGCTAGCTGGTCAAATAGCGTCGCAGCTATTCCCCTGTCTCCAGCTCCCATCTGCCGGGGTGAAGGGTTCCACGCACACACTACCACATCTGGCCTCTTACGAGGGTCCCTGGGATCAAACTCAGGTCCTCAGGCTTAGGCAGTGGGCACTTTTACATGCTGAGCCACCTTGCTGGCCCCGGACAAACTCTCACAGTTAAAGCTTTTTTCTTTCAGTACTTTAGTAAGAGAGAGGCAGAGACAGGCTGTGAAAATAGTGGCCTCCAGGAACTGCATTCTAGAGCTGACCCCTGGTCAGTCACTGCTTCGTATTCACCAGAGGTCACTTACCTGCCTGAGTTTCCCTCTGTCTGTTAAAGCACTGTTGCTGACACCCGCCACCTTGCAAAGCTGCTGTAAGAGTAAACCAGACAGTGCGTGCGTCACTGGGGGCACGCTCAGTGAACGTCGTCAGAGCGGGTGACACGGTAGCCCCTGAGCACAGTTATTCCTGCGTCCTCCAGGGAAGGGAATGCAGCCACACTCTGCGCTCTCTCAAATGAGGAAGCCAGCGGACTCTTCTCCTGGGGTGACACAAATCTTTCAGAGCAGGCTTTCTGGACATGGGGCCTGTGTTAGATACACAGCTCACATGGCCTGAGCTTGGGGCAACGCAGCAGGCATGGGCTCTGTCAGCCGTCCCTCGCTCGCCTCCTCGTGAGCCTTCCCGTGGGCTAGACCCCACATCCCAGCCCCACATCCTACAAAAGCCAGGAGGCACAAGGTCTAGCTGTGTGAGCTCGCCACTTGCTGAGTGCTTTGTAAAGCCGTGGTAATATGATTTATGAAGCACTGGGCACCGGTGACGGCTTCATGCACCTTACTTCACTTGGTTTTCGTACAAAATAAAAGCTGTGGAGTTTTTAAAAAATTAAATATACAAATCACACGCATCAGTTGACCACATCAGTCCTGTTTAAGAGCATAGTTCTGGAATTAAGTGCACACCCACTGTCATGTGACTGCCCGCTCCAGCTCCGTCCAGCTGCAGAAAGCTGGCCCTTTCGGGAAATCTGAAACCCCGCCTCCACCCGCCCCACCCCCACAGCTTCTGGCAGCTGCCACCTTTCTCTCTAGTCCCTGTGACTGCCTCCTCTAGATAGCAAACAGAACTATAAGACTTGTCTTTTTGTGTCTGCCTTAGTTCGCTTAGCATGGTGTCTCCGTGATGTCACCCACACTGTGGCATGAGTCAGGCTTCTTCCTCCTACCCCCAGGCTGGACAATATCCCATTACACGCATGGACCACACAGTGTCAACCCGTTCATCTGATGACGGGCGCTTGGATTGCTTCTGTTCTTTTATGGATGATGCTTTCCCATTCTCATGTGTGTGTGCGTGGTGTGTGTGTGTATGTGTGCATGTGTGTGGGTGGATATTCACCTGTGTGCCTGCAGAGGCCCAAGGCTGGTGTCCAGGATCATTCTCGACAGCTCTGGCGTTTTATTCCTTGAGGCGGGGTTTGTCTGTCAGGCCCCAAGTTCGCTGATGGTTAGTACTGCTGGCCGGCTTGCTTTGGGCACCTGTCTTCACTTCCCAAGGCCGAGACTGCTGGAGCATTATCACACCCACCTGACACTTACAGAGGCTCTGGGGATTCAAACTCTGGTCCTTACTCTTGCAATTTAACCACTGAGTGGTCTCTCAGCCCTGAATTCTTGCTCTTAATTCTTTGGGGACATACACTCAGATTAAATTTGCTAGATTAGATGGTAATTGTGTTTTTGTAGATGTGTGTTTATGCGTGTGTAGATGCGTGTGTCTGTTTCGTGTGTGTAGATAGATGTGTATGTGTGTTTATACATATGTGTGTATATGGAAGCCAGAGGTCAAACTCAGGTGCCATTCATTCCTCAGGCACTGTCCGTCTTGTTTTTCCTTCTCTTTTGTTTTTCGGCAAGTGTATATATGTCTATATGGTATGGCTGTGTTTGCATGTGTGAAGATGTGTGTGTGTGCGTGTGCATGTGAGAACATGTGTGTGCATGTGAGAACATGTGTGTGCATGTATGAAAACGTGTGTGTGCGTGTGAGAACATGTGTGTGCATTGTGTGAACATGTGTGTGCATGTGTGAGAACATGTGTGTGTGCATGTGTGAAAACATGTGTGCGTGTGTGAAAATGTGTGTGCATGTGTGAGAACATGTGTGTGTATTGTGTGAACATGTGTGTGCATGTGCGAGAACATATGTGTGCATGTGTGAAAACATGTGTGCATGTGTGAGAACATGTGTGTGTGAAAACATGTGTGTGCATTGTGAGAACATGTGTGTGCGCGTGTGAGAACATGTGTGTGTGAGAACATGTGTGTGTGAGAACATGTGTGTGTGTGCATGTGTGAAAACATGTGTGTGTGCGTGTGAGAATGTGTGTGTGTTCGTGTGTGAGAACATGTGTGTGCATGTGTGAGAACATGTGTGTGTGCGTGTGATAACATGTGTGCATGTGTGAGAACATGTGTGTGCATGTGAAAACGTGTGTGTGCGTGTGAGAACGTGTGTGTGTGCGTGTGTGAGAACATGTGTGTGTGTGTGAGAATGTGTGTGCATGTGTGAGAACATGTGTGTGCATGTGTGAGAACGTGTGTGCATTGTGAGAACGTGTGTGTGCATGTGTGAGAACGTGTGTGCATGTGTGAGAACGTGTGTGCGTGTGAGAACATGTATGTGCACTTGAATGTAAAAAGTCTGACGTTGGTGTTGTGTGTCTTCCACAGTTACTCTGTGCTTCATCTGTGGAGCCTGGAGCCTGGAGCCTGGAGCCTGCAGCCTGCAGCCTGGAGCCTGGAGCCTGGAGCCTGGAGCCTGGAGCCTGCCCATTCTGGTTGGTCCAGAAGGGAGCCGTCTCCGCCTCCTGAGTGAGGGCTTACTAGCGCCACCACAGCTGCTTGGCACTTCCGTGAGTATTGGGCTCTGAACCCCTTATGAGAATTAAGTGGAGACATATGAAAACATCACCGTCTTCATCCTGGTTATGTTAGTCATTGCTGGGAACATTAAAATTAGGTTCCCCCGGACCCCAAACAATCGTCCTGCTGGAGATGCACACTCTGAGTCCGATGACAAAGCCTACGGAAACATGGAAGAGGAAATATGGAAAGCCCAACCTATAAAAAGGCCGACAAAATAATTGCCCCTTGGTTATCAAGTATCAAGGTCATGAAAACTAAAGCCATTAGGGACGGGAGGAGTCTGAAGGTGTGACAGGGGAGAAGGAGCCACCCTGGGCTAAAGGCTTCACCTAAGCATCTGGGTGGCATTTGGAGGTTGGATGGTCACAAGCATCAATGCTAATTTCTTCCTGTGACAGAGGTTTCCTTGGGAGCTACGACACTTGAGCGTTTGAAAGTGACAGTGTTCCAGTTTGCACTCTGTTGCTGCGATGAAGACCATGACCAAAAGTACCTTCAAGAAGAAAGGGTCCATCCACCTTCCAGATTACGGCCAGCCATAAGGGCCTGGGGCAGAGGCCATGGAGGACCGCTGCTTGCTGGTGGGGCCTGAGGCTTGCTCAGCTTCTGTATGCAGCTCGGAACCACCTGCCACCCATCAAGGTGGCCTGGACCCCTCCCCCCATCAATCATTAATCAAGAAAATGGTGTACAGACTGGCCTCCAGGTCAGTTCGATAGAGGCCTTTTCTCAGTTAAGGGTCCCTTTTCTCTGATGACCTTAGCTCATGTCAAGCTCTGGCACAGATGGGGAAACATGTGGGCCATTTACCTCTCAAATTAATTTGCTTTTTAAAAATTCTTTGGGTTAGCCTTGCAACTTTTCTGTTCTTGAAATGACTGACAGGTAAACATCTTGTAAAAATATGCCACTTCAGACTCTGTGTCCCAAACCCACAGTAAATAATGGGTTAAACAAAACTGTACCCCCCAGAATGTGAGAATCCAGGGTACCCCCAAGTGACATCACAGAGATAATTGCCTTTGCCCTAGTTCCAAGGGCTAGAGGGACTTTTTAATAACAGAGACATGGGTTCCTCTTCTGTCTCAAAAGCATATGAACAGAGAAGGCTCCCTGAGAGTCTAGTTATGATCCACAGCTTGGAGGACAAGAGCGTGAGCCTGAGGGGCCAGAGTCAACTCACCTGCAGGCTCTGAACATGCCCACAGATGCCACCATTGACCGAGATGTACTGTGCCCAGTCTACAGTGTTCGGGGTGTTTTGCTAGATAATTTCGGGAGCCTTTGCATATAGAGTGTGGATTTCTTTCTGCCAGGGACACCAAGATGACAGTGACTATCTGTGTGTTTGAGAAACAAGAATGTGGCTGGAAGAAGACAGAGTGTCGCAAAGGCTTTCTGAGTGAGGCAAAGGAAAGTGACCTCGATGGAACAGGCATCACTGACTTGCGACCAGGTCAGTACATTGGCCACAGCATTGGGGGGGAGGGGTCTAAGAAGCTTGGCTCAGGGCAGCCAACTCATCTAACTCATTTTCCAAGGGGGAGGGGAAGGCTGGGGCGAGCTGGACACAGTTCTCTTAATTAGACACATGTGGATTTGTTTAACAATTAGTCTTCTGTTGACTATGTGAAAATTAAATGAATCAATGAACACATGGAAAAAATCATAGCATGGTGCTGGGGACAAGAAATATTAGACACCCAGGGACATGACAAATGTTGGAATAAGACCTGGTTGGGAGAGGCCGCTTTCCCAGCTCCCTAGAGACCTCAGCCAACCCCACTGTCAAATGCCCAGAACCCAGTTCCTACCCAACTCCATGTTATGACTTCTTTATTTTATTGGCAGTGGTGCTCCTCCCTCCAAGGAATTCCAAGGTTCTTAAAAAAAACTTTAAATTACCCAAGGGAAACACACCTCACCAGCAAGAAAGCAAACTAGTGCCTCTACCAAAATAAACTCCCTCCACCTAGATGTCTGTCTCCCTCTGCGACACCCCCTCACCTAAAATAACTCAAGCGCGACCTGCAGCCCGCCAGGACCGAACTCCGGTGATCCCCGGGCTTCGGGAGCCCTGAGCACACGAAGAAAGCGGTTTCGTGGAAAACTCCAGAAAAGCATGTGAAAAAGACCAGTGCCTCTGTTCTTTGTTACTGCCCCATGACGGCTGTCACTTAGAATTCAAGTCCATCTGGCTCACAGAGGAGCCGATTCTCCTTCTGGGACACTGGATCTCCGTGCTCTGGATCTGCGTGATCACGGTGTTTCTGTGGTTATTGGTCTCCCGGGGGACTAGCTCCTCTGAGGACCAGTTTCGCAAAGAGAAACCCGCCTCTGCTGAGATCGCCAAGGCTGCCAGGACCCTTGAGCTGGGATGACAAGGTCTGCCCCGTTCTGCAACAGAGGTAGGAACTCATCCGGTAAGGTCGGGATGTGGGTCCCAGAACCTCGTGAGTTTGCAGCACACTGGCCAGTAAGGGGCGCTGTTGATCGGAAGAACCAGCGGGTGCTGCCGGCGCAGGGCTAGCCTTGCGCTGGGAGGGGGCTGATGAGACCGGAAAGCTCGCACAGGTGGCTTGCGAGTGAGGCTCCACCTGTGCGCTCTCACAAAGCCCACTCCTGAGGCAGGCCGCAGGACTCCTCCTCCCTGGGCAGCCAGCTCCACCAGGGCTCCAAGCCCCACAGATAGCTGTGATGGGTCTGGCTGCCCACTGCAGCTTGGGCCTTCATTTTTGTTTTGCTGTTGGTTTTTCAATCTTTTCCTGCTTTTTTTAAGTTGAAAAACAGTTTCATGCAATATATTTTGATAATATTTCTCTCTCTCCCTCAACTCCTCCCAGATCCTTCAAACATCCCTACCCACCCAACTTTATGTTCTTTCCACTCTCTTTAAAACAAAACAAGGACAAACACAAAAAAACAAGAAAGCAAAACGAGGCAAAAAGTCTTCAGAAATATCATTGAGTTTTCTGTTGGCCCATTACTCCTGGGCGAGGGGCCTGCCATGGTGTGGCTAATATATCAAGTCCTCATTTCTCCTTACCGCTGTCTTTGTGTGTTCTGATCTTTGAGAGCAACTGGGCTGAATCCCACCTCCTTTGTGCCTTCACTACTCCTCTACCTATACTGAAATCCACTAAGCACTTTGGTTTATAGATTACTAAATTGTTGACTAAAGTTGTGGTGTGGTGTGGTGTGTGTGTGTGTGTGTAAAAGGGAAAAGGAAAGAACAGAATTTTAAAATACCAACTCTTCCACTTGTGAGGGGCTCTATAACTGAATATTATTGGTTGCACGCAGCCTCTTAAGAACTGCCATCCATTGAGGCTTTAAAGAAAGCATGTGAAAGGCGCAGTGCCCATGGCCTCTGCTCGTGAAAGAAAGGCCCTCGAGATGCCCGCAGCGAAGGCAGTGCAAACAGCGACATTTTATTAACTAATAAGCATTTGCCATTATTATTGAGACACGAGCTCATGCCGCCCAGGTTGCCTTCAAACTCGCTTTAGCTAAGGGTGATCTTCACTGTCTGCTCCTTCCTCCACTTCCCCAGGGTTGGGATGGAGGAGTCCACTACCATCCCTATTTATGCAGCGCTTGTATCAAATCCAGGGCCCTATGCATGCTAAGAACGCACTCGGCCACCCAGCTGCGCCCTTAGAGCACACGTGCAAATTATTCAAAGACTCAATGTAGCAATGCTCACCCCAACTCCTCGGCTGGTAGATGAAACAGTGGGGGCCTCCTGCTGTTTGCTTGGGTTTCTTTCTCTCCCTAACCACGAAATGTTTGAAAATAGGGGTTAACTGCAGCATGTGTGTGTGTGTGTGTGTGTGTGTGTGTGTGTGTGTGTGTGTGTGGTGAGTCCAGTGAGCGAACCCTGGTTTGGAGGGGGGAGTAAACTTTTCAGAGCCCCAGTGAAGGAGTTACTCGGCCTCCTCTCCTTTCTTTCAGTTTTTAGTTAAGATGAGAGAGCTCTATTAATATGTAGATGAGGGCGCCCTTTGTAGAAATTAGAGTTATTTCTGATTCTGTATGGGAATCTTTCGTCCCTGTATCTTTGGGGGTGGAAAGTCCAGCTGGCCCTTCTGAGATTGCCCACGACTCTCCAGATGTCAACAAATCATTGAAAGGTGTCAGAGTGAGAGAAATGAAAGATAATTATTCCAGCCATGGAGAGCTACTTTGAAAGTGAATAGAATCTGTCAGATTGTCTTTTGAAAACAGCAGTTGGCTGCTTGTCCGGCCACATTAAATGGATATATCCAGAGCTCAGCGAGGTGCTTTGAGGTTGTGGCAGTCAGCTTAAGTTGGTTTCAGGGAGGGCACTGGAAACTGAGGTTTAATGGGTCAGCTCCAGGATGTGGAGATTTCTATTCATCTCTTTAAAAAAAAATAGAATCTTTGCAAATAAAAAGCTATAACCAGTAGGCTTTGGTGGCATCTGGATGTGGTGAGGCTGGGTGGCTGGGAGTCTTTGAGCATCCTCACGGACTGGGTACCCGAGGAAAAGATGCTTCAGTTCTTCTCCAAGGTGTCCAGTCACCGCAGAGGACTGAAAGACATGGAGGCTGGGCAAGACAGGGATGCCCAGTGCTTTCACAGGGAAGCGTCCATGGTCCGAGCCCTTTCTGCCATGATGATCAGCAAGGAGACTTCACAGGGAACACAGTTTGCTCCTTGCCAGGCCCATCCCATGCGTCAGTGTTTCCTTGATGGGCTACACACAAGTCCTCAATCTTCTCCTGTCTTGAAGAAATTTCACTTTTGCATTGGTCAAAGTCTTTTGTTTGAGTTTGTCTACTATTTTGACCCTTAAGCAAAAAGATTTCCTAAGTGGAAAACAAGATCAGGAGGAGGGAGAAATGAGGGCTAGCTCAGTCTGAACGTCCCAAGAAGCACTCAGAAGCATGCGGGGAAGACTGGCCTAACAGCGTGAGGGGCCAGATTGGAATTCATGCTCAGCTTTTTCAGCTCCGTGACCTAGAGCAAACACCACTGACCTCTCTGTAGATACTGTTCCCTCTTTAGAGAATGAAGATGATAAAACACCCCTCACCTTGATGTTACCCAAATTAACAGGTGGGAAAGCAGTTTTCAAGAGATAGGTGGTGATTCACACAAAGCCTTAATATTCATGTTACCAACAAGACACACTGGGCTGCTCGTTTGTTTTCTTTTCTTTCTTTTTTCTTTTTCTTTTTTTTTTTTTTTTATTTGAGACAGGGTTTCTCTGTGTAGCCTTGGCTGTCCCATACTCACTTTGTAGACCAGGCTGACCTCAAACTCACAGAGATTCTCCTGCCTCAGCCCCCCAGAGTGCTGGGATCACAGGTGTGGGCCACTGAACTCAGCTGACATGGGCCACTCTTGTTGAGAGCTATACCTTATCATAAAAGAGCTATGGCAAAAAAATGTGCTTTCTGAGAACGGGGGAGAAGATGGCTCAGTGCTTAACAGCACTGGCTGCTCTTTCGGAAACCTGGGGTTCAATTCCCAGCACCCACATGGTGGCTCTTCACCATCTTTAACTCCAGGTGGTGTTCTTCTGACCTCTGAGGCATGCATGTGGTGTAGTTACACACACATGTTAGAGCAAAACACTCACGCACAAATTAAAATAAATATTAATAAGTGAGTCTTGGATCACAAATATTCCAACAAGTAACTGATTAATATAAGATTTTGCTACAAAGCCCATTTTGGACCCTCCAGCTTCTGTCTCTCAAGTGTGACTACAGGCATGCACCACCTTCTCTGACACAGGCATCATTATAGTTCCATTACAGAAAGCTCAGCAGGGTTCCCTGCCCCACCCACATTCTCTGCACCTGCGCCTCCGTGAGCTCAGGGCCTCCAGAAGCAGCGCTGGCCAATCAGAAGCAGGGAAGCCTCTTCGCTGGGCCTCTCTCTTATCTTGTAGCAGCTAGATTTTAAAATTTAATCACTTTACAGCCTGATCCCAGCCCCCTCTGTCCTCTCCTCCCAGTTTCATCCTCAAGCCTCCCCATCCCTCTTCTCCTTGTTCTCGGTGAAGAGGAGGCCCCCGAGGGGTACCAACCCACCCTGGCACCTCAAGTTGCAGCAGGACGAAGTGCATCCTCTCTTCCTGAGGCCAGACAAGGCAGCCCAGCTAGGGGAAAGGAAGAGGCAGCAGCAGGGTCAGAGACAGCCCCTCCTCCCATTGTTAGGAGACCCATGTGAGACCAAGCTGCACATCTGTTATATATGTGTAGAGGGCCTATGATCAGTCTATGCATGCTTTTTGGTTGGTGGTTCAGTCTCTGTGAGTCCCCACAGTCCCCGGTTACTTTACTCTGTAAGTCTTCTTGTGGAGTCCTTCTTGTGGCTCCAGAGGGAGCCGGAGGGCTTAAGAACTCCACAAGAAGACCTTCTCTGGGTCCTATTGTTGACTATAAGTGTTGGCCATCGGTACTGTCATCTGCTGGTAATTTGTTTCTTATTCTTCTGATGGGCACTGGGGGAGAGAGAGAGAGAGAGAGAGAGAGAGAGAGAGAGAGAGAGAAAGGAGAGAGGGGGAATATTACTAAGTGAAGGGATCATGTGAAGCAGTAAACAGAGCATGAGAGGTTCAGGGTATGTTGGCCAGTAAAGGTCATGTATGAGTTTCAGGAAAGAAGGCAGAAGGATGGAGCCAGAGAAAAACAGTCTGAGACAGCATGGGCACCTATACAAGTAAACCCTGAGCCCCTCAGTCTCTTGGCATAAGTTGATTTCTATTTCAGTTGCTTTCCTTTCTGATGTCACCCTTATGTAAAGAGGATACATGGACCATCCGGACAGAAATCTTCAGGCTTAAAAGGGGAAGATGGATGTGGAAGAAGGGAGGAGACAGAGTTTCTGATCACCAAACTTAGATCCCGTTTCACTACACGAACAGGGAAGGGATCCCATGTCCTTGACACAAAATACCTTCCTATGAGCCAGGGTCCTCAGGAGCTGGTTTGAAGTATGGTGGGTGCGATTATTCTTCAGATTCAACGACATCTTGGGCAAGCATGTGTCCTGGTGCTTGTCCCAGGGAGTGTGTGCTAGTCCCAGGTGAGTTGCACACACAGATTTGGGCAATTTAAGTCTTTCTGTGGGTGGAGTCACCCACAACCCATTCTTGCCCAGTAGTGGGTTAGTGAGCCCTCAAGAATACAAATATATCAAAATCCCCCATTCTGAGTGAAGGGAAGTGAGTGGCTACAGGGATTAGCTGTAATAGAGGTTACTATAGCAAAAAAAAAAAAAAAAAAAAAAAAAAAAAAAAAAAAAA
>NW_026592666.1:8936219-9007823 GCF_907164565.1 Psammomys obesus | reverse complement strand
AAAAAAAAAAAAAAAAAAAAAAAAAAAAAAAAAAAAAAAAACAATGGCTGGCTGCGAAGGCGTGCATTCATGGTGCACACCCAGGACATGGTACACACTAGGCTTCACATCAAATGCATCAAATCTCTGAGGCCAACGACGCAATTATCCTGGAAAACCCAGGCCGACAATGGGTACCTGCCCAAAGGCCCAGGTGTTGAACACAGTAATAAATGAACTATATTATTTTTTGCAAAACCAATCACAAATTGTTAAAACCCTATGGATGGCAAGGTCAGGCCATTTAGTTCATGTATGCTATATTTATTATGTTACAGTAAGTTGCTTAAGGAAAGAGCTTGAGGTTTGTTTTTTATGTTTTTTTGGGTTTTTTTGTTTTGTTTTGTTTTGTTTTGTTTTGTTTTCTCTTTGGCTGTCATGTGCTCAGCCTTTGGCAGTGACCCTTCTCACAGTGGGCATCCAGGAAGCTGGCTGGCCAGTTCTCCCTCTCCTTTCCCATATAGAGTCCATGTACCTTATGCCAAGATATCTGCAGCCTGGCATGAACAGTTACTGGGAACACATTGTTTGAATTTGTATTACTTCTTCAAGTATGAAAAAGGATTGTGTATTTTGGTTTTAAAATATTAAAATCTCAACAGGAAGCAAGCTATAAAAATAAATCTTCCTTTCAATCTTCTGGATAACTTGGTGTGCGTTCTTTTAGATATTTTCCTCCTCCTCCCCCTCCCTTAATGTAGACCAGGCTGGCCTTGAACTCACAGAGATCCTCCTGCCTTTACCCCCACCCTGAAGTGGTGGGATTAAAAGTGGGCACCACCATGCCCAGCTTAGGTCATTTTATGTATAGACAGATGCTATACAAATGGCTCTCCAATTTTCTTTTTATGGCCTACACTGTAAGTTATTTAATCCTCGCTTGCTGAAAATTTAGGGAATCACCAGTTTTTCACTTTTGTAAATAATCTAATCAAGCCCTTGGTGCTTGCATTCTTTTCTATTTAAAAAAAGGGGGGGGGGTGTCTGAAGAGATGTCTCAGCGGTTAAAGGCATTTGCTCTAGCAAAGGGGCTGGTTGGCTCCCAGCACCACTGTGGAGCTCACAGCCATGTCTGATACCCTTTCTGACTTCCAAGGGCACCAGGCAAGCATATGGCACACATACATAATGTGCCAGGAAAATGCTCACACACATGAAAAAGAAGTCATTTTTGTTGTTTTCAAATTGTGTATAGACATTTATGTCTGCATGTGGATATACGCATGGGAGTACAGGTGGCCATGGAGGCCACAAGTGTCCTCTGGCAGAGCAGCAAGTGTCCTTATCCTGCGCTGTCTCCAGCCCATTCATTTAAAATTAGTTATGTTTGTGTGTTTTGCCTAGATGTTTATCTGCATACCACATGCATGCCCAACTACCCAGTAATCACTGGAGGCTGACAGTGGATTTCAGATCCCCCAGAACTGGCTTTACAGAGTGCTGTGAGCCAGCCTGTGGGTGCTGGGATTGGAACCCGGATCCTCTGGAAGAGCAGCCAGTGCTTTTCATGGCTGAGTCCCTTGTGCTTGCATTCTCGAAAGGCTAGCTCAGCAGGATCCAGACCCAGAAGGACAACTTCGGGGTCACAGGCCGTAAGCCTCCCTTACCAGTGGGCATGTAGGTCACCCCTGCTCTCTCTCCTGTAAATAGTGCTGTCATAAATTCCCGTGTGCCTCCCTTCCTTGCACACTTGAAGGATGAGCTCCTTGGGAGACAGTCCCAGGAGGGTAGTTTCTGGGTCACCGGGTGTAAATATCATACATGTTGCTAGAAACTATCAAATTACTGTCTAGACAGGCTGTTGTGATTCACAGTGCCATCAAAAAAGTACAAGAAGAGTTAACTATGCCTTCTTATCCCAAGATGTATGTCTAAATGTAATTCTATCATGTCTGTCCTTAGCCGCACTCCTGCGACCCAAGGATCCAGGGTCAGGAATGTTTTGCCTGATGGCAGCTTCTTGGAGCAGTTTCTCATCTTTTTCAACGGGAATTCATAGAAACAGTGTGGTGTGCAATTATTTCCAATTTAAACGCCAAAACAGTTACCAAAACATCACCTGAATCTACCTACAAAGATGAGGTAGGATTTGTACACACATGGTGAGTACTTCATATACAAAGAAAGCTGGGAGGTTTTCTGTGGTTCCGTGTAGAGATTTCTATCAGCTTTACTATTCTGGGCACACTGTAAATTCCTACTGAAAATGTCAACAAGGGGGTCTTGGTGGGAGCCAAAGTCACTAGGCTGTGACAAACTATTTATACACCTGTTAGAAAGTTTAATCAGGAAAGGGCCAGATCGCAGCTTACAATTGGTCAAACATGGGATTTGTGCTCTTTTTTTTTTTTTTTTTTAAACAAAGAGTCATTCCTCATATCTTAGATCTGATTGTGATCTCACAATTTCCCCTAATGGTTAGGGGGAAAAAAAATCCATTTTCAAATTTTAGTTTTCAAAAACAAAACCAGAAACAACAAAATCCCCTAACCTAAAATGTTACCTCTAGAGAACAGCCTGTGATGAGCTCAGAACTTACTCTGAAAATACTGCAAGCAATTAAGATGCCGAGGCTGGTTGGCACGAAAGTCAACACACGCTTTGAGGAGTTCAAGCCTTACAGATGGCCGTATAGCTAAGGTGACAACTGTGTGCATGGCATCTCATTTTCTTAAGCCTGGCAGCCATAAGAATAACCCGATAGAAAGGTTTGGCCAGCTTCATGCTTCCTAAAGACAGTCAGTCCTACAGCAGGGCAGAAGCCAAGTTTCTAATCTGATGCCAAACAATTTGGCTTTATGCTAAGTTTTAACAATAGTAATTCATCTATTCTGAAGGGCCGGTGTGCATTTGTGTGCGTAACAGGTGCTCAGTAGGTTACTTTTCTACTAAGATTGTCAATTTCCAGTTATTAACCTCGTACTATCCGGTCAGGCATTCATTGAGAATTTCTCTTCCCGTTTTCTAAATTTGTGAAGTAAGTAAGTGTTATCCCTTTTTGCAGTCTCATTGATGTCGTGGCGCAAATGAGTGTGCGCACGTGCACACACTAAATAAGTAAATAAAGAGGAGGAGGAAGAGGAGGACATTATGGCTCTGTTCCTGTTGTCACCTCAGAGGTTCTGGCTGCAAAATGGTCCATTTTGCATGGAGAGAGGATTTAGAGATGCTATTTGATGAGGCAGCCCATGCACAAGCTGTCTTAGGCCTAGAAGTGGTTTCCTCTAAACTCCAAACAATAGAGAGAGGATCGGAGCTAGGCGCGAAGCTGAGGCAACTTTCGGGTCTGTTTGATGTTTTCCATTTCTGTAGTGAAAATTTCCCACCACAGCAACAAATGTGTTTTAGCAGCAACTGGATTCAGGTCTTTCCCAGAGAATGACACTTCTTCCGTTGAAACAGCTCCCTTCTTTGTGTGTTTGTGTGTGTGTGTGTGTGTGTGTGTGTGTGTGTGTGTGTGTGTGTGCGCGCGCGCGCGCGCGCACTTGTTTGCCTCATGAAGCGAGCATTCAGGTGGCACAAGGCTGCGGGTGACTTGTTCAGCTATTTGTGAAGAAACTGGCAAACTGGGCCTTCTCCCTAGCAGGGAAGAGAAAGGGCTGTTTGTGAAATATCAGGGAAAAGGCTGGCGCAGGTGGGGCCCGTCAGTGACACGTTGTTGGAAGCAGAGAGTGACTGCAGGTGCCGCTTCTGGGACACGGATGTGTGCTTCCTCGGCCTGGGGCCGGAGAAAGAGGACTGCCAAGCCCCTGAGAAGAACCGCACTGTTGTCCTCAGGGTGAATGAAAAAGATGTTTCAGTGCTGTGGACGGATCTAGATGGTTTGCCGTGGAGGACAAAACGTCTCCTATAAACCCATTTACACAGTCCTACCTCACTTGGGCTCTTGGTGACCAGATTCAATTGTGCTGGTGTCCCCGTGCAGCGTGATATCATAGCTTCAGAGGAAGGCTTTATTTAGAGGTCACACTAGTTTGTCCTGGGGATGTAGTCATTTTTTGTGTCACGGACAATGTTTTACTGTGGAGATATGGGCCAGATGGCTCAGCCACTTGCAGTCCGGGGCTGAACAGTGTCGGTATTGTTGGTGAATAAACAGAATCTATTATCTGCTGCTCATGAAACTGTAGTGCCCACCACTGTTTGGAGATGAAGTATTTAACAAATTGTTAGGGCTTGCTTAAAGCTGCCATCACACGGCACCTCAGAAACCAGAAATCTCACATAGTCTTAAAAGCAACTGCTGCCTCCCGTCCGGCTTTCTTCTCTCCCTGCCCCCTCCATCCTGAGAGGCCATTCAGCTTACAGTAGTGGAAGGCCTGATTTCTGTTTCTTTCCCACCGCAATCCATATGCTAATATGATCTGTAATCCTGGCGCCCCGTGCAGTGGGGGAACAACAGCCTCCTTGATTTTCTCACCCCCTCTGAGCCAGGCCACCTATCTGTCCCCCCTCAAGCAGCACAGTGGGGCTTTATAGGACAGTGTGCATGGTGTGGAAATTCACTGTGCAGGAGTGGCTTCTTCCTGGTGCTTTGGCTGTGGAAGGTGCAGTGTGTGGAGGGGTCCTCTTGCATGGCCACTCGTGTCCATCAGTGGGGTGAGCTGCCTCCCCCCCCCCCCCCCCCCCCCCCTGTCGCACAGACGCTTGGAAGAACTGGGAAAGCTTTTCTTGGAAGAATGTGTCCGGTGTCTTTCTCAGCACTCACCCACTACCGCTGGTCTTTATCTTCTCCCTTTGTCTGAGCACACACCTTCTCTTTCTAAACAGAGCACACTTTTCCATTTAACTTGGCCCAGCTGTGGCTGGGCCTATTGCAATGTCAGAAGTATTCGTTTCCTGTTTTAATTGCAGCCAAAGCCAACCTTGACTGGCAAGGAGAAAGCCATTGACAGGTTTGGGCTGTGTCCAGACCTCCTCAGACTCTCAGTCAGCCAACTGTTTGACAGTCTATGCAAATGCATGCAAATGCAGGGCCACTGGCCTGACACCTGCGGAAAGTGACCATCCCCACCCAGGCTTGGCCTCCCCTGCAACTGGGGGTTTGGGAAGGCTGCTTGGCTGCTTTCTGTCAGTTCATTATGCATTTGTCAGCAGAACGTGGGGCTGGTGAGGACACTCCTCTTTGTCCCGAGAGCCACACAGCTCCGTGGTGCCGCAAGTGCCAGGGAGAGTGGGATGGCTGCTGGCCAGCTCCTGTGAATCCTTCCCTCTGTCCCCAAGACCCGAATGCAGACTCCGAACTCTTGTGGGCTCGCCCACGCGGAGGAAGGCCTGCTGTTCCTCGGGATGTGAAGACATAATGTTGGTGGTGGGGCAACAGAGTGAAGAGCCAGCTCCCCGGCAGCTGGAACTGGGTGACTTTGGGGGAAAATGTGTCCTGGATTTTTAAAAAGCCAGAGCAAGAGATCGGCCGGGGCTGTCAGAGAATCGGAGATGGCGAGAAGGCCGTCTGCCTCGAGTGGGAATGGGATCAGCAGCCACATACGCCACCTCCAGACTGTGGGAAGAGAGCCAGGTGGTGAGACTCTCGAGGATCGGCCATCCCGGCTCCCATCTGCTCAGGCCTTCGCTGGCCTCTCACAGCCCTCTCTGAGAGATGCAGGCACTGGTCGGGCAGCTGTTCCTTCCGAGTTCTATGTGAGGGTGCGTAGGTTCAGAGTTGCCTTTTGGAAGATAAGTCAGGCAGCACCATCATCACAGTCCCACAGACACAGACTGGAACGGGATCTGGATTCCAGCGCCTCCTTTGGCCACGGCTGAGCAGGGATTAAGTCATTACCCCTTCAGACTCCTTCAGTGTTAGCCACCACCAGATCTGGAGAGGACATTTGTTGTTTTCGAGTGGCTGGGCTTCAGTCTTCTAGAACATGCCATTTGGGGAATGGTTATGTAAAGCAGAATTTCTGGGGTCTGAGGAGATGGCTCAGTGGATAAAGTTCTGCCACACACGCATCAGGACAAGAGTTCAAATCTCTAGAGCATATTTAGTAAGAACTGCACAGTAGCATGTCTATAGCCCCAGGCTGGAGGCTATTGTGAAGTGATAGGCAGACATGAGACAATGCCTCGATGCCTGGGGCCTGGCGCGTGCAGCAGCCGGCAGCAAAAGGGAGATCTAGTCTCAAACAAGGTGAAGAGGAGACTGACACCCAGGATTGTCTGCAGTTCTCACACACGCAACCAGACTTTCTAAATCCACCCCTCCACAGACTTAGACACAGACTTAGTGTGTGTGTATGCTGGGGGTTTCCCTGAATATTTGCAGCCTTCATATCCTGGACATACAAAGGGCTCTGGCAGTGTCTGGTAAATGTTTGGGATTCTTAGAGTCAACGCTGTAGACAATTTTGGCCCAGAGATCACTCTGCCATTCATACAGTTTAAATCAGTTTAAGTCAATCAACTTCTCAGCTCACTCCTCCCTGTATGTTAAAAAGAAGTGATGAAATCATGGTCTTCTCCAGCTCCAGAAGAAAACCCTGGTGGGAAAGTCCAGCGTGTGCACCTCACCACAGCAGGCAGAATGGTCCTCACTTGAGACCAGAGTGTGCAAGCGCCACAGCTCAGATGTGTGAGAATGAGGGGTTCATACTTGAAAACTACATTGTTAATCAGCGTAATGCTGGCGCCAAATGCACAGAGTGAGACATGGGGTAAGGTGATGAGAAATAAACCTACAGAGCAGGCTTTGTAGCAGCATTGGGGAGCTGCTGTTGTGGGTAAACTGAGGCACAAAGGGATTGATAAGAACCCACCCAGGGTCATAGAGTAGATCTTGTCCACTGTCTGCAGTAAAGCTCATTCTTGAACACATAGCACGTCCAACAGGGAAAACTCTAGGCACCAGATAAACACCCACAGAACTTGGGGTTGAGGTGTACACGAGTGATAAAGGCTGTTGGGATTAGATGCATTGGGGCATCCAGACAGGGCGGGGAGCAGATGGGGGACGCCTGGGCTCAGATCTCCGGTTCCTCTGAATCTCCACGAGACCCATATTGTCTGTGGTTGTCCTAACCTCGGCAAGGAACGAAAGCAGGAATGTCACTGGCTAGTTCTAGAGATAAATTTCACCAGCCCCGGGGCCTGGTCCAAGGTGACTAGACCCACCCTCTGCTCAGTGCCAAGGCTAGCCCCTTGGCTGCTAGTCTAGTTTGACTAAAAAGGGAGAATTGTATCTTACCAGCCCTGGTTTCTGGGATCTCTTTTTTAAATGGGCTCATGCTTTGCCTAAAATAAAATAAAAAAGGTCTAGGTCAGAATGAAATTCCACATAAGGGACACTGCTTCATCTGCCTCTATTTTCTTGTGCACCCAACGTCTCTCTCTCTCTCTCTTTTTTTAGAAATACACTGTGGAACCCAAGGTAGTTGTGTTTAAGCAGCTTTAATGTCCTTTCAGAGCTGTGCGCAAGGTTGTGGTCACTCAGGCAGCAGTAACTTTGAAAAAATGACCCGTCTACACCCAAACAATAACAGAATCCCCCTTTTTATGTTGGAAACGCCCACGGCTTTCTGCGCACCCCCAGACTCCCCACGTAGATGCAACTGTTTGACCAGCCTTCCACTGAACAAGTTAATTAAGCAAAAGAAAACGTGTCAGTTTCTGCCAACCTCACAAAAACAGAGCTGTGGGGGTAAAAAGGGTCGGCAGAATTAACCCACATTCCTGAACGGGTTCACTAAAGCGAGGCCTGGCTTTGCGGCGATGCCAAGGGGAGCTACGCGCTGGATCGCCATTCACATTTATCAAGACATATTGTTCGCCAGATCATACTGAACACAATTAAAGCCGCAGGACCTCGGGGGGCCGAGGCTCGGGTGAGCTTAGCTTAACTTAAAAAAGAGAGACGGGGGGGGGGGGAGAAAAAGAAAGAAACTTGTCACGACACGGTGCCCACCACTGCCCTTCTGCACAGTGATGGGGACAAAACAGTTTTCCGTCGCCCATATGCAAACAGCAAGTTGTTTTCAGTGCCCCCCCTTCTCTACCCCCTTACCCTTCTTCTCTCCCCTTCCACTTCCATGAAAAGCACATGCCGTGTGCAAAGCGACTGTATATTCTGCATGCCATTTGCCTCGGCCAGACCAAACCTGGATTACCCACCTCTTTCTTTCTTGGTGCTGGGGGCGGGGAAGAGTCCCTTCTTAAATCCTTCTCTGGAAGCTGGGAAAGCAGAGGCCCCAGGAGTCCTGTTTCCTAGCCAATTAAATGTAGTTGTGCCCCCCCCCCCCCCCAAATGCATTTTGGTTTTTCTTCCTTTATGTGGAGCCAGGACAGAGCTTAGTGACCAGCCTCTGCCCCAGCCCCGCCCCATGGGAGCCTCCTGCCGGCCCCAGGAAGAGCAGAGGTTTTCAGAGGTAGCCAAAGGGATTTCAGAGACTTTGCCTGTTCACTGGGGGAAAAGTTGGACCTGCACCAGTTTGGTGCTGAGGCCAAGCAATCCTGATGTCTTTACTCCCAGTGAGTACAACTCCCACCCCCACTGTGTGTGTGTGTGTGTGTGTGTGTGTGTGTGTGTGTGTATGTAAAATCCTTGTAGGCTTGCTCTCCTCCAGTTACAATTACATGGACCTACATTCCAGCCAGGAGGCAGGGACTCAGGCCAGCCCTCCACTGCCTGGTGATGCAGGCAAGGAGCCCTCAGGGTGTGTGAACTGGACGAGTCTTAAAGGGACACATTGGGAGCAATGGGCTCTCCAGCTCTACAGGAGCAGAGGCAGGAAGCTCCTCAGGGGACAGCCTAGGGTTCTTGGTGACACAAGGTCCCATTCAATCTGGAGGTATGGCTTGAAGGGTTTTTTTCCTGCACGCACATGCTTCCAGCCAAAGACTGCACACACCTCAATCATGGGATGAGGCAGGCAGGTTTTGTTGGCCCCCTTGATCGAATGTGTTTCGGGGTGGAAATAACAAATAACCTTGATCAGATCAGGCGTTTAATCTAGCCAGAGGTTAGACAGACAGACGGACAAATGGGGAAAGCGGCGGAAGTGTGCTTCGGTGTGGAAGGCAGGTAGAGGCCTACCTGGAACGCAGTGGTGACGGTGCAGACACACTGGGTCAAAACATTTTTAGTGCTCCACCCCACAGAAAACAGTTTTCCTCGAAGTCATACTAGGTCAAGGACCTTTTGAAGCGCATGACCCCAGAGAGAACCATTTTCCTTGAAGTGACTGAAGAAAACAAGTACAGAACATGCTCGAAGCAGAAACCATCAGAAACGAAATGTGCCCTGGAGCTTGTGGGGCGTCCCCTTTCCCCCAGTGACCTCAAAGCCTTCTTCCTCAGTGTGCAGATGGTTCAGGCAAAAGGCGTGAAGACTTGACAGGTGCCGCCTGCCAACGTCATCTCTTTCAGAACTCTTTGCTGTTGGCTGAAAACCATCCGTGCCCCTGCCAGGGTGGGGTGGGTGCTCTGGGATCGGGATCTAGCCTGTTCTAAGTGATTCGGTCCTGTTGGGAGGCTCTTCCTGCGTTCGCAAGGGTGCGCTTTGCCTGGTTGGCACTCTGTGAAGCCTAGGGTCACTAGGAGTGGCACAGGCCCCGAGAGGTGCCTGTGGGACCTGGTGGAAAATCTGAGTCAAGCTTGAGGGAGGCAGGGTGCCCTTGAGACATACCCTCTCTTCCAGGGCCAGCATACTGGCTGTCTGGGCCCCTTGTCCTGCCCACTGTGCCCTCCTGCCCTCTGCTCGGGGCCTGCCGCTCCCTCTGATGTCTTGACTGCCCCAGTCTCCACACTCTGCCTGAGCACTGCTTGGAGCATACACAGAGGGTTCAGTCTCTTGTTACTTTGGGTGTGTGTGAGAATGTCTAGCATGTTTGCATCTGGGTGTGTATGAATCTGTGTGTGGGTGTGTGTTGCACATGCCCACACAGAGGCCAGCTGTCTGTCCTCAGGAGCCACTCAGGTTGTTTTCTGAGACAGTGTCTCATTGGCCTGGGGCCTCACAGATGAGGTCAGGCAGGCTGCCCAGCGGACCCCAGAGATCTGCCCGTCTCTGCCTCCATGACACTGGAATTGCACGTGCTCACTGCCAGAAATGCGGCAAAACTGTTTGCCATGCACACACATTGTGTAGGCATGTGCGTGCTCATGCGTGTGTGGAGGTCAGAGTTCAGCTCTGTAGAATCAGTTCTCCCTTTTCGTCTCTGCCTGGGCTTGGGGATTTGAACTCAGGTCCTCCTGTTTGCAGGGGAACTCTGTTCACTGGGATGGCTCCCTGTGTCTGGCGCAGTGTTGGGGACACATGCCAGTCACCACTGCGCCAGTGAGTACAGTGATGTGAGCACAGGCCCTTCCATTCACCCGCCTGTGAGAGAGGGCTGGAGCACGAGGCCACGAGCACAAGTTAATGACTGTAAAGGGACCTGCGCGCTGCATGGCCACAGCCCCCATGACCACCAGCCTTCAAACCCCTGCAAGCCCAGAGTCCCCCTCGCTATCTGCAGCAGGCAGGCGTGGTAGAACCCGACAGCCTGTTTTATAGATCTGGGCTGAATCCCTGAGGCTTTCCAGCCAAGCCTTAGTATCAACTGGTTCCTTGGGCAAATCTGGCAGGACAAAGGCCGCTGAGGTCCTTCCTCCACCATCTTCGTTCTCCTGCATGAGGTGGGGCTCAATGGCTATGAGCAAAACATGCTATGAACACGCAAAGACTCAGGGCCATCGAGCCCCATCTGTCCAAACCCCACTCCATAGTGAGGGGCGAAGGTCAGAGGTGCGTGGGGCCAGTCCGGGTCACACAGCTCTCTCTGGGTGAGAACCCTGGTCCGCAAGCTGCTGGCCTCTGACTTTGCTGGATACAGCGTCACCCTCAGCTGATGTGAGGCACTGCAGTAGAGCGACTCCAGAACTCCCTGCTCCCGTCCCAGCTCTCGCCCACCTGCGCCCCTGCTCGCCAGGACTGCTCCACCAGCCACTAGCAGCTAGGAGTTTTCCTAGCGAGCTGAGGCTGAAGGGCGCCTCTTGTTGGGTGAGATTTATGAGGCTTCCCACGTTGAATTGTGGAGCACTTCTGACCTTACCGCCCAGAACAAGACAGGGGTGGGGAAGGGAGGGACAGAGGGCACCGCCTGGCCAGATATCAGCAGTGGGATCTTGCAGATACACCCAGGGCTACCCGCTGCTGCAGGGACTGGGGACCAGACTGGAGGGGGAGGGGTGCATGTGAGTGTGTGTGTGTGTGTGTGTGTGTCTGTCTGTCTGTCTCCTTCACCCTCCCACCTGAATGCCCATGGTATACTCAGAATGTAGATGGACTGGGGGATGGGGAAAGAATCCGCCCTAGGGCTGGGTTTGCTTCAGATACCTTGGTGGGGGGAGAAAATTGGCTAAAGTTGAGACACTGGTGGGAATTCGAAGGCCCCTGCTGGCTTTTGTCGCCACCTCTTCCTCTGCACACTGTATCTGGATGCTGCTCTCTTGGCCCACTCCTCCCTTCCCTGGCCAACGGAAAGCCTTTGGTGGGGATATCATTGCCATCTGCCTTTCTGGTTGGAGGGAGCAGGGCCCTCCGGCAGGACTTTGGGTCCGACCTGCATGAGTTTGGCTGCACAGTAGTGGTTTAGCAGAGATATTTAAAGTATGGATGGCTGGACCCTAGCCCCGCAGGGCAGGGTGATTGGTTGGTCTAGGGTGCGAGGATCTCCAATCTCCTGTGTTCAGGGAAGCAGGCTGCGAAGCAGACTGAGCTGTCCTCAGTCCTGATAGTTTGGAAGGTAAATTTCAGCCTGTGCCTTAAACTTACAGACCACTGAGACAATGCTGGAACGGCTTATTGGGAGGTGCAGTCTGTACTAGAATTGCTGTGAGCTGAACCACACACTCTTTACAGCACGGTTCCCAAGGCCAGGCTCCTCGAGGCACCAGCTGGAGTCTGGCATGGCCACTGTGCTCCCACAGTTCTTGGATCAGACGCATGTCCTTAGCGGATCCTTTGGGGCATGGCCCCAGCTCCCTCGCTGGCATCATCGTAGACCCCGGCAGGGCTTCTCCACACCACAGGGCATGCCTAGGCATAGGCGCTTCATTGGGTTGACAGCTTCTCAGCCGTTGTTACTTCTTCAGCTTTTATGTGACACATCGTTTCTTCCCAGCAGCACCCCAGACCCTGCCCAAACTTCCTGTTATCCAGGCTCCCCGTTAGGAAGAATATATCCCCTCCCGCCTTTGCTAAGACGGGAGCCCTACAAGGACAGAGCTCACCTGTCGAATTCATTGCTTCCGCTCCGCGTCCATAGGAGACCCACAGTGGTTCAGGCCGACGACGCTGGGCTCTTCTGATCACTCACAACTCCCACCTTTGGGATCTAACTTTGCATTTACTTTAGTTTCAATGGCTCGGGCTTAGGGGCTATAATGTTACTTTTATCAACGTGTTTCGTATAGGAAAAGGGAAGACCAGCTGAGACTTTGCCTCCATCAGATTGGCCTGTGTCCACGGTGGAGAACAAGCCAGTAAGCTTGTGTTTCTCTCCAGCCTCTTCAGAAGGAAATCTTGGCATGATTGACTTCTAGACCTTTTTTTTTTTTTTTTTTTTTTTTTTTTTTTTTTAATCTGGGAATCCAAACTTCATTTTGGCTTTCTCTTCTTCCTCTCTCTCTCCCTCTCCATCTCCTGCCCCCTTTCTCCACCCCTGCCCCAAGCCCCAGTTTGTTTGTGGGGGTGTGGGAGTGTAGAGGACGGAGGAGGATAAGACAGGTTTTTTCATTGGTTGGGAGCTCACCATTAAGTTGGGCAGCCAATGACTTCCAGGGAGCCACTTGTCTCCGCCTCCTCTGGGCGGGGCTTACAAGCAAACTGAATTTTTGTCTGGGTTCTGGAGTGCGAACCCAGCATGTTTGCATGCTTTGCCTGCTGAGCCTCTTCCGGATCTTGCCCTTTATTTTCTCTTTTCTCTGCTGCAACATTTCCGTACAGATGTTTTCTTTATTCCCTCCATCTTTTCGTTATCCATTCCTCTTTTCCTTTTTTCTCTCTGTGTTCATCTTCTTCCCCACCCCAACTCTTTCCTCTCTTTTCTCCTCCTTTTCCTCTCTCCTCTTTTCCCTAACCCCGCCCCCCGCCCCTCCTCTCTTCACCCTTTTGGTACCATGCTGGTTGTATATATCCTGTTCATGTTGACGTTTCCAGGCTCCTCCTCTCCACACATAATTTGAAGTAATTGCACATTATAGCATAATTAATAATTTACTATTTATTAAATAATAATAAGTCCAATAAAAGGATTGGGGGTGGATATGGGTCTCATCTTGGCTGCAGAAGAACTCATCTTCTGCCCTTCCTTAAAATGACTTCCCCAGTCCTCACCAAATCTTCTCAGATGCACCATTCTTACTAAAATAAATAAATAAATAGATAGATAGATAAATAAATAAACTTTCCTTTTTTGGTTGTAAATAGTAAGAAGTCAGTTAAGAGTTGGGGGTTGGGAAAGCCAGGGCTGGGGAGATGTTCACTCAGTAAAGCGATGGCCACACAGCGTGAGGGCCAGGGTTGGAGCGTCAGCTTCCATGTGCAAAGCAGTGTGGGGACGTGCTTGTGTGCCCGCACTGGAACATGAGACAGGGGCGTCCTTGGGGCTGGTTGGCCAAGCAGTCAGGCCTTTCTGGCAAGTACCACATCCCACTGTGTCTCTCACACCAAGGTGGAGGGGGCCTGTGAAAAACGCCTGAGGCTGGCTCTGGCTTGCACATATGCACACAGATGTATCCACACAAGCACACGTGTGTGCACTCATGTATGTATGCGTGTGCACACAAATATACCATGAATACACCCATGTATGCACAGACACACATATGTGTACACACACAGAATGAAGCTCTGATAAGTCCTCACTATCTACCACTATCCAGAAACAAGCAGCCAGCACTTTTTAGGATATTCTTCCCTCCCCCTTCCTCCCTCTCCCCTCCCTTCCTCCTTCCAGACTCCACATACACACATATGTAGACATAACCCTCTACTTGAGATGACCTTTTACACGACTTCTCTGAAACTGCTGTGGCGTCTTTCTCTACCGACCTGACGTTTAGAACATTGTGGTCTCTACCAACTATTTCAGCGCCCTGGCCGGCCAGCCCATCTCCACAACCTGCCGCAGTGCTGGGCCCACAGGTGTGCGAACCCACACGTGGCTTTTCCATGAGCGCCGGGATCCGAACTCAGGTCCTCAAGCTTGTGTGAAATAAACTTCAACCACTGAGTCGTCTCGGCCTCCCTGCTTCCTCTTCCTTCTTCCTCTGTCTCTCTTTGTCTCTATTTCTCTGTGTGTCTGTCTCTTCCCCTCCCTTCGCACTTTGATTCTTGGGGTACCAATCTGATTATAAACTACTCTGTTCTTACTGACCTCTTCAGGCTTTTTCATACTTTGAAAGAATTAAAAATTATAGCATCCGTGAATAAAAATAACTCTCGACTCCATCTTATTAGCCGAATGCAATGGGGGGGGGGGATAAATACAGTGAGTGTTCAAGGGGGAAAAAAGTGAAGAATAGAAAATTGTTTAAGTGGCCAAAGAAAGTTTACCCTATTGTGCTGCCGGCCAAGCTATGCCAGCTATATGTAAATGCAAGCAGGGGCCTGTGCTCATGTGTCCACTTTGAAGTTGCCATCTGAATTTAATTCTGCCTTTGTGATTAAATCAGGCCATTACGTTTAATCTCACTTAATAGTGAGACACGGCCTTTGTTGTTTTCTATAGGCAACATATTCTGCCCCTAACATATACAGCTTGGCATTCACACTTTACTATTAATCCCCGATGGCTGGTAATTGCTTCATCTCCAAGCCCTCTGTCCAATTCACAAGGGCTGATTGCAACTATTCTTCCCTATACATTAATGCACGGTTTGGGCCTTGCTTCTTTGCCTCACTGCGCCCTATCAAGCTGTCCACATTTTCTGGGCATGTGGATGTATTGTGAGATGTTAAATTAAATTCGGTGTTGACACCCCCCACCCTGCCCCAAACACCGGAATCTATTAGCCTGTGGAATTTAGCTGATTGACAAATGGGACTACTTTTCCACTGAAAACCCTTCCATAAAAACAACAACACACTAAATATTTTGTTTCTAGGCAAAGACTGGGGTCTTGGGGAAGCTGCCTGGCTTGTTCCTTCACTGTGGAAACAGGCCAACTGCGTTCTTGCCTGGAAGACGCTCTCATGTTGTGTTTGTCTATATTGTCATTTCTCTGGGGATGTGGGATTTAACACTCAGAGACACGGTGCTTTGCTGCTTTAAGATGTAAAATTATTCTCTCCTTTTGATTTCTGCGTCTAAGAATGTTTCAGATGGCCACTCTCCTGGCTTCCTCCACCTGTTCCCTACAGTGTGAATTGCTCGGGCCTCACAAGACCCCAAAGAAAACAGCAGCCTGCACGCTTCATGCTTTGCACCTACGGTAACAGATACGCTAATTTTAATGTTTAGCTTTACAAAGACACAGGCTTTCCGGTGCTGTTACCCCCTCATTAGGTGGGCCATGCTTACCAAGCTTTCCATCATGCTAAATTAAGGACGCTATCATTATCACCGCGACTGTTGGTTCCTGGAGCATAATTAGCTGTTTCCTCTAATTCATATTAACCACATATAGAACCTAGAATTTGCACAGTGGCCGGAACACACTCAGCCACGTCGCCTTCTCAGCCTGGCTCTGTGCAGTTGCAGCCCCTGGGACTCCTGAAAAACTTTTTAACTTCCTAAGGATTTTAGAAGCGATCTTATTTAACCTTATTTTTATACAGGATATACTAAGGTGAATGCCAGCTTACGGTTACCATAGAAAAATCTTAGAGGCCAGAAACACTATAAGAAAAAAGCAAAACCTCAAGCATCTTGAATCTCCAACATCGCTGTTATCCTTTGGTACATTTTCTGGATACAGTTTCCCTGTTTAACGACACACAGAGTCATGTGCATATAAAACACATACAATTTTCAACATTTCCAAGGCATTTTATCATATTAGTCTCATATCCGAGGTAATGAGAAATATGTCTTGTAAGGTTAGTATTTGTCTTACTTTAAAGCAGTATTTAAAGAGTGTGATTTTTTTTTCCTTTTTGGAATAATTTCAGATTTATAAGAATGCTCCACAGACAGTACAGAAAACTTGCATGTGCCTTTCACTCAATATTGCCTTTTTTTAAGTTTAAAAAATTGCTTGCATCCATTTATCCACTTATTTTGGCAGGAGTAGTGTGTGCCACAGTGTGTGTGTGTGTGTGTGTGTGTGTGTGTGTGTGTGTGTGTGTCCTCTTCCCACTGTGTAATTTCAGGGGTGAAGTTCAGGTCATCAGGCTTGGTAGGTGATGAGCTCTCTCACTAGCCTGAACAATGTTCATTTTTAAAAACATCTTGCATAACTACAATCTTGTTACAACTAAGAAATACAGTATTAAGTAATACGTGGAGGTACATACAGTCATTTAGTCGGGTTCTTTTATCATAGAAACACACATTTTCCTATGCCATTAAATACTCTTATTTTTCTAAAGAGAAATGAAGGTGATGAGTGTGACTGTGGAAAAAGTTAGATTCTACGTAAAATGCTGATAGTGTCTAATCAGAAAGCTGTTGCCGGATACACCATCCTTGGGATGGAGGCTGTCCCTACGCTCACTCCGATCTTCTGTGGTGCCTATCTGCTGACACTCTGGGAGCTTCAGCTGGACGCCCAGGTTCGGTTTTTGAATTGGAGATTCTGAGGGCAAAACGAATCCTGTCAACCAGTGTTTCTAGCTCTCCTTTAAAAGGTATGTGAATACCTTCTCACTGTAGGAAAGGTATGTGAATGCATTCTCACTGTAAGAAACTTGGAAGCTATACAAGGGAAGAAATCTGTGAGCAGAACTGCTAACACAGTCACACAGATGTGAGCAGGCACGGCTGGAATCCCGTTGCTTTGCAACAGCGATTTCACGAGCACCCTGCTCAGTTTTCTAGAACATTTAATAATTTTATAAAATTTCTCCAAGAATTCCACAGGTTCCATCCTATGACAGAACCATAACTATTTAGTCTCATCTCATGTTTGGGATGTGTGTGCTATTTCAATAGAGGCGGAAACAAAACCCTGGCTATGTTTGGCGGGGTGGGGGAGTCAAGAATCAGCCCCTGAAAGATGTCCTCTGGCCTTTTCACACTCCTGCTGTGGCACAGGTCTCTGCATATCCATACTCAAACATACTGTCCTATACAAAATAATAAATGTATATTAAGATGTGTCAAGCTTTTTATTACTAAGTTTCTACCTTTTTCATTTTTCTTATTTTATATTCATTTTTCCTGTTATAAAGAGAATAAATAATGTGTTTTATTATTGTCTCAGGGATAATATCTTTGGGAACAGGATTCACAGCTTTGACTGAGGTCTCCCTGTGTATACCATTCCTCAAGGTTGTTTTCAAGATCATTTTTTAAAAAAGAAGTCACAAGCCAACCCAAAGATCACTTCATTTATGGGGGAACAGCAATGAAAACTTGATTCTCAGAAGATACTGAGTGGGACTTGGTGATTTTAGTTTGAGATTACACTAAGCAAAATACAGGATTACATATGAGATTTAAAAATAATCTCAGACATTTTATGAAGTTAAATTTTTTTTTTAATCGTGATGAGAAATAATAGCCAACCTCCTGATGGTTCTATGGCTGTGAGTGCTATAGTCATGGGTTCAACCAACTCTGGATTAAATATATTTGGGAAAAATTATGTCTATACCGAATCTTTGGAGACCTTTTCTTGCCGTTATTTGCAAGGCAGTGTGGTATCTGTAACTGATTTTAAGTTTGACATCATAAGGGACGGAGAGGTAGCTGGAAGAGTACAAAGAATGTGGATAAGATGTCGGCCAGCCTCTCAGGTGTTGGTGTCTAGAGGCCCTGAAGTCAAGCACCAACCTCGGAGATGTCCTAACCTCCTCTAACCCGGTGCCAGCCACAATCAAAGCTGCCAGCTCTCTACAGCATGACTCAGAAAAACTGGGGTTCATGGAATCAGGGTGAATTCTGTGAACTCTACCTGGTAGTTTTTCTAAGTCAAGCACAGAGCGGTTCATCACCTTTAATTCCTGGGAGAAAAAAAGCCTAACAACGAGTGTCTTAACAGAAATGAATGAAAGCAGGTACCAGGAAATCAGACAAGAACAATTAAGTTCACAAAACTCAGAGTTTGGAACTTCCCTGAGTGCTCACGTGGCCCTGGGAAGCTGAGCCTCTTGAGTGGAAATACAGAGCACGAGGCCTTCACATTTTGTAGCCCTGGTTATTCCTAAGCAGCAACCAAACATTTTCCTGCTTTGGACCTTTGGATCAGTAGCCAGAGAAGATACTGGCGTCGTGTTCTCAGCTTCGAAATTCCATTACAGAAATTCCTGTGGTGATCTTTTGTTTGAAAATGTGATGGACTGCTGGTGTGGTTTGCTTGTCAGAGTGTTTCGGGCTCAGGGTTGGATTCCGAGCGTTGAATGAACAGGTCGTGGTGGCACACGCCTGCAATCTCTGCATTTGGGAGGTGAAGACAAGGGATACCTGTTGGGATCAGTAAGCAGGCACCTCTACGGCCAGCTCCAAGGGACCTGACAAACCAGTTATCAGGCATTTGTGAAGACACCCAGACCACCCGCTGATCACCTGGAACTACCTGGGTATGCCCTGGGTCACCTTATAAGAGAACTCCTGGAGCACCCCCCTCTTTCGCCTCATCTCTCTGTGACCCCTTTGTCCTTCCCCTAATAAACCTCCCACATGGACCCGTGGTATGATTTGTGAACCCGCGTGTAACCCGCCGTGTAACCTTCACAGGCGCACATTTCCTAACAATACCATCAGTAAGGGGTCATGCTCCACTATTTAGAGAGTTTCAGGCCAGCGTGGGCTACAAGAGACCCCGTCTCAAACATCACTAAAGGAAGAAAAGAAGGCAGGAAGGAAGGCAGGCAGGCAGAAAGGAAGGAGAAAGAAAAAAAAGGAACGTGATAGAAGGTGTTAGATTAAGACCACATTTTACTAGGTAGCTTTTGTCCTCTGTCGCCCTCACTCCAGCCTTTCAATCCTCGCTTCCTAGAGAAGTCAGGCTTGGAAGCGACCCTCATCCCAGAGAAATGAGAAGGAGACAGGTCGCTCCATCTCCACAGCCCACTGAGGTATCAGGCAGAAGCTGACCTTTGAGTGGAATCTTGAAGGGTGTGTTAATGGCAGTGATTATTTGAGGAAAGATGGGTTAGGCTGACGGGCTGATGGGAAGAGGTAGAAATGCTAGCAGTCAGGAAGGCGGGACTTCAGGTTGGCAGGTACCAACTGGTAAGTGTTGTTCAAAAACTCTCACCAGGGGGCGGCCCTCCCTTTCGGTGCTATGCTTGAGGAAACCCAAGCTTTCAGGGGAAGAAGGGCAAAACAGAAGCATTAGCTGCCTAGTCCAGCCTAGCTGGGGGAAAAAAAAAATCCCCATTGGGATGAGACTCCTGGGCCACAGGTTTATTTTGAAAAGACAACCTTGTGCTATCCTGAGCCTGTTTGTGTTGTTGAAGTGACATTGCATAACCTACTCTGGTTTTGTGATATAAATACATGTGCTTGTCCCTGGGCCCACTGGGAGCCCAGGGTTGGCTCCTGGGACTTACCCATCTGGCCGGGTAAAGTGATAGGAGATGGAATCAGAGAGAGAGGTAATTGGTGTTAGAGCAAACGTGAGTGGCTGACTCTAGAGTATCCCACAGGCTACTTGTGAATGGTTCTGATCTTAGGAAGACTGAGGGCCTTGAAAGCAAGCGTCACCGACAAACCCAAGCTGTTGTTGCTTGCAGCCTTCCTCCTGAGTTGCTAGGGGAGCCAGGAAGGCAGACCAGACCCATGTCAGAGAGGCAACTGAGAAAGAAGAAAATATCCTTACTGCCCCCTTCCTGGCCTCGTGTTTCTCCTTCTTTCACCTACAGCCAAGATAACTAGAAATGCTTTAATGTGAGAAGGACCAATACCATCAAATAACACCTGAGCTGGGCACAGAGGCTCTTGCCCCACCCGGGGTATCTGGGGCAATTCCCTGATAGGCTTTCCAATGGGAAAGGAGCTTTGGCTCTCACCAGCACTCATGGTGCTGACGTCATTCTAGGTTTGCTTTGCAAAAGAAACAAGTCTCATGATTTTTGTATCTGGTCTTGAAAGCAACCTTCTAGAACGGCTTCTTGTTCAGGATGTGGGAAGTCTGTGAATTTTGAACTTCTGTGAATTCAGAGCCAAGACTTACTCGGTGTATTCATTTCAGCCTTGAGAGGTAGAGATTAAAGCAAGTATTAAGTATTGAAGACACAGCCCGACTTTAAAGTGTAGCAACAAGCATGTTGTCCCGGAAAGAATGGGAAGAGCAGCATGTTCCCTTTTAGTGTCTGTCTTTATTACTTCAGCTCACATAATGGTCACCATCTTTCTATTAGTAGTAACAGGCCGGTCTCCAGAAGCTAAGACAAGCGTGGCTTACCTGCTTGCTCATGTAGAGTGTGAATCAGGAGCTGAAAGACCTCAAATGCTATTGAAATGGGCAAGGGGTAGGGGAGAGTAGAGCCAGGAGTGCAGACTGTGGCCTCAGTGGGCACCTCCACTCAGCAGAAATTGATCTGCCGTGTAGAAAGCTGTCTTCTGGGGCAAAGCTTCTCATGTTGCCAGAGAAATGCTATAAAACGCTAAAACCCTGGAATTTCAGGTGTTTTCCCAGTGACTTTATATTGAACCAACAGCACTCATCCGCAGCAGCCTTCACCCTGCAGGCTCCCTCCACCCTGGAAACTGGCAGAGCAGTGGCTCTCAACCCAGAGGTCAAATGGCCCTTTCCCAGGGGTCACACAAGATCATCTGGAAACAGGGATATTTGTGTTACATTTCACAGCAATAGCATAATTACAGTTACGAAGTAGCAACGAAAATAATTTTGTGGTTGGGGTCACCGAACTATCTTAAAGGGTTGAAACATTAGGGAGGTTGAGAGCCACTTCAAAACAGTATTTCATGCGTGTCTTTGAACACGCATGAATAAGTCTTTCCACACTTTCACAGTGGTTCTCAATGATATACCCTCTGTTGTGGGGTTTTAAAAATTACATTTAAGCCCAGCCTTTACCCCAAATCTTTAGTATAAACTAGACATGTGTCTGGTTTCTTTAAATTATTTTCATTTTGATACAATATTCACAATGTGAAGCTTACTATCTTTTAAAATTTTGCTTTGCTTTATTAATTCCATATATTGCTGATTTTGTGGTTGCTGTTTTTTAAATATAAGATAACAGAGTTAAAAAAATAAGATCTTATATAGAGAACTAAAGGAATTTTTCTGTTAAATCTTTTCTTTAGCATAGTTGATTAATATTATTAATTTAGAGAAATTCAGCTGCCAAATTATTATTAATATTATATATATTTTAGAGCTGTCAAAAGGGGGAAATTTCTTGATGTACCTTTTCCTATGTGCTAAAAGGTATTTTAGTCCTGTGCAGTGATTAATCTTAACTTTTAATTATTTTTCTAGTTATTTTTTGTTTTTCAAAAACCATATTCTGTGTGTATACAGTTTACATATGACACTGTAGTCAAATGCTTTGGTATAGATTTTTATTATTTTAATTTTATTTATTTGTTATTTACACAGCCTTCTGCCTGCATGTGTACCTGTGCACCAGATCTCACTGTAGAAGGTTGTGAGCCACCATGTGGGAATTGAACTCAGGACCTTTGGAAGAACAGCCAGTGCTCTTAACCTCTGAGCCATCTCTCCAGCTACCCTGGTGTAGCTTTAAACAGAAGGAAAAAAAAAGAGGTCTTTGTTTTCTTTTGTTTTTTTAAGACAGAGTTTCTTCATATACCTCTGGCTGTCCTGAAACTCCCTCTGTAAACCAGCCTGACCTGGAACTCACAGAGATTCTCCTGCCTCTGCCTCCTGAGGGCTGGAATTAAAGGTGTGCCACCACTGCCTCGCAAAAAGGGGAAATTTTACAAAACCCCTCCCCAGAATTAAAAAAAAAGTTTAATCTCCTTTTTAAATGATCCTGTTACAAATGTGTTACAATGTGTTGAGTGACTGGTCACGGCTGACTCCTATTGGGCTAACGGTCTATGAAATCCCGACACTCACGACCGCTGCCTCCAAGGAGCAGCAGTTGGTTCATTTGGAAGCAGACACGACTCTTGCTTCAGCTCTTCCTCAGGTTGGTTTATTTTACGTTTTGGCATTGCGAATATGCGCACTGCCACCACCTTAATGCTCTTCTCCTCCGGCAGCCCCAAAGACGGTCAGAGAACGGCTCCTCCTTCCTCTCCCCCAGCTCCCAGCAAGCGCTGTCCTCCCGTCTCTCCATCTATCTACTCTGGCTCCCTCATAAAACTAAAAAGACATGATGTTTGTCGGTTAGTGTCTTTCCGTCTCACTCAAGGTCGTAAGGCTCTTCTCTATTGTAGCGTGAGGCAAGATGCTCTTCAGGTTTAAGGCTGACCAACACTCCGTCACGATCACACACAACATTGTGTTTATCAGTTCTGCTATGGATGGACACTTGGGCTGTCCTAACTCTGCCCTAATGGGAACAGGGCTACCATGGACTCGGGCCTACACATCCGTGAGTCCCTGCTTTTGATTTTGACAGTCCCTGTTTGTAAGGCCCACCGATGGCCTCTTCTGAGGGAGCTACTGTCCCCCCTGCAGGGGTGGGGTGGGCATGGTCCATGCATGTACTTCAGCACCCCGCCTGATTGTTTCAGGCGAACGTTTAGGTGAACGTTTTTGTCTCCACAAGGAGACAGAAAAACCGGTTTCAAATGGAATGGAGACAAAAGAGATCTGGCCTCTGGGAGGGATATATGTGACCTTCATAGTGACTGTCAGAGCCATGGGTCTCCCGTGGCCAGGAGTGAGCACCAGGAGGAAGAGTACCCGCAATGCTGTGCTGGCCGGCATGCCAATTTTGCGGAAACCACACTGGTTTCTGGAACTGACCATAGTAGGAATGTTTACATTACCAACTGGAGCCTTGTTTTTCCCTCAGAGAGCATTTTTCTTGCAAAGCATTGATTGATGCACCGAAGAGGCCAAGGGACAGGCAGCTAATATGTCAGGGAGGTAACAGGTCGTCTGTGCAAATCATACCGAGTGGAGCTGAAGTGAGGAGTGGGGGTGGGAAGTACAAAAGAGGAAGAGAAAGCACTCAAAGAAGGAAGGAAGGAAGTCCAATCTCCCACAGAGGACTGTTGGGAACCATCCTTGTAAACACCCTGCCCAGGAACTTTGACAACCAGCCCTAGTTTCCCTCAAGCATATATCAATTCTAACCTATTGTGAGTTGCTGTCTGTAGGGAGACTGGTGTCTTATTGCCCACTGTCCATGGAGAAAAAGTAATGTTCTCTTCTTTATAGTTGGCATTGATGCGGCCTCGATATCTGCCTTCCAGGTGGATACCAAAGACTGAAGGTGCTCGAGTCACTCTGTAAAATGGTGTCCTCGTCACAGTCCTACACAACCACGTTTAACTCATCTCTAGGCTACTTGCATCCCTAATATGTACCTATAGAGCTATGTAAATATTTGTTATTCCAAATTTTTAGGGAATAATGACAAGAAGAAAATTTCCTGCAAAGGTTCAGTATAGAACCTTTTCCCTCTCAGCACTCTCTGCTCTAGTCGGTTGGAACTTGTGGGAACAGGGCATCTTCTTAAGGAGTGCTCGCTCTGAAGGGAAGCTGGCCTTGGCCGCTCACCTCTGAGACAGGCAGTCTCTGGCATGAGTGTTTTGCTAGATGCACCCAAAGTCCTATAGCCACATAAAAATGTGTATAAACAAGGATGCTCACACAAATATTGAAACAAACAAACAAACAAACAAACAAACAACTAAAATGTTTGGCCATAAGGTATTGGTACAGTGAATAGTCAGTATGTCTGCCTGTGGACATAAAAAATGATTTTTACTTATAATCCATATGGGTTGAAGGTCACAGTATGTGCAGAAACAGAAAGGAAATGCAAATTTTTATAGGAAAGCAAAAAAAAAGTTTTGCTAGAGATATTGAAAGGACGTTGAAGAAAATCTGATTGGAGAGCTGGCTCAGTGGCTCTTTCCACACACGTATAAAGACCTGGGCTTAGATCCCCACAACCTACATGGACTCAGGCCTGGCACAGTGGCACACGCCTGTGACCCTAGCACTAAGGGAGGCAGAGGCAGGCAGATCTCTGTGAGTACAAGGCCAGCCTGGTCTACTGGCCAGCGAATCCAGGACAGCCAAGGCTACACAGAGAGACCCTCTCTCAGAAAGAAGACAAATCCTGGCCTGTGTAGTCCGCATCTGGAAGGCCAGTGCTCCCGTGGCCAGATAGGAGGCAGAGACGAAGGAATTCCCACAGGCTCACAGACCAGCTCGCCTGGCACATGCGGCAGCAAACAGTACAAGGCCGATCTCAAACAAGGTGGACAGCAAGCGCCGACGTGAACATGCACACACACACACGTCACACATATCCACAGTCTACACACACACACACAAAGACAAACCTAAACAGAATCAGGCTATGTGTGTGTGTGTGTGTGAGAATGGAAAATCAGGCTTTCTTGAGGGGGTTTTGATTTGTTTAAAATATTGATAAAGCTTTTACAAATGATCTTGGGGAGTTTATATGACGATAAAAAGATCCAATGACAGGGGCACACCGACATGCTTTAAAAACAAGTCGCCCTTGTGCTCTCCAGGCTACAAGGAGACATGGCCCCAGGCCCTAATGGTGGCAGAATCCAAGCCTTTTCAACTGCTAGCCTCCAAAGTCTGCCTCTAGAGGTTTACCCGAGCATAAGTGTGGGTGGGGTGGGGGGCAGGCAGATACGTGTACAGGGATGCTTTTAAATGCCTGACTTGTGTGAAAAATACTGAGGGTGAAGCAAGATGTTCTTCTAAAGGAAATTAACAAATCCCAGAGTAGCAGCAGTGTCCTCCCAGGTTTAAGCGGTAATGGAAGCCGTCATGGCGCACTGATAAACAAATGAGCAGGTTACCACAGTCTTGGCAGTCTGGCTCTGACCTGTCGATCCTGGGGGCTGGCTGAGGACCTTGCTGATACCCAGATGCCCGGGTCCTTCATACGTGATGCTCAGTGTTTGCACGTAGCCCAGGAACATCCCCTGTGCAAGACGAATGGTCTCTGCGTGACTTAGAAGGCCTAGTACCGTGTAAAAGCTACGGGTCCAGCTGAGGTGGTAATGGTTAGAAAGGTGTGTGTGTGCGTCACACAGGCGCGAGCCAAGGCATGCTGCATCTGGCTTTGGCTGAAGCCGAGAGCGTGGGACCTCTGAACATGGAGGCCGACTGTGCTTAACTACATCAATAAAAGACAAGGGAAAGCCTGTACAGTAACACTCCTCAGGGCGAGGGTCAGTAGTGGCCTTTTCACAGTACCAAAATTATACACCATTTTTGGGTTCCCCCCTATATGTTTTTGAAATTTATTTACAACAGGTAAAAATAATCCTTTTAAAATTTCTGACAATATCTGGGTGCAGTGGCACACACCTGTGATCTCAGCACTCAGGGAGGCAGAGGCAGGCGGATCTCTATGAGTTCGAGGCCAGCCTGGTCTACAAAGTGAGTCCAGGACATCCAGGGGTACACAGAGAAACCCTGTCTTGAAAAAACTGGGAAAAATTTTTTCAAACAGTGATAAAGACATTTCTTTAAAAAATTGCTGGAGCTGGGGCTGTAGCTCAGTTGGTACAGCGCTTGCTTAACATGTGTTCAGCCTGCAACTCTCCATCAAGGAGGCATGATAGTGTGAGCTAGGAGGAGAGACAGGAGGAGCAGCTCACAGTCATACCTGGGCTATGAGAGATCCTGTCTCAGACAGACAGACAGACAGACAGACAGACAGACAGACAGACAGACAAGCAACCTGCCATTTCAGAACATTCCTGCTTCTCTCACCAACACATCCAAGAACCAGCAAATCTGGGTCAGGACGTAGCTCAGTGGTAGAGCACTTCCAGCGAGCCCAGGCCTGGGTTGGGCTCCGGAGGGGGTGGGGCGGCGAGCAAGCAGAGCCCACTGCCTTTCTCCTTCCTGTTATCTTTCTGATTAAAAGTTTTGTGACCCATTTCTTTGCTTTCCTTGTTTCTGCCTCCTCTACTAGACTCGTGTGTTAAAAAAAAATAACATATATAGTAAAAATCACTTAATTTGTGGTTTGCATGTGGTGTGTGCATGTATGTGCAGGATATGTGAGCACACATCCAAAAGCCAGAGGCCCTGGTGTCTTCCTCCATCACATCCCATGCCCTTTCCGTGAGATAAGGTTTCTCTTAACCTACTCTTGCTCTCTCCACGTGGTAGGCTGGTAAGCGGGACTGCTTGTCCCGCTAGAGTCAGGGAACACGTGGCCAGGCCTTGCTTTTGCACAATTAGACCCTTATGCTCGCTCAGTAAGCTCTCTTTCCCACCAAGCCCAGTCACCTAACCCCCCCCCCCCCCGTGTGGAAGAGCCTTCTCTCTCCCTTCGCCCTCCTGTCCCTCTCCATCTCCTCCCTCCCTACTTTGTTCTGTGGGGCAACCCCGCTGAAATTTGAAATTCGTGTTATGCTCCTCCCTCCGAGGACCACAGCTCTGCTTTGAGATATGGCTGTGCTACGGGTGGGACCCTCCTGGGACCCTCCCTGAGCCTGGCCAGAGGCGTGGCTCTTGAGTGGGCTTGCCCAGGCTCACTGGCAGGGGTGGGCCCCAGGTTGCTCGCTAGGCCAGAGTTCTCTTGGGCTGACTGAGTCCCATTCATCTTCCATGTGCGGGTGACTCAGCCAGTGACTTCAGCACCCGCCTGGTGTTTACGCCCCTTGCCACAGCCGGTGGACACTGCTTGCTGCTGTCCTAGGCTGACGCTGGGCTGGTGGACAATGACATTGAGTCAGCTTGTAGCCAAACAGATGAAATACTGCGGGTTCTGAAGAACCTATTGTTTGTGGGCCCCTGAGGAGGAGGAGGAGAAGGAGGAGGAGGAGGAGGAGGAGGAGGAGGAGGAGGAGGAGGAGGAGGGGGGGGGTGTCACTGTGGGGAGGAGAGGACCTTACTGTCCTTCTTGGGCTACCTCAGAGCAGCATCTGGTTTCAGGTGAGGTCAGCGGGGATCCAGGAGAACAGGTCAGACCCTCACGTGGGCTTTCCTAAGAGAACGCTCCAGCAGACCCGGCCAGACTCTATCCACTTATGTGCTTGTTCTGAACGGGTTTTTGCTGGGCACCTTCAAATTCTGCCGTGGACCCTACTCATGTGCTGAGGACATGCTGTCCCTTAGTGGCTGACATGGGACACAAAGCCACGACAGGTCTGTGTAACGGAAAAGATTCTGGGTGTGGCAATGAGTCCGCTGCAACCAGTGGGGAGCTGGGGTCTGTTAGGATTCCCACCAGAGGGAACGAATGAGTCCCCAGAATTTAGTGGCCTGTCTGAGACCACCCAGCTTCGATGCTCAGCCATAAGGACATGCTCGGCACAACAAGCTGGCAGACAGAGGAGAGGCTGGGAGGAGGGCAGGAGATGGCTATGGCTTGGAAACAGCAGCAGGTTCTCAGGACAGAGAATGTGAAGGGAAGCTCTCTTACCTCTCTTTCTTGAGTACCATCTGGCCCTCACGGGGGTCATTTATGATTACCCACAGACACATATCTATCTGCTTCGCTGTACACCATCATAAAGAGGGAACACAAAAGGAATCTTCCCCCTCCCCTCCAGCCTCTCAGGTACCATGGCCATCAGGTCTACGAATAGGGCATGGAGATGCCTGGATTTGTGTTCCTTCCTCTGAGGCAGACAGAGGGTTGCTAACTATTGCTTCTGTCCAGCCTGTGCTAAATAGCGCAGATCCCTGGGTCTGCAAAGGGATCATGCAACTAACACCACCAAGAGCCAGCAGACAGAGCCACACAGTGTCCTTTTGATTGGTAATCTGGGTAGAGAAAATATCACCCAAACGCTTTCTTTACCAATCTTTATCTGACTGGTGATATCTTTACATAATTAACACATTTAACGACCCCTTCCTGAGAAGTCTTTAGTTTTGTGTTTGATGCTTTACCTCAGGCCAGTGGTTCTTAACCTTCCTAGTGCTGCAGTCCTTTAATACCTCATGTGGTGGTGATCCCCACCGTAAAATTATTTCATTGCTGCTTCAGAACTGCAACTTTGCTACTGTTATGAATCATAATGTAAAGATCTGTGTTTTCCGGTGGTCTTAGGTGACCCCTGTAAGAGAGTTGTTCAACCTCCTCCCAAAAGGGTCGAGACCTACAGGTTGAGAACCACGTGTAGGGTCAGGGACATGCACGTCTTGAAAGGAGTGTGGAATGCGTGTTCGCCTCCCGTTCAATTCGAACCCTGAAAATCTCTGAACTGCATGTCCTGATGTGAGCCTTTCTTCTCCTCCCAGACTGGGGCATGTGCCAAGTGAAACTTAAAACATGGAGCAACTTTCTATTCCTCAGGAATGCTAAAAGTGACCTGCAATAACCAGCACGTGGCCTCTGGACAGAGAGGAGCAAGTGCAGGCTGCTGTGGGCCTGCTGGGCCACATGGGGAGCTCTGGGGTGACAGTGACCAGAACTTGGAGCGGTGGGAGCAATGGCAGCCATGCCTGAGGCAGTATTGGGCACACCACCAACTTGTCCCAAAAGCTGAGGAATAGAAGAGAAAAGGACGTCTCTCCACACTACTCACCAGCACTGGGGGACATCCAGGAGGTCCCCTTCCCCCAGGCTTCTAGAAATCCCTTGGTGAGCCTTTCTGTCTGTCCTGCTCACCTCTTATCTGTCAGGTGAGGATAGCAAGAGCCCCTACAGAGTGAGGCGAGCCATGGGAATGCTTGGAAGATTCTTGGCAGCCAGTAAGTACAAAGGTGGCTCATGGGTACAGTTATTTTGTTGGTAACAGGTGCCCAGGAGCCATTCTTACTCAGAGCGCACCCTCTTCCTCCCTGTTTGCACATCTCCAGGTGAGATGGAGTCCATCTGTCTTTTCTTCCTCCCTTTCCTCTTCCTGTTTTCCTCCATTTCTCTCTCTTTCTTCCTGAACCCACAGATGAGTGTTTTCAATCTTGTCATTTTGAAGTCTCTTGGTTGTAGAAATTGAAGTTATCCACATTGCCTAGAAGCTTTTCTTGGGAACTTTTCTAGGGTTAAACTGTTTCCTGGGCCCTGTTGCTTACCTCTGCCTCATGTGCCAGGTCCAGGGGGGGGGTCCAGGGGTAGCATCGAGCATATATGGCCTCTGTTCCTGGGGGGCTGGCTGCAGCCAGGGCTCGCTACTGTGGAGGGGCCTCTTGGAGAACTCCTCTTGTCTGTGAGAAACATACAGCAGGAGATGCCCACTGTGTTGAGAAAACGGTC
This sequence comes from Psammomys obesus, assembly GCF_907164565.1. Taxonomy (NCBI): domain Eukaryota; kingdom Metazoa; phylum Chordata; class Mammalia; order Rodentia; family Muridae; genus Psammomys; species Psammomys obesus. The sequence goes on along the minus strand of NW_026592666.1, from coordinate 8,978,374 downwards.
CCCACCAGGATCAGCACCCTGAAAGGAAGCTGCTAAAGACAAGTCCTTGCTCTGTGCCCCAGCTACTCCCTGTTGCCCTGGCTGCCAGCTGTCTGCGTTTTTGTGTCTTAAAGTTGCTTTCTGAAACCTTGATGGCAAACATGTAACCATCAGAGCATCTCCCAGTGGCTGGCCTCTGCCACTCCCTGTCACTAACCTGCGCATCTCTGGGGACCAGGAGTAAGGCTGGCACAGAGAGTCCGGGTGACTCAATTGCAGCCAGGTTGGCTGGCAAGGGATTGGCCCGAAGCCTGTGTCATGGATATCACTCACAAGGTCAGGCCTAGGGCAGCACGAAGAGGCTGGGAAAAGTCAGAGGTCAGAGATGAAGGGACTCTAACCAGCCCAGGGCCTGGCAAACATGGTTCTGGCTGGCCTTACCCTCCTCCCCATTCCCTGCATCTTGCTAAAAACAGATCATTCTTCTGAAGCTAGTCAACAAGGTCTATTCCCTTATGTAGCCGCTTCCTCCTGAGACTGACTACCAAGGTCCGGCTATTAACATATTGAAGTCCAGCAATCAAAAGCCCTCCTTGGCTCACCTAATTAACATGCCTAATTAAAGTTAAACACCTCACATGGTGTTTCCTCTTTACCTTTATAAACTACCATTTGTCCATGGGCCATGTCTGTCTGCCTCCTCTCTATCTAGAGACAGTCCTTTGCTCCTCTAGGGCAAAAATTCCTTCCCCCTCTCCCGTGTCCCATTTCTCTTCTCCCTACCACCCCCATCTTCTATCTCCTGTCTTTGTCTCTTATTTCCTGCCCTTTGTCCCTCAGGGGCAAATAAATCCTTTGTGCTAAGAACTTGGTCTTGGGGTCCTGAGCTGATTCTTCCAAGAGGAATCAAGAACAAGATGCCAGTTCAGGGGTGGGAGCCTCTCACCTGGAGCCCCATTTTCTTACTGGGACAAAGCAAGGACATAACCTTTGCCTTTCCAGCAGGCCCCAGTCCTTGACCCTCTGTGAGGTCAGTAGGAAAAAGGAGAATGGATGGTTTGTGGGTCCTCATGCCTGGAGGCATTCTATAGGATTCAAAGAATAGGTGGACACTTGTGTCCTTTGACCTGGGCCATGGCTCATTTTCCACCTCTTTGGTCACTGTGGAACAGTAAGTGTGAATGAGAAGGGTACCTCCCCCCTTCTACTTTTAATCTAAGCACCACCCCTGAAGACTTCCAATATCTTTGGCCTTGAAATATTTGAGCTGGTTATCCTGAGCTTGCCTGACACCGCACTGGAAGGCAAAGGAAAAGTTTCTAGATGGAGCCGTTAATCTCATAGCTGCAGAAAGAATGCCTTGATTTCCATCAGACATTTCAGTTTCCACCTTGGGTTTGGTTAAGGTGACAGTCTACTTTAAAACCTCGCCTCTACACGGCTACCCTAGTTAGCTTCTCTGTAGCTTCGATAAAACACTGACAAAAAAAAGAAAGAAAGAAAGAAAGAAAGAAAGAAAGAAAGAAAGAAAGAAAGAAAGAAAGAAAAGAGAGAAAAGAGAGAAAAGAGGGAGGAAAGGGTTTATTTGGTTTCCAGGTCACCGTCCATCCTAGATGGAAGCCAGGGTAGGAACCTGGAGGTGGTAACTGAAGCAAAGGCCAAGGAGGGAGCCCTGCTTGCTGGCTTACTCCCCTGGCTCCTGGGTTACCTTTCCTACATAGCCCAGGTCCAGGTGACCCCGGTGGGTGGAGCTCTCCTATGTCAATCAGCAACCAAAACGCCCACAAACCAGTCTGATGGAGATGGTGCAGACAGTCCTTTTCTTGAGTGTGTCTTCCCTGATGGGTCTAGGTGTGTGTCAGTTTAACAAAAACTAACCAGCAATCTGCATTCATGTAATAATGCTAATGTTTATAACCTCAAGGGATACTTTGCTATTCTGTTTTCAAGCCTTGTATCCTGGAACATAAACCTCACCTTTCTCCTTTTGTTCTGTGCTGGAAATTGAACCCAGGGTCTAGGCCATACTAGGCAAGCACTCCTAGACTACCCTCCCAGCCCTGGAATTGTTTTGAAAACAAGATTGGTGTCAAATGGTCTCCTTACTACTAAAGTCTAATCAATTCCTGTTTAAGGAAAATCATTTTTCAAGTTTTTGCTTCATGAGCTATTTGAATGTGGATAAATTTGGTGACTACTGATGGCGTAGAAGAGAGTCAGTGAAGCAGCAAGAAAGTGCTTGTTGAAGGGCCAAGTAGGTGCCCTGTCTGCCACGGCAGGACAGAGCACCCGCTTGGCCCTTCCTCCAGCTTCCATTACCAACCACAGCATGTTCCGGGATCTTTAGCTGGCAAACTGAATTCCAGGCTCACCTGCACGTGTGAGCCATCAGTAAAGACTGAAAGGGAAAAAGAACCAACCCACAAGGGGCCAGAGGGATAGTTCAGTGGTTAAGAATACGTTCTGCGCATACAGAGGACCCAAGTTCAATTCCTAGAACCCACCTTGGGAGGCTGATAGCCTCCTGTCACTCCAGCTTCAGGGAAATCCAACACCTCTGACCTCCGTGGGCATCTGAATGTTTACACACGCACGACACACACAAACACACACACGCTGGCTGGAAGGATGGCTAAGAGCATTAACTATTCTTCCAAAGGACCCAGGTTCAATTCCCAGCCCCCACGTGGTGGCTCACCAGTATGAGTGGCCCCAGTTCCAGGGGATCTGATGCCCTTTTCTGGTTCTCAGGGGCACCGTGTGCATGTTTGCACAGGCACACATGCAGGCAGACGCTCGCCCACATACAATGAGGGTAAGTGTTAAAAAAACAACCAAGAAGCTCTAAAACAAAAATACCCCATTAACTAAACACGGGCCTGGAAAACGCCAGCGGACAACGGACTTGCAGGCGGGTGGGCATGGAAGCCCACCTGTAACCCCAGCACTCACTCAGGAGGCAAAACCCAGGGAGCCCTGGGGGAAAGCTGGCTGGCTAGAGTAGCTGGATTAGTGAGCTCTCGGGGTATATCAGAGGGAGAGTGATCGAGGAAGACGCCTGATGCCAACCTCTGGCCTTCCTACACAGCCCCCTAAACACACACAGTGAGACCCTACATCGCGTGGGCATCGTGGGAGACCGTTGCTGATATTCTGAACTTGAAGGAGGTGCAGGACTTTCCGTGTTTGAGCGGAGCCTTTCTTGGTGGACCTACTAAGTTAGATGGTTCAGGAAGCAGCATTTCCACACGGGGTGTGAGTCAGTAGACATTGCTGTGCTAGGAAAATCCCAGGATGCCTTCCTGCTTCTCATCTGCTCGGTCTCTGACTGCTCACCAACCTTCAGCACATAAGCCAACTTTCTCGGCTGGTGTGCTTTCCTTTCTTCCATCCTGTTCCCTAGAGCTGCTGGGATTGCACGCGCATGTGAGACTGGATACAGGGGCCTTTCTCTAGGCACCAAGCCAAATGTTCCTTTTCTGTCTCAAAGAGCCTGTCTAAATCCTCCCTGCTGTCTTACCCCTTCAAAGATTAGCTTAAACTGTTGCTTTAGACCACTCCATCTGAAATCAAGGGAGGTGGGGATTCAGCATGTTCCCTTGCTAACAGGATAGAGTCCAAACGCCACTCTGCTGTGTAATGTATCCGTGTAAGCTTAAAAGGTTCACGGCCATGGGACTGCTGGGAGACTGCTTTGTACTCTTCACACTGTGCATGACTGTGGTTTGCCTAATGAGGTTCCCGAATGCCTGCTGTGGCGGTTCACTTACAACCTAAACTGCCGGGAAGTTCTCCGAGAAACGTTGCCCAGCATGGCGTGATAAGATGCTACCTGCAGGCAGCTAATGTAAAGGTTTTGGTAGCACCCTGTTCTGGTTGTTGTTGCTGCTGCTGTTATTATTTTGTCAATTTGATACAAGTTAGCACCATTTGAGGAAATGGCCCCACAAGACTGGCCTGTAAGCAAACCCATACATGTTTTCTTGATTAAAGATTGATGGGGAAGGGCCCAGCTCACGCTGGTTGGGCCCACCCTGGCAGTGAGCCTGAATAGTGTAAGAAAGCAGGCTGAGCAAGTCATGGTGAGAGAGTTAGTAGGTAGCCTTCCCCATGGCCTCCTCTCTGGTTCCCACCTGGAGTTCCTGCTCTGATTGCCCTCAGTGATGGGTTATGATCTAAGAGTTGTAGGATGAAATAAACCCTTTCCTCTGCAGGCTGCTTTTGACCATGGTGCTTATCAATCACACCGATAGAAACCCTGACTGGGACATAACCTCAAACCAACCTTACAGAACCTTGTTGAATTCACTCATGATCTTTGGCAGTTTGAGGACATAGTTTTTCTCAGTTTGAAAATCACATACACTATGCATTGTCCAATAAGGTGCTTTTTCCGTTTACAACGGGAGGAAGGAGACGTGACAATACTTACAGCCTTGGGCTATTCCTACTCTGTGAGCTTTCCGCTCCCACAGGGCCTGCGATGACAGTGGTGCCTGGGTGACGCCTTGCGCAGGAGGAACCTGAAGAAGTGTTTCTGACCTAGCAGTGTGGTTCTATGCCTTTTTCCCAGATAGTCCGATTTGGCTTTAACAGCTGGTTGTGTTCCCTTCTCAGTAGGTTGGGAGGTAAGCAAGAGTAGGTAAAAAAAAAAAAAAAAAAAAAAAGGCACGGTCTGGGAGAGTGAGCCTCGGCTCCCTGCATGGGCTGGCCTGCAGAGCTTCCCCTCTCTTGAGTCTGGGTTCCCTGGGGACAAAAATCACCAGCAGAGAAGGCAGCCATTCCATCTCTCCAGCGCGCTCTCTGTTCTCAAAGCGAATGTCCCTCCCCTAACGAGGGGTGGGGGGGAGCACCTAAACAGCTCCCATGTGAACAAGTCAGCATCCCAATGTTTACATTTTCTTTCTTCTCTTGAGGCAGGGTCTCATGTCTCCCAGGCTAGCCTTGAACTTAGGGGTAACCTCCTGCCTCCATGCACTGGGATGACAGGCATGCACCCCAACCTTGATTTACAGCACCCAGAATTCTTAAAAATCAAGTTGAACCCCTCCCCCCCAAGGCTTTCCTCGCTTGGAATCAAAGTATGCCCAGTGTCTTATTTTTTTTTCATGGAGACAACTCTACTTAAAAAAAAAAAAAAAATCCTGCAGGTGGAGGAAACGCCCATACACCCGTTTATGATTCTGTTTACTACAAGATGGAAAAAAATGGATTTCAGAAAAAAGTTGAGATTAAAAATCTAGTAATGTATGGCCTAATTATCTTTTTCACCTGGAGGAAGGCATATTTAAAGGAGACCCCGTCTCCTAATCCTACACTTGGCCAGACTCCAGTCTCTGGAATTCCCCCTCCACCCTCTAACCAGCTCCATTTCTAGTTGATGCCAGAACTTGGATTACAAGTTGCTTCCCCGTTGGGTTATTTTAAGATTCAGGAACTCAAGTTTTAAAATGTGGAAACCCAGCCATTTAACTACTAACCTTCACCTTTACCTTGTGACTCCAGCAGGGTACAAGGACATTTTTATTTAACAGAAGGAAAAACGTAAAAAGTCGACTGTTGACGGTTTATTTTGTGGTTTCTGTACATTCAGGGGAACAAAGCTAGAAGTCACATAAAATGCCAGTTAAATTCGGCTATTGTTAACAACCCGAAGCTTCCAACATTTAAAAAAAAAAAAAAAATCAGAGCAAGCTGGTGAAGATTATGAAACAGTCTCGGGCAACCTCCTAACGCTAAGCACGAGCCGGGACTCGGCGCCCACGCGTGCCCAGAGCCCCTCAGCTGCGCGGCTGCGGTTGGAGACCCGCGCGCGGAGCGCCCGCGCCTTCCCGCCTGCGGCGCAGCTGGCTTTGTCCAGCCGCGGCGGTTGGGATCCTCGTCCGCCTCGTTAATGACCGAGTTCACAGGCGTGAGCTATGACGTGCCTTGTTACCTATTTTAGTAAGTCCGGAACACCGATGGCGTGAGACGCGGCTGGAGTTTTGTTTTCACGCCAGCTCCAATGTCGGTTAGGCTACCTTTAAGGACGCAGAGTCTAAGTCGGTTTCCAGGGTTTAAGGAGAGGAAACAGCCACAAAACACCACAGGAACTTCCCCACCTCGCACACCCAACGACTGTGGCGCCGTCCCCTCCCGCGCCCCGCGACGCCCCGCTCAGAAACTCTGGGCCTTCCAGGGCGGCCCGCCCGCAAGGCCCTGGTGTGTGGTCCAGGCCTGCGCTTTCCAAACCGCCAGGTCCGCTGGGCTTGGCTTGTCTAGGAGCGAGGGAGCCCGTGCCCTCGGGCTGGGACAAGGAGAGAGGGCTGTGTGACGCTGGGGGGGGGGGGGCTGGCCCTAGACCCGGGAGCTGGCGCCTGCCGGGCCACCAAGGTGGCGGACCGCCGCACCCAGGGCACCCCCGTCGCCGTCCTCCGCGGCCCCGCCGTGCGCACTGCTGCAGGAGAGCGGGGCCACCCCCGCCGCGGGGTGAGCTTAAGGTGAGGCTGCGGCGGCTCCCGGCTCTAAGCGGCGCGATCCAGCTAGAACCCCAAGCGACCGAATACCCGCTCGGGCCACTTTAATTGCCAGGGAGTGGGGGAGGGGAAGAAGGCGCCCCGCAGTCTATGGTCTGGGTGAGAAGTCTGGAAAGGCCCTTCTTCCTGGGGCCAGCTCCCTGCCAGGACGCGAGGGCGCGGGCAGACTGGCCGAGGCCGCCCCCGCCCCGGGCCCAGCCGGCCCTCACTTGGAGAACTGAGCCTGCACGGCCGCCAAGCCCAGGCCGGCCGGGACCAGATGCGGGAACTTGCACAGGGCGCAGGAGCAGAAGCCGGGGCCGCCTGCGCCGCCAGCGGGGAGCGCGAACTGGCCGCACGGCGGCTCGTCGAGCGCCAGAGACAGGTACTTGGCGGGGCGCAGCGTCTCGGGGGGCCCCACGGCGCCGGGCGCCAGCAGCACGGAGCCCGGCGCGGCGGCCAGCAGGGGCAGGCCGGCCAGGAGCAGGCGCGGGGCGGCGGGGCCCGCACCCTCGCCGAGCGCGCGGCGCAGCTCCTGCAGCGAGCTGCCCAGCAGCAGGATGTAGTTGCGGGCGAGCAGCAGCGTGGCGATCTTGGAGAGCTTGCGTCCCGGCGCGCCCTGGCAGTGCGCCGCGGAGTAAGGCAGGATCACTTCGCGCAGCGCGTCCATGGCCAAGTTCAGGTCCTGCATGCGCTTCCGCTCGCGGCTGTTGATCTTGCGCCGCAGCTGCTGCTGCTGCTGCTGCTCCTCTCTGGCGTCGGCCCGCGCGCCCCCGCTCTCCGGCGCTGTTCCCAGAGGCTCGGCGAGCGGCGCCTCCGGCTTCTCGCGCGCAGCCTTGGGGTGGAGAGACGCGGTGGGAGAGGAGGAGGACGACGAGATGGGTGGCTGCCTGAAACCCACCAGCTCGTACAGCGAGGCCCCGAGAGGCACATCTCCGGGCCGCTGTGGCCGCAGCATGGTCGCGGGAGCCGCGTTCACACGCGCCTGGGAAATCGCATACTACATCGGGGGCGGGGGCGGGGGCGGGGGCGGCGGGGGCGAGCGAGGGCCACCTTCCCTAGCGCCCGAGGGCGGGCCGGTCGGTGGGTCGCCCTCCCCGCGGACGATGGAGGGGCGCTGTGCGCGCCGGACACCTTTAAACCCGGCTTGGGAACCTGCGAGGGCCGCGGTTGGTGGGGTGCAGCCAATGGAGGCGCGAGGTTGGCCACAGGCGAGTGCTCATTGGGCGCCGGCGCAGAGGTACAGCCAGGGTTGCTGGAGATGGTTCTGCTGTCGCAGCACCCGCCTCAGGAGGAGAAGGGAGGGAGCTTTGGGGCAAAACTCAGATCTCTTCAGAGTTCTTGCTCAGCTGGTCCTGCTAAATGGCTTTTGCCTGTCTTCATGTTCTCTCTACCTCTACCCTCCTCCGCTTTTTACAGTCACACTTATCCTTATAAACTGTGATCAACCAGTCGTCTCAGCGCTGAGAACTTCTACATCAGAAAGGAGACCAACCTAGGCTTACATAGCAAGTTCCAGGCCAGAGTAGGCTACAAATGAGAGCCCGGTTCTATAAAAAATGTAGATCTTTGTAATTTGAAACGCACCATGCCTCAGTCACAGCTCAGTTTTGTTAAAGCCTGTCTTTACACGGTTTTGCCACTGATCTCCAGGACCTATTTGCTTTTGCAAAACTTAAACCATTGAAATAGCAACTCTGTGACTCTTGATGACCGTTACAAAGAGCAGCCTCTGCCTGTATTCGCTCACTTCCCGTTGCTATGACACACACCAGCAAAAGCAACGGGGAGGAAGGAGTTCACTTGGCTTCCGTTCCCAGTCACAGCTCCTCTGAAGTCAGGATGGGAACACAAGCAGGCACGGGGGACCAAGAGGAGCCCACTGAGGGAAACTCTTGCCGGCTTGCTTCCCCAGGCTCTCTCTGTTTAAGCAGCACAGGCCTGCCTGCCTGGAATGGGCCAGCTCACGGTGGCCCGGCCCTCCCACATCAATTATTAATACAGAAAAAATAATACAGAAAATGTCAAAGAAGGGCCCACAGGCCAAGCTGATGGAGGCAGTTTTCTCATTTGAGCTTCCCTCTTCCTGGCTATGTCCAGCTGACAGCCAAGACTGGCCTCCACCCTCCACGTGGGGATCACTACCCCGTCTGCACGATTGTTTTGTCACAGCGTTTGTCCCGTGGGGCCAGCTTCTTCTGGCATGTGTTCAGGTGTCCTCCTTGCTGGACACAGCATGCATCTAAGCTCTTCTTCCTTTTTTCTTTTTCTTGAGACAGAGTTTTCTATGTCCAAGGTTGGCCCCCAACTCTAGGTATGAAAAGATAAGGTTAAGCTTATGACCCCCCCCCCCGTGCTGGGATTTCAAGCATCCACTAGCGTGCCGGTTTATGTGTCGGTGGGGGTCTGAGTCCACGGTCTGTGCTTACTAGGCAGGCACTCTACCAACAGGGCCGCAGCCCTGGCCTGAAGTTTTACTAGTGAAAAAGCCAAAGAGCATACTACACTTTTTGGTGATCTATGGCATTTCCTGTACCCACTGCCTTTCCTTTATCTGAGTTCACAGAGGGTGGCTTCAGCCCCTTGGCTATTAGGACAATGCTCCCACATATAAGGTCTATTCTGGTTTTGCTTTTTTTTTTTTTTTTTTTGGTACAACATTTCCCAGCAGGTCCAGAGAATGAAATGTGTGGCAGTAAGATAGTCTCCATCAATCTCACCGCATCTCTCTGACCCCAAAGGTCTGTAGGGATGAAGGAGTCTTTGAGGTTATAATGGGGTCTTCCTTCCCCAAAGGGTTGTGAGCTCTTTATCAGTGACCTTTGCTTAAGCAAAACCCACTCTAGCTTCTTATCGGAAGGAAAACAACTCGCCTACATTCCTAGCTGTTGAGGATGGGACCAAATACATCTCTTCCCAAGGACAACAGGATTGCTAGAGAAAGCTTTCCCCTCTGAGCACAAGTGGGACAATCTGGAAACTTTCAAAGTCAAGAAATGTCCCCGGGAAGAGTAGTTCAGTATCTGAACTTCTGCTGTCCAATATGATAGCCGTGGCTGCTTGATAAAGTGTGAAATTAATTGATAAGATGAAGCTCAGGATTGCATCCCCAGGGTACACGTGTGGCCTCAGGTGCACAGCAGTTGTACCTGCTGACCAGCAGATATGGCACACACCTCCGCTGGCTGAAAGTGCAGGTCTAGGCTGTAGCCAAAGATGGGCTTCCACTCCCTTTATGCTTTCTGGTTAAGACAAGGGGGTCTGCCATGAGAGCTGATGTTTGCTGTGAGTGCCCGTTGGCTGTGCTTGCCAAGACTGTCCTTCCAAGGCTGCCATGGCGATGTTCACGCCATAGGCCACTTGAGTCTCTGCTTCCAGCCTCCAACCAAACCTGTAACCTCCTGTGCTAGCACAGCTTAAATGCAGTTTCTTTTCTTGGGATATTTCCCATCTGCCCTCTTTCATCATGCCTGACCAACCGCTGGCAGCTTCCATCCAGCCTGGATGGTCCTGTGTGTGGATATTGTCTTGTCCATCCAGGACGGTTTTCAGAGCAGGGAGTCATCTGTTGATGTCTGCATCCCCTCGAAGCCCAGCACCATGCTTTTGTGTCTCCTGTGTGTCCAAGAGCTGTGGAGGTGGGTTTGAAATCACCTCTAGCTCACAATAACAATCTGTCCCTTAAAATGTGCAAATGCCCAAAGTTGCTCATTTGTGAGTGTGCGAAGGTTTACAGAGAGAAGGAAGTTGGTGATAGGAGCCTGCTTGGGGAGAGAGGAGGTGGCTAGAAGAAGCTGAGTTTGAAAACAAAAATCGCACCAGACAGGAAGCAAAGCAACACCAAAAACTAGCAAGAGACCTTTGCTAATCGTGTCACCCTTGGGCATGGCAGTCTATCGGAAATGTTTGCATGGATATTTGTATTTGGCTCTCCCAGGACCATAGTAGCTGGGCATTTTTGATCCCCATTGAACACTATAAAACAGACATTCAGGAAGTGCCGGACTACTGAATGCCTTCAGACACGAGAGGCAAAGCTCCTCTGTCAGCAGATGGCTTTTTAAAACCCCTCCTCCTGGCCAAGCTTCCAGGAAGCCAGGACAGAGCTATAAGGGAAAGAGTTGCAGACTGGGTTGAAAGGACTAAACACCCAGCCAAAGTCTAGCCAGTACTGACAAGGTTGTGGGTTCAAGCTATGCTCCCAGAGTGGGCACCCGGGAAGCCACCTCCAGAAACCACACGCCAACTAGGCAGGCCCTGCCCAGCCTTTTCCTTCTGGACCCCTTGGTACAAAGTACTAAATTGGGGCAAGTCTTGGTGTCCTCTTTCTCTGGCTTCCTTCGTCCCATTCCCTCAGCAGAGACCCCAAACAGTGAGACAGAGAGGCAGAACCCAGTCCTGGGTCACAATGGCCCAGGGGCTCCCCTCTGTGTCCCCACCCACTGGCAGGTGCACCAAGATTCTTCCCTCCAGGAAGACCCTTTTATTGTGGGCATTCTGGAGGGATGTTTTTGCCCTTGGCCTCACTTTGTCAATCCCTTCTTAGAGAAACAAGCGTCCCCCCTCCCTCCCCCCGCCCATCAAAGATACATGGTAGTCAGCGTGCATTTAAGTGTTCCAGCCGAGGGCCCCAGAAGAGAGTTCCGGGTGGCCGTACGGTCCCAACATGGGCACAGGACTTGGCACTCTTTGGAGCTGGTGACTTGGATGGCCCCTTGTGCCAGGCCCAGAGCTCCAACAGCATGCAAAGTGTGACAGCTGGCAGAGGCCAGTGAGGTATTGTGGCCACTGGCAGGGACCCATGCAGTCTGTCTCAAGGGGAGGCAGCTGCTGTGGCCTCCCGCATTCAGGACATGCCTGGGGAGCAAGTTGCACTAGCCCTAACAACGCTCTTGTCTTCACCCAAATGGGCTGTGTCTCTCTGTCTCTGTCTGTCTGTCTTTCTCTCTGTGTGCACATTTGGTAGGGGGAGGTGTGTGTGTGTGTGTGTGTGTGTGTGTGTGTGTGTGTGCATACTCACATGAGTGATGGATTTCAGCCAGAGGTGTGTATCTTAGGCTCCTTTTACCGCACATAGAACGTAAGCTGTCCTGCCCACTGGCTTTGGGCTAAGAGGCTGGAACCTGTGAAATGGCAGGTGAGGTGTTGTGGGGTGCTGTAGCTCTAAACATGAGGACGGGCTGTGGCTTTAACGCCTGATGTGGCTTGAAGCCTCCTGTTTTCCCTGAAGACATTTTCCTCCCACAAGCAGCTAGCTAAGTGTTCAGAGGTTGTCTTTGCTAAATGTGGTGTTGAAATTGCTGGAGCTGAGACCTGTGTTGGAATGATGGGGTTTTCTAAAGCATTAAAAGCTTATTCTATGGGCATTGCGGTTCACTGTCAGTATGGGAAGTGGCAGCTTGTCCAATGTCCGTGTCCTTCGTTGCCTCCAGATACAACCTGCCTAGAATGTAGGAGGCAAGGAAGTGCCAGAGAGAGCAGCTTCATGCTGGATGCTCCCTTGTGGGAGAGGAGAGCGAGAGCAAAGAGAAAAAATATTCTTCGCTCTTTCTCCTTAGATGGAGAGAAAGTCTGTGAACTGCCTCATCGGACTTTACATCCCTCTTAGAAACAACACTCTTCAAATGCTGGCTCCATCTGGAGCCATGCCAAAGACCGCGAAGTGAGTTTATTTTCAAAAGTCAGTGCAGTTGGCCTAGCGTACTATCTGGTACCCGGCTACGCTATTTTGAAATCCATCTGGTCACCTCCATCATCTTTATTTCTAATATGGCAGGGCACAGGCGGAGACACAGTGTTCTCTTTTGTGAGAACCACAATAAAGATTATCTAATGTAGTAAGTCTATTTTGTGAATATTAATAGAGTTTATTTTATTTTTACACGTGTGTGTACGTGTGTGCGCATGTGTGTGTGTGTGCCCGTGCCCCTGTGGAGGTCGGAGGTTAATGAGAGGCGTCTTGCTCTGTAATTCTCTACCTTAGTTTTTGACACACAGTCTCTTACTGAACCTCGTTCTCGTTCGTGGCTCGTGAGCTCTGGGGATCCACCATCTTGACACCCACCTTCTTCACACCCACTTGTCTTTCCCTGCCCCAGGATGGGGTTTACAGATGTGCGCTGCCGTGCCTGGGTGATGGAGATCCAAACTCAGGTCCTAGTGCTGCACAGTCCGAGGTGCTGGCCGAGGCTGCTCCCCAGCCCTTATTTTATTTTGCATAAAGGCCCTTCGTGCCTGATTTAAATAAAGTTTACTGCTTCAAACGATTTCCAAGTTCAAAAATAATCATATGACATATTTTGGGAAACTAGAAAAATAAATCAGGGAGCATCTGTGTGTTTGGGGGTGTTCCTTAGACTAACAAAAGCTTGATTCAGCTATTGGTGACATAATTCAAGCAGATGGGCCCTCCCCCTCCCCCATTTTTTTCCCCCTTGATTCAGGGTAACCTACCAGAAAGAGAGTTCTTTGCTCGTGTGAAAACAGTGAAAATCCCTTTCTTAAGGTGGGCTGTATAAAAACATCTCTGTCTTTCTCAGTCTGTGTCAGAGAATTATTCAGAATAATTCATAAAAAGTGAAACATTGTTTTTGTTTTACTGATCATGGGAGATGGTTTCTGCCTCTTCAAAAGCAGATCAGTGGCATGTAGGACAGAGAACCTGGGGGTAGCTAAAAGATATGTGCTAAATGTGGTAAGGATCGTGCTGCGAAGATCTGTATATGTTAGCACACGATTTGGTATCTGAAGCATTGGTTCAGGGCACAGCAAAGATATTTTCTGAGCTTCTCTGAAACTTAGTAACCGAAGCCAAATGTTCCAAAGGCTTACACCAAGACAACGAAAAGACACAATTTGCTTGGAAGGCTGTGGCTAATTTATAACACAATGTCCAATGTCATGGTTAGTTTTGTTGCAAAAATTTGGCAGTTTAACCCAGAGTCTCAGGCAGCCTGAAAAGATGCGAGAGGGATTCTGGCCGCAGCATCTCTCACTTGCTGGATGTTCCAAATGGTTCAAACAAGCCCTTTCATAGAGACGCGGGGCCAAGTGTACTCAAAGGAATGAGGGAAAACAAAGGTGGTGTGAAGTCATTTCCCTGCACTGGGTCCAGCCATCCGGTTTCACTCTTTCCCCATTGAACGGGCAGAATGCAGCAGGAAGAGAGGGGATGAAAGGAACAAACTCACTGATGTGTTTGGGGAGAGAATGGAGAGGGGCCGGGGCGTCGGGCTGCTAAACTTTCATTCTAGGTTTTCAGACAGGAGTGAATGATGAATTAGAGAGACCTGAAAGGTAATCAAATGTGGGTCACTGAAGCGTTGAGGCCAAGTTGCAACAACACCTGCAGAGGCAGGAGGCTCTGGAAGTGAGTGCGGGCCCCACAGTTGCTTGGACAGGCCACCCTGGCTGAGGCGCAGAGGCTCTGTTCACGTGCTCACCTGTTGTTTGCTCTTGGCTCCTGGCTCTTCCCCTGTTGCAGCCAGAGCCTGGACCTGACTCCAGATTAGACCACCAGCAGGAGGAGGAAGGCGGGGCAAGACTTCCCAGAGTGCAGTTGAGGTGACCAAAGCCTCTGCCTGCTTCTCCACAGGGAGCTCTGACCTGGAAATATTAACCCAGATGCTGGAGACATCTGAGAAATACACAGACCTCAACTGTAATATCCTGAGAAGTTTTCGCTCAAAGGCTCAGCACACTTGTGTCTTACAGAGTGGAGGGCTAGTAGTATTTATATACTCGGGCTATGACGAGGACTAGAAAAAATGTAATGTGCTGCCTAGAGCCTGGCACACAGGAACCGCTCAGCAAAATGACACTTAACTACCAGACAGAAACCTTGGGAAGACATTTATTAATTCTCTTCAGACAACTGTAGTGTCCCAGATTCATTTGCCTTAAGAACATGTTTGTGGGGCTGGAGAGATGCTCAGTGGTTAAGAGCACTGGCTGCTGTCCCAGAGGACCCGGGTTCAATTCCCAGCACCCACATGGCAGCTCACAACTGTCTGTAACTCCAGGATCCAACACCCTCACACAAACACACATGCAGGCAAAACACCAATGTGCATAAAATAAAAATAAATAAATTTAAAAAAAGAACATGTTTGCAGCCAGGCCCTGTGGTGCACACCTTTAATCTAAGGAGGCAGAGGCATGTGGATCTCTGAGAGTTCGAGGCTAGCCTGGTCTACAAAGCATGTTCAAGACGACCAAGGCTACACAGAGAAACAGTGTTTTCTCTGTGCCAAGCACTTGGGGTTCTCTGTCTCCTGGCATGCATACTTCATACCCCGGATGTCTCCTCCATGAGGCTGCATTTCAGGACCGCTGTCCTGGTCTCACTAAAGGAAATCGGCAACAGTGTGCAAAGAGAGGTGTGTGGATGTCGTGCAATACGAGCCTAAGCACTGACGGCTGTAACGAGGATGGTGAGGCAGACACCTAGCTTTCACGCCTGGCTTCCTCACTTACCGGCTGAGCAGCTTGGAATAAGAGACTTCACACATCAGTGTCCTTGTGGTAAGGAGAATTAACCTGAACTTGTCATAGGGTCTTGGTGAAGATGGGTGAGCTGAAGGTTTGGAGAAGAAAGCAGGCGGAGCCCTCCCTGTTGCTATCATCTTCCGAACCTCTGTGATGGGTTGACTCCCCCTGAAGTGTGTGCTGAAAGCCTACCGCGGTACCTCAGAATTTGTCAGAAAGTGTTCCCCACAGGTTCAGCTGAAGGGGTCAGCTGTGATGAGTTCACTGGAGCAGGTCCCGAATCAGTGTCTAGCATCCTTATGGAAAGGGGAAAACTGGACACACAGACACATAGACACAGACACACACACAGACACACACACCAACACACACACACACACACACACACACACCCTTAGAGAATGCCTTGTACATGTGAAGATGAAAACAAAGATTCAGGCAATTTTGTAAGCTAAGCTGAGCAACAGTGAAGATCTCCAGCAAACCAGCAGACGTTAGGGGAGAAGCAGGGAAGAGGCTTCCCCTACAGCCTTCAGAAGAAGCAATCCTGCTATTACACTGATCTTGGACTGTGTCTCACTCCCCACATAGTGAGATGATAGATTTCCACTAGGTGTGCCTAGCTCACTGCTTCTGGGTGGCATGAGTCCCAGGGTACGTGTGAACGTGTCCCAACACAAAACATTGTGATATGCTCTCTCTCTCTCTCTCTCTGACTCTCCCGCTTTCTATCTCTCTGTACGCTCAGTTGTGTGGTTCTTGAGTGTGAACTTTGTACACGGAGCATATCACAGTGTTTAAAGGTTGGGCACCTCTGGAAGGCACTCAGTGGCACGTTGATTTAGCAGCCAGAGCTGATGCATACAAGCTCTGAGCTGGCTCCTCCATCAGGCAGTGACTGACTGGGCAGACTCGGTGGCTGGAGACTCGGTGCTCAGGCTCCTCCCTGCCTGCTGTATGCAGCTCTGCCTTGTAAAGATCTGTGAGCTTGGATGGGCCACGTAACCTCTCTGTGCCCAAGTTAATCCATGTGTACAGCGAAGCTCATAATTGCACTTGAAAGCAAAGGTTGGCTGGGTAGAAGCTGGCCATCAGTGCTGGGATGTTGCTGCTGCTGCTGCTGATCTAGGACCAGTTTTGAGGACATTGAGATTTTAGCATAGCGTTAAAGTAGTTGGAGTCTCTTGGTCTGTGATCAGGTCAGAGGTCGGGAGTGAATGGTTAGGACATTATAATTGGTAACAGGATAGAAGGACAGACAGGTTGCCAGAGGGATGGGTAAAATATGAATAATTCCATCGCCACAGTCAACAGGACCTAGGTTATTTCTGCAATCTTGTTCTCAACAGTAGTTCATAGAAAGATTGAGACACAGGGACCTAGCCTTCCTCTGGTCTGTCAATCAGGCAAAACATGTTTTCGGAAATGTTGTAAGTGTAGTGTTGGTTACCCAACAGTGCCTTGCAGATGCATGTCAAGTTCCTTGCAAGATGTGGCTTTAAGGCCTGGGGCTTGCAGTGGGCAACAGGCACTCTGCATGTGTTGTGCTCACATGTAACCAGCTGTGGTGGGATGGGCTGTTCCTGCAGATGAATGGCCCATTTATTGTTTTGCAAACCACTTTCACATTTTTTAGCTCACTAGAGACTTCCACAACCTCTATGTAGTGGGAAAGCTAAGGCCCAGAGCCTGGGGTGGGGTGGGGGACAGCCCAGCAGCTCCCTGGTGCAGAGCCTGGGGTAAGAAAGCAAAGGATTGTGCCTAGTGTCGTTAATACCCTGCCTCTCTTGGTGCCCACGCGTGCACACGTGGTCAGGACTGGAGGTCTGCAGTTCTCTTATCTGAAAAATCACTCCTCCCTCCAGTATTCTCAGAATGGTGAGTTCTAGTGTCGGAGATCTCCTGCTAGGATGGCACCTGGGCTCTCCTAATGGCACCGGGATGCCAGAATATTCTAGACTTTTTTCCTAGTAGCCATGGCTTCCCATCAGTCCCCCCTGGCCGTGGGGGGGGGGGGAAAGGAGGGCAGCTGCGGCACTGCCGTGCTTCCCACAGTGCTCAGAGGCTGAGGTCGGCCAATTTCACGCTCTCGTCCCCTATTATGACCTCCGGGCGCACGGCAGCTGCTTTGACTCTAGAGGGGGAGACAGGAAGTGTTATATTGTTGTCAGTAACACTCAAGAAGGGAATAGCTCCGTGATGAACTGGATCTGTTCTCCCCGAGTTTAACGGTGAACCTGTTAGAGTTATACTAAGTGCTAAGGACACTCCGTCTTTTTTGTTTGCTTCTGTCGAGACTTGCTTGTATTATGAGACCCTTGCCAAGAAAACGGGGTCTCATGTCCCTCAACCAAAGGGAAGGCCGGGGTGGCTGTCACTCTGCAGGTGTGTCCTTCTGGTGCATTGAGCATGCTGGACATTTGGATTAGCGTGGGGGGACCTCACCTCTGAGGATAGAACATGTTCATCGTGTCTCTCCCTCTGTCCTTCTGGGCTGACTCTAGCTGGGCCACTATCACTGATGTCCCTTGGACCCCTCTGTTCCTGGCTCTGATAGCTCTGAGCTGGGGTACCTCAATAAGGCAGGGGGTGGCTACCGCTGGAGGAACCCTGGGACGCCCTCACCACCACCCTCCTTCCTGCTGCTCAGAGCCTCCTGTAGTCACCGCAGGGTGTGTTCCTGGACTGCTAACGGTCAGCGCTGCACCCCACATAGCCTGTCAGGCAATCCCCACTCTCCAGTGTAAGAGTCACTTGGCACAAGCCAGGCAGAACCCTAAACTTGCCCACTTGACCCTGCCCCTAAAAGTTCATGCATTAGAAATGGTCCCCAAGGGCCTGTGCTGATCATATTTGGAGCAGAGACCTCTGGAAAGCAACTGGGATTAAAGCAGGTCCCGGGGCTGCTCCTCTCGACAGGATTCCTGGCTCAGGAAGAGAGCCCTGAGCTACTCTGCCTGCTCTGTCTGGTGTTGGTGTCGGGGTGATGCCTTTTCCCATGTTAGCTGCTTCAAGAAGACTCGTGCCAGATGTTAACATCATAGGCTCTTGGACATCTCAGTCCCCATGAGCCCCCAGACTTCTGCTCTTTCTAATTGTCCTGGTATTGGGTATTCTGATACAGACAGAAAATGTCCTATAGTCAATAAAACTCACCCACCACAGAAGACTCGTTTGTTGGTTGAGGATGCCCAGACTTGTGACCTACCTTGTAGTTGAGTTCAGAGTTCCCTGCAGGGGCCCTTCAGGAACGGGCCAGCCTTTGTATTATTATGCTAAGAACAGGTGCCAGCTAATCCAGATAAAGGGGCAGCCTGGGCTAGACAACACCCTATGTGCTCACAGCAGGGGCTCTTCTGCCTGTGCCTGTGTCCCTCTGTGTTCAACCCTCCCTGTCCTCAAGCCTACCTCCCCACCCCGTGTCAGGCAGCTTGCTCTTCTCACTTGTCTCCTACCTGTCGGTAGGCAGCATGTGGAGATGTGGAAGGAGCCATTTGTGTCTCCAGTCATCTCGGTATGGGGCCTCTTCCTACCACACCGCGAGAAGACGGAGTCGCAGTGCGAGCAGATTGAGTACTCGGCTCCTGGGTGGTCCTATCTCGCTGCTCTTCTGCTCCTTCCGTCCCCGTATCATGATGCTGTAGGTGTTACAGTCATCCCACATTCAGGCCACCCCATGGTGAGATACCCTGTGCCAAGAGAGGTGGGGGTGCTAGGCTGTGTGCTGGGAAGTTAATGGATTATCCTGATGGTGGCCCAGGAGTCAAATCTTGGTGGTCCAGTTCTTGGGCCATTGCTTGGCCCTGAGTGTTGGGCAGCTTACACATATCGCTAGAAGGAAGGAGTGTGTCTGTCAGGATCTTACTTCTTTCTTCTGTGTGTGCCACTCAAGACAGCTGGAAGGGAGGGAAAAGCGATGGGACAGACACAGGCTGTATTTCAACTTTTCTTTCCAAGTCTCATGGTGATGTGTGGCTGGGATTTTTAGGTTTTATTTTCTCCTGGATAGGTGACCAACATCCAGGCTTCCTCAGACAGACATAGGAGACAACCCCAGCCGCGATTATTAATAAATCATAATTTAAACATGAGGTTCTCTATACTCAAAACTTTCACAGCACCCCAAAACATTTTTAATTCAATTTAAAGGCCCCAAAGGCTCTGCACAACGGGGCTCTAAGGCTTTGGGGCTTTTGAAAGGGATAGGCCTTTTTGGAAGTTGGGGATACTACTTAAGGGACCCCACAGAGAAAGAGCGGTCTTGAGACTGATGTGCATGTATCTACCTATCTCTTGACCTCTATCCTATCACACCCCAGCCTGTGCAGGTCTCTCTGCAGCACAGCCTCATCCCTGGCTCACACAGTTGCTCTTGTCACCCTGGAGCACCTGCTGGTCACATGGCCCCAATGCTGCAACTTTCTTTTCCAGCCATCTTACCCTCCCCTGACCCCAAATTCACGAAGTCACTACCTTCAGTTCTTTCCTCCTTTCCTACCTATAATTATGTCATAAATGTGATTGTCTCTAGGGCCAAGAACTCTTCCTGGGATTCCTGCACGATCACCCTTCAATGAACCTTAATCTCACCCATACTACCATGAGGGGAGGCTAATTCTAGCCTTCTGGACACAGCTGGTCAGAGCCTCCATTCTAAACCACTGGATAGAAGACCCCCCAAGTCCCCACTCAGAGTCTTGAGGCCAGACAGCCTGTTTCTCATCTTACACTTCCTCCCAAGGCTGTTCTTGGCCTTGAGCAATTGCCTACATACTGAAAATAGCTCTCCTGTACTTCTGCATTGGGAACACTTTTTCCTCTTTGGTTGGAGGGTGCCAGCCTATTACCCATGCTCACCTTGGCTAAGAAATGCCCCAGGGCAGAGAAGACCCAGTTTTTCTCATGTTGCCCTGAGGCAGTGCCGTTCAGGGATGGAGGCTGAACTGTTTCGAGCTGAGAGGGACAAAGGAGAGGCGTGAGCTGCTGAATGGCTGGTCCCCAGTGACAGTTCCCGTGCCTGCTGCCTCCGTGTTCAGTACCTGTGGAGGCACACTCTGATAACACAGTAGAAGGGAAGCCACGGTGCTCTGGCCTGAGCAGGTAGGCCCCATTCACAGCTGTGTGGGGCTGCTGTTGCTGTTGTCCTGTGTCCCACTTTCTCGCTTGGTGGGAAAGCAGAGGCTCAGCAAATGGATTTACCCCCAGCTAGTTCTACCCACAAGTCAACTGCTTCTGCCAACCTCGGGACACAAGGCAAAAACTATTGGGCACTGCCAGGATCTCCTCTGCTTCTAGAGAAATCACCAGAGGATGGGTTTGTTTTCTAGAAATGAAATCAAAGTGAAAGTAAAGAGGTGGTGGGGCTCTGTTTTTTGCTCATGAGTTCCCTGGGCCTCAGTTTCTCCAGGCATAAAAGGCTTTGCCAGGGCCTTTTTCTGCCATCTCTGCCCTGATTTCTGACTTGTAAATTCTTCAGTTTCTCCTTCATGTGTTTCTAAGTGACTAAGAACAGTTCTTGACTTTTTATTCTGCCAACACTTGCTTTTAAACCCTATGGCTATTTGGGACGTCCAAGCAAATAAAGTGTTTGAAAAGTATCTGGGAAGTAGAAGATGGTAGCTCTCCAGGTAACCCCAACCTAACCTCATCTGGGGGCCAACCCACTTTCCTTTCTTGCATTTCAGAGATTCAAAGAGATATTGACGAGATTTAAAGTAGGCAGGAAGTGGTCTTCATTAATAGTCAGGGAAAAGAGCCTCTTGGGTCCTTTAGGGCGCTGGTTCTCAACCTTCCCGATGCTGTGATCCTTTAATACAGCTCCTCAGGTTGTGGTGAACCCAAACCATAAAAATATTTAATTGCTACTTCCTAAGGTAATTTTGCTACTGTTATAAATTGTACTGTAGACATCTGTGCTCTCAGGTGGTCTCAGGTGACCCCCGCGAAGGAGACGTTGAAGCCTGAGGCTGAGAACCACTGTTTTAGATGTTTACGCGCTGCTGGGAACAGTTTCCCCAATCCGGGCTTCGGGACACAGATCAAGCTGTGTGGGAACACCTGGAAAGGAAGCTGCCTTGATTTCTGACTCAACTCCGCTGTGTGACCTGGGAATCTGCTCCTGTGAGCCTTGGCGTTTCCTCCCTCGCTACAGGAGAGAGCCATCTGCCATGACACCCTGACATCACAGCGACAAACAGTTGTAGGAAACCTCACTCCTGCCTGACAAAGGGAATCAGGCTTCTTAAGACCATCAGTAGCATCCTAGGCTGGCTCTGAACTCATTAGGTAGCTGGTCTCCAATTCTCAGAATTCTTTCTGCCTCAGCCCCCAAGCACTGGGGTCGCAGCTGTATGGCACCAGGCCAGCTAGCTAATTATTTAATCCGGGAGCATCTTCTTCTGGAGATAGAGACTTACCCTGGCCAGTGCCCCCAGAAAGCAATGGTCCGAGACTGACTGGAACGAGGAGTCCTCTGGGGTCCCCAAGGGTAGCACTCTTGAATTGTTCTAATCCATCAAATCTGATGGTTTATGGCCGGCTGAGAGGAGAGAAACCTGTTTACAGATGCTTCCCAGTTCCTATCTATCCTCCGGAATCATTTTGGATAAGAGGAAAGCAAAGCTGGAAGCTAAGGACGTAGCCTGGCAGGTGGGAGGGTGAGGCCAGCCTGGGAGCCGTGAGACCCTGGCAAGGGCATGAGGGTGGGTGGCGTGACTTTGTTTCTCGTGTTCTCGACACAGTCTTACCGTGTAGTTAAAGTTGGCCATGAAGTTGTGATCAGCCTCCTCCTGAGTGCTGGGATTCCAGCTGTGTCTTACATTCTGGGCTCATCTTGTTTAATTTAATATGTATAAAAGCAAGAATCCATTCTGGGCCTACCACATACCCAATGCATTTCTACACTGGATAGCACATAGTCACTGACAAAACTAGCAAAGTAAGGACCACTGGACATTCTCAAAGGTCTCCTCAGCGCTGGCTTGTTCCCAAGGAATGCACTGTTGGTGCTCCTCAGCATGGTCACTCAGACATTCCCAGAATTATGAAATGGGTGCCGGGTTGAAAGTCGGTAGATGGGAGTGCTGGCATTCAAATTCAGCTCTGCCTAAGCCCAAGAATCCAGCTGTTTCTCTGGATCTTGTACTTGGAGTCACATCATGAGAGCCCGGATTGACCGTACCGTGCTGATATGCGCTGACAATCAGAGTCATCCTCTAGAGAGTCAGGTTTCCGCTTCAGGAGGGTGGAGAGCACCCTAGTGTGTGTGTCATTAAGCTGAGGCTTTCCCCCTCGGGCTGGCCTCCTAACTTCTAGCTGCTTGTTACAACCATAGGAGGGTTTCCATGCCACATGGATCCTGGCTGGCTGAGTGACCTCAGGACCCAGTTCGCCCCCATGTCCAATGCACAAATGGCTTCAGCTCTTCTCCTTGGGGTCTTCTATATTGCGGTTCTTTTTGAAATAGAACTCATGAATTTTTAGGTTTTCAAATTCCACCAGAGTAGCCCATAAGTCACAGCAGGAGATGAAAGCCCTCTTGCTTGAAACTGGTTTATTCTAAATCACCTTAAAGAGCAGAATTTATTCTTGGCCAAGGCCCCTACAAAACCAGGTCCCTACAGTGTCTGTTTTTCATAGTGTGAGGACACTGTCCATGATCTCTTACAGTGTGCCAGCCTGCAGTTGAACGGGAGTAAATCCTGCTTCAAGTTAGGTTCAAGTACTGACAGGTTTAAATTGTGTCACCTCCAAAAGATGTTAGAGTCCTGGTCCCCAGTGCCTCAGAGGAGACCTTTTATGGAGATAGGGTCTTTATGCTAGTAATCACGTTATAATGAGGTCATTATGGTTGGTCCTAACCTGACCTGGGAAACCTGGACACACCGAGCATGTGGAGGGGGATGGTTGAAGATACAGAGGAAGAGGCTTGGGTCAGAGTGTGCTGCCTCACAGTCCTCGCAAGGAGCAGGCTGCCTCCAAACTGTGAGACAATCTCTGTCTGCTGTCGAGGCCACTGAGCCTGTCGCGGCAGTCTTGACTCACAGGTACAAGCTAGAGGGGCCCGGGAAGTGTTCCTGGCCAAAGTGCTTTACAGCTGAAAGAAGGGATTCTTGGCCCCAAGAGGGGAATGGAAGCCACACCCCACTCTTGGCTCCAGGAGACCCCAGCATCAGACAGCAAGACATCCAGTATTCCTCCCCACTTTTATATTTTGAATTTTCCAAAGAGATGGTGACACACAGGCCAAGATTTATCCCAGGTATGGTCCATCATAACTCTCTCTCCTATAATTTTTATGAATGGATTATCCCACCATTACCATGAGTTGGAACGTATGTCTAAAACTCAAAATTGCATGGATTTAAGTAGCTTTTAAAATTAGCCAAGTCTTGTTGCTGAGGGTGCAGCTCAGAGATGCAGCCCATCGCTTAGCACACATAAGGACCTGCTTCCATCCTCAGCGCCAGAAAACAAAACCAAAGCCATGAATATAGAGGCTGCCCTCCCATTGTGGCTTACTGTATAGTTCAGTAGTAAATCATCTGCTTTAGCACATGTGAGGCCATGGGTTCTATTCTTTCTCTCTGTCTCTGTCTCACTCTCTCCCACCCCGTGTGTGTGTGTTGAATAAATAAAATTAGCCAACTTTAGTTCTGCTCATTACTGCTGTCTCTGACTGTGTAGACTAGCTACTGGTGTAAAACTGCACACACTGCTCTGTATTGCCATTTCTGACACAACTCCCCCAATACAGGGCTCTTTGTGTTGGAGACAGTATGTCTAACCCAGCAAAGCCAGCTCATCCTGATTCTGGGGACTGGAGGAGCCTGCTGGGGGCTGGCAGTTGCAGGTGACAGTCCGAACCAGTCCTGGAACAGATGAGAAGTTTATGGGCTGTTAATAAACTGGAACCAATCAGCGCCCGTGGGCTGATTGTGCCTAGCGGCTGGGGACGCAGGTCCTTGGGAGTGCTCACACTTGTGTTGCCTTCTCTGCGTAGAGCAGAGGCGCTTGCTGCTGTTCATGTTTGTTACAGAGAACAGACATATGTCCCTCCCAGGAGCCCAGGGAATAGCTAATGAAGCCACACAATGATTGCTTATGCCCTGGGCTGTTGCAAACAAGGCTCTGTCACTCTCTCACAGAACCACGCAATGGTAGTGTGTTTTTAATGGACAATAATGAATATATTTGAAATATATTAGAATTAATTTAGCTCATGCTGTCCACTTTAAAAAAAAAAAACCCACTGTCTTCCGAGAAGGACTTTGTCCGTTTGAATTCCACTGTGATGGGCTAGCAATGAGAATCAGCTGTCAGTAAGAAATTGGATGGCGTTGTCTGGTATAACTTCCTCTCCTATAATTTTTATGAACGGATTATACTCTTTGTGGTGGAAGCTGTATTTTGTGCAGTATTAGCAGAAATAATGGTATTCTCTGTGGCAGTTTTCAGCATATTCTTGGGCCAAGGGCTTAAGAGTTTTAAGCAGGGAGTCCTTTTTATTGCACTAAGCTTTGGATTCCTTACTTTAATGTCAGTAGAACTCACAAGGAAATTTTTAATTAAAAAAAAAAAAAAACTAAACCACAGAATCATTTAAGTACATTGAGATCAGGCAAATTTGAATTTGGATACCAGCTCTGAACCTGGCACCCATTGCTTATGGCTTAAATTTTCCTGGAAATCCCCACCTTTCCCAGTGCCATGAGGGTGAGCACCAACGCACATTCATGGGAACAAGCCAATGCAGAAGAGACCTGCGCAAGGACTGGCCTGAATAATTAGTGATAATCATCACTAGTTAGTTATCTATTGGTGATAAGCGGTATTAGTGATTGTTAGTTCTCCTTAGGCATGGGTGCATTGGCTATATGATGGCCAGGGGCTTTCTCGGGAAAACAAACGGTGAAGTGATTCTTTTTTCCACGCTTTCCATGCTCTCATGCTGCTGGCCAGGCTGCAGTATTGCTTGTTGGAAAACTAGTAAGAATTTCAAGATCTTAACAGCAGAACACCGGCCCAAGATTGTGGCTGTAACACCAAGGGGATGCATTGCTGCTAACACAGCAGGTGTCATACCTGTCAAGAGTCATTTTATTTACAATGGAGACATGAAGAAAGAGGAGGCAAAGGCTAATATTAAGTTCTATCAGCTATTTTGGACCAGGGACTTGAAGAGGTGCTCAGTTGAGGTGAAATGAGTTAAAAAACGGAAACTCCAAATTTAATTTGTTCATTTGCACCAGATTGTTTTCTTTCTTCCTTTATTTGTGTGTGTGTGTGTGTGTGTGTGTGTAGGTTAAAGGTCAATGCCTGCCTAGGTGATAAATAGGAAACAAGTACCAGACTATACAGGGCTGGTAAGAACTGCAAAGGCTCATGGGAGAAATGCTACAGGGAAGACAGACATGGATAGTGACCTGCTTAGTCATCCCAAGGCACAAACCTGGGGTAGAATGGGATGGGGCAGCTTTCCTTAGGGACTGTGTACTGAATCCAGGACTCTCTTGGGTAAGAGATCAAAGGTATTCAATTCCCACGTATCAAATGTTACAAACAGTGTATTCAGCCTACACATATGCTCTCATATCCTTTATCATCAGCTCTAGGTTGCTTATACTATCTGGTACCATGTTGATGGTGTGTAAGTAGTTGTCATATTATACTATTTAGGAAATAATAAAAAAAAACTGTGTTAATTTTCCCCAAAGTATCTTTCTTTCCTTCTTTCATCCTTTCTTCTTTTATTAGTAAGACAGAGTCTCATGTAGCCCATGCTGGCCTTGATCTTGCTATGTAACTCTCGGAATTCTGATTCTTCTGCCTCTTCCTCTTGAGCTCTAGAATTATCAGTTTATGCCACCATGCTTAGAATATTGAGTACTGGAGACAGAACTCCAGGCTTTCTGTGTGGTAGGCAAGTGTTCTCCCAAGGAGCTATATCTCCAGCCTCTCCCATATATATATATATATATATAATATAATATATATATATATATATTATATATATATATATATATATATATATATATATATATATAATCAGTAGTTAATTTAGTCTTTGAATGTTGATGCTAAGGAGACCCTAGAGTTTGAGAATATGATTCTGTTTGTCCATTTTGGTCAATCACACACAAACTTTCATGAATCTTTATACATATTCTTTCACACAGAGGGAAAAAGACACCCAGAGCCTCACCTATCTGCAGCACCATTCACAGCTAAGAAATAGAAACAACCTAAGCGTCCATCAACTGATTCTAAAAAGATGAAACCCTGACTTTTGTGACAACATGGACGGAACTAGCTATCACTACGGTCCCTGAAAGAAGCCAGGCACAGAAAAACAAAAGCATCGTATAAGTTGGGAGTAGAATGACAGCTACCAAAGGCTGGGGATAGTGGTGCGGAGGAAGAGATGGGGGAAAGTTGGTGGGTTAGCTCAGGTTACCACAGACAGGAATAAGGACGTCTGGTATTTGAAGAGAGAATGCTTAACCTGACTTAAACATTATGCAGGGTATATACGAGCCAAAGCATCACGTGGTTCCCCATAAGTATATACAGTGTGCTCATGTGTCCGTCATCAAAAGGAGGAAACATCACCGTTAAAGGAAGAGAAAACAAAATTAGACTTGGGAGACAAGCTGGGTGAGAAAGCATCTTTTACCCAGTGGCAGGGTGACTTTGGCAGGGGCAGGCCCCGAAGCTGAGGCCAAAGGAAATGCAAGGAAAGACAAACTACAAGCCGGCAACTCTGTTACTATCCCCTGGCTCACTAAGAATGAACGGCTTTCTTGCGGGGGGGGGGGGGAGCAGTTTTCTTTTCTTGTGGATGTGTGGGTGACCAGGATGAGCTGGGTGAATGGGGCCAAGCCTGAAAACTGTATCTGGGCTAGGCCTGCAGGTGGAGGTTTGAAGCACAGGGTTGGTGATGGATTGGAGGAAGACTGGAATTCACCTGTTAACTGAATTAATCCACAGGACGTGCCCATTCATTTTAACTCATCTTGAAGGGATTAGAATGACCATGCACACAAGCCTCTGGCCAAGCCTGTGAGGGGCTTTTAGATTAGGTCAATCAAGGTGGAAATAGCCACCCTAAATGACAGTGGCATTTTTTCATGGGCTGGGGTGGGGTGGGGACTAAATCCTAAAGCAGAAGGTGAGCTGAGCAGCGGTGCTCACATCTCTCTGCTTTCCTGGCTACAGAGGCAACATCACAAACCACCCACATTCCCGACACCACGACTCCCGTCATGATGGACTGCACCCCGCAATTAGGAGCCAACGTGGCACCCTAACTGCTTCTGTCACTCACTGTGCTCTAATAATTAGAAAGGTAACTAATTCAGCCAACGTCAGCCAACCACATCCTTCCCCTGAGCCTCTTCACCCTCATCTCTGGGATGACGGCATCGGATTAGCTCGTTGGATTCTCCATCGGTGAGCCGGAGCCAGCTGCTCCCACAATCCTCCCCAGTATATGGATGCACAGCCAGGTGTATGAGCCAGGAGTTGAGCCTTTGCTCTTGGGTTAGTCAAAAGACTCTCTAAGCAGAACAAACCCGTGGGTGGTCTGATCTTTAGCTTTTCTCCATTCCCTGTTCCCACCTGATCCATCTTCTAGGGCCAGTTTAAATTCTCAGGCTTCATCTAGCCTTCCCCCCTTTCAGGCGCCGTATCTGCGCAGTCTCTTCCCTTCTCTGGAATCATCCAGGACCCAGGAGTGTCCCCTCCATGTACAACAGCAGTATTCAGTGTTGTCATCAGTCCTGCCATCCCTGTAGCTGGTCCTCCCAGAGAGAAGGGCATGGACCTCATTGGGGGAGCCGTGTATCCTCCTGCCCGGATGCTGCGGGCCCTGACTTGCCCTGGACTTCTCGGGGCTGGTGTTCCACAGGTCACTGAGTCATCTCAGCATGATAATCGCTCCTCTGCTCACTGTCACCTCAGCCCAGTGAGCATCCATGTTCTCTTTCTGGTTGGGCAGGACATGGCTTTTTCATCGCAGTCACCTTCATGCAAATCTCCTGGGCATGCGTTTCTTGTGTTTTATTAGCCTGGAGGTTAGGGTTCTACTTGTTTCAGGACACGCTATTAAATTTCCCACATTGTAATTATTTTTGGCAACTTTCTGTTTTGACTTGGGGAGGCTGTGTAACAGCCACTAGCCTGGTCAGTCATGCTTTCTTCTCCTACTATTTATTATGCAGTCTTGTCCCAGAAAATAAAATGAAAAAGGTTGAATCAGCACAATGGGGAAAGATAGAGTTAGGCTTATTGGAGATGAGAGTGGGGGAGCAGGGTCATGTGCCAGGTGGAGAAAGCCTGATTCCTTGTATTGGGTTTTTTCACGCTCTTGACCTCACCCTTCTGACACACACACACCCACACCCACCCACCCACCCCACCCCCCACACACACACCCTTACCCTTCATAGTAAATGCTGGCTATGATGTTGAGGGGGGAAGCTGTCAGTATAAACAATTCTGGAGAGAGAGGCAAGCTTTGTGTTTAAATGTGGTACCTAACCATTGCTTTCCAAAAGAATCTGAATTTTGAGGTGAATCAGCCAGGTGAAGATTCCTTGAGCCCGGAGCCAAACAGGTAGACGCTAGATATGTACAATGCTTGTTCAGCAGGCTCATTGTAATCAGAACCAGGTCTGAAGGACTGCATCTCTTCCTGTCTCATGTGCAGAGGCAACTCTGCCAAGATTCTTGTCTCTCTGCGACTCTCCCCCTTCTTCCCTTCTAAAGCCTAAATCTCCCAGCAGTACAAGCCATCAGGATGCTTAGACCCCTGCTCAGAAGCCTTCAGGGGAAGGGGGATTCTCTTTTCCCTGGCCACCTTGTAGGCTAGTTCCTTCCCATTTCTCAGCTGTTCTTTGCACATTTTCTTTTTCTTGCTCCTTCCAGAGGAATTGTCATCGGCCATGCCATAATTACAGTGTCCCTCAGGGTGCTGCAGCCCCTTTCCACTCCCTGGGATTTTAATACTTCCTCCCAGAGTACCATGCTCTGCCGATTTCTCTCTAATCCGACAAAATCCCTCTACCTAACCTTTATGCAAAGGTGATTAGTTTTCTCTGCATCTGATTTTCCCAGCGGTGGGCTGTGTGTGGCATCTCCTTCAAGAGCAGCTTGCTGACTGCTGTGAGCCAGAAAGGTTTGTGAGGGGAGCAAATCTTTGGTGGAGACCACTAATGATTAATGACAGACATGAGCTAAACATAATGTGACATCCTGAATTAAATACACCACTTTTCTCTTGAACAGACAGAGGACACAAGTTCCTGTGGTTTAGTTAAATCGTAATAACCGGGGTTAAGGATGTAGCTAATTTGATAGAGTGCTTGCCTAGGATGCAGGATATCCTGGGTTTGACCTCCTGCCCCACGTAAGGGATACCTAGTGACTTGTAGTCCCAAATCTTGGGAGGTAGAGGCAGGAGGATCAGGAGCTCACCCTTAGCTACAGAGCAAGTTTCTGGTCAGCCTGGTATGCCTGAGACTGTCTAAAAACAAACAAAACAAAGTAGAACAAACAAAAAAAAAAAACACAATGAGCATGTTAATGTATTAAGGAAGCTCTGGGCATTTCTGTGAGTCTAAACTTGTTCCTAAGTGAAAGAAAAATTAAAAATCAGTATTGGCTGACCTGGCACTCACTCTGTAGACCAGGCTGATCTCACAGGCACAGAGATCTGCCTGCCTCTGCCCAGTTGCTGGCATTTAAAGCAAGTGCCACTATGCTTGGCAATATTTCTAAATAAATATTTAAAGGGAACATATGTGCTTTGCAGAGATCTCAGCACGGTGTCATCTTTTCTAGCTTGGTGAATCCCTCTCTGGCTCGTTGCTGCCTTGCGGTCTCTCTGATTTCATTCTCTCCTGGGTAAATGGGAGTAACGATAGATCCCGAGTTGGTACAGCTGAAACAATAGCTAGCATTAATGTGGATTTTTCTTCCTAAAGTTTTACTGAGTTAAGTCTATGGTAAATGAGGCAAATAAACTTAGATTATCTTTTTATTTTAAATACTTCCCATGAGGGAAACCAAATTAATCAAGTTCCTTGCATTTTCAGACTATTCTGTGTCTCAAAAGATACCTCAGAGCCAGAAAGATGGGGTAAAGCGGTGCCCATGTGATGGAAGCAGAAAATCAACTGCAAGATGTCCTCTGACTTCTGCCCACATCGGCCATAGTTGTTCCCTCTCTCTGTCTCTCTGTCTGTCCCTGTCTTTTTCTTTTCCCTTTCATATAAATGTAAAAAAACAACAGAAGCAACAAAACATGTCCCAGTGCTGTCTGAGCAAAATCACCATGTCATGGTTTAAATTTGAGGTGTTCCCCCAGGCCCGTGTGTGGACATCTAGGGGGTCAGCGGTGGCGCTGATGTGGGAGATGCTGGAAGCCTTGGGAGGCAAGGCTTAGCTGATGATGTCCCTTTGGGACATCATCTTGCCTCCCACACGCCTGTATTTCTCTCCCTGCTTCCTGTCCACAATGATTTGAAGAGCCTCTGTTTCACCACCATGCTGCCACCATGTTCTGACCCAACCTAGGCCCAGAAGCGGAAGAGCCGAGAACAGTGCATTGAGCCCCTGGAATCATGAGGCAAGGATAAAGAATGTCTCTTTCTAAGTTGGTGTCAGACATTCTGTCACAGCAGCCACAGTCGGACACATTCTGTGTCTTCTCCCATCCACTCCCACATCAGAGCTCAGGGACAAAAGCCAGTTACTGACAGGAGCTTCACATAAGAAAGAAATGCGTTCAGGTCAAATATATATATGGTCTGTCTTTGTGGCCATTGTCGCCTGTCCTCTCACAGTGCGGGTGCTGTGTGGGCTTTGACGTCCATCACCTGCCATTCTGTTTCCTCTGCTGGGGCCGGTGCTAACAGGCCAGAACCAGACCACACAGGAGTTCCTCGGGCCGAGGTGTGCAGGTATCATAGACTCTTAGCAGACACTGATTCTGCTGGCGAGAACAGCCATTCCTGAGCAGCGGTCCAGTCCACCCAACTTCAGCAGAATCAAAAGGAGGGCTGTTGGCTGACTCTGTGTGCACATCAAAGTCTTGCATCACAGCCCAGCTACCCACCACTCTGAAGTTCTTCCTACAGTTCATTTCCCTTTGCCACAGCATTCCAGCTGAGCCCTAGGCACTAGCTTTCTAGGAACACCCAGAAAGGACATACAGTTTCCTCGGCTGACACCACTGAAAGACTGTGGGCTGGCTACCAAACAGCCTGCTGTCTCATAGCATAGAGGTGTACCATTCAGTCAGTAGCCACGGGCCTCGTGGCTTACAGAGTCAAAAGTGATTAAGATGAAATAAAGCCTATGTTTTCCAAACTCCTTTGCAACTGGATGTGACCACGTGACCAAGTGCTGCTTAGATTCTGGGTGGAACTAACATTGCTTTTGTACTCTAAGGAGGAAGGGAGCCCAGCCTTCCTTGGTCTTCCTTTCCAGAATTTTGGCATGGTGGGAGGTTTGGAATAGTCACTTCAGCCACAGGAGGACTTTACATTGAGGATGACAAAATGACAGAAAAAAAAAAAAAAACCAAAAAAAAGCTATTCTGATCTTCCACACATCAAGCTTGAGGTTAGACCCGAGTTGCCTCTCTAGACTTCATCTTTCTCTAAGCTTCTGTGTTGGAGCTGTCTTTCTCTGCCTTGCCTGACACACATCTCAAATGAACCTCTCCCATCCCACTTCTACATATGATACTAGCCTCGTTGATATCAAGTTCTCTTTTTTCTTGGCTTCCCTTCCAGGTAAACCATGTGTTTGAGGTCCTTGGCACTCTGCTTTATCAGCCGCATTCCATTGACTGTGCTGTGTTTTGAGGTCTCCCTGGAGATACTTGCCCATACTGCATTAATGCACATCCCTGATAGGCTGGAGGTTTATGCTAGCTTCCCAGGGGTCCCCCATGAACACAGTGAGACTTACACCAGTTTTGAAGGTCAGTATCAGAGCTGAGTGTCCACTACAGAGAAGAGGGATCGATGGTCCTTTCTGCTCTCTGTGTGCCTGTGTTGCTTCTCTGCCCTGGCATTGATGTGAAGTGACATCTCTGTGCACCACCCTCATCCCCATGTGCACCTCAGTGCCCAGCCCTGCAGATGGAAGCTGGAGAAGAGAACATGGCTTCCTGGGCAGCTCATCATGACTCTATGGATGGTTCATAACTAAAGACAGTTTCCAAACCCCAGATTCATCCTAGGACAAGGATACCTTGGGCTATGAACCCAGTTATACCTGCTGAAGCCTTTGCTTCCAGGTGGATGGGAGGGGCAAGACAGCAGTGCTTGTGGCTTCCTGTTTAGATGCAGGGAAATAGGGGACGAGCATTTCTTTGGAAGCATGCCTTTGTAGCTTCCTTTTGTAGCTGCCAGAAGGGCTGCTGCTTTCCTGTGCATGGATGTGTAAGTTATGCGTGTGTGTCTGTCTATCATCTATCTATCTATCTATCTATCTATCTATCTATCTATCTATCTATCATCTATCTATCATCTATCTATTTATCATCTATCTATCTATTTATCATCTATCTATCTATCATCTATCTATCTATCTATCTATCATCTATCTATCATCTATCATCTATCTATCTATCATCTATCTATTTATCATCTATCTATCTATTTATCATCTATCTATCTATCTATCATCTATCTATCTATCTATCTATCTATCATCTATCTATCTATCTATCTATCTATCTATCTATCTATCTATCTCCAGGCATGTATGGATGGATGTGTGCACACACATATGTGTGGGCTTTTGCATGTATGTGCATATGGATATGGAGAGCAGAGTACAACAGAAGGTGTCATTCCTCAGGTGCCAGCCACTTTTTGTTTTGTTCTGAGACCAGATCTCTCACTAGCCTGGAACTCATCTAATAGGATAAGCTGACCAGTCACTGAGCCTCAAGATCCAGCTGCCTCCATCTCCCAGCACTGAGACTCAAGGGCACACCACCACCTCTGGATTCTCTTTTCCTGAGGAATCACACTTCGCTTTTTTTTCATGCAGGTTCTGGGTATTGAACTCATACAAGGCAAGCACTTTAATGAATGAACTATTTATCTCACCAGCCCCATGGCCTGGTGTTCTATTCTCCAACCCAAGAGTAACCTCATGCATTAACACACTGGACCAATCCCACTCTCCATTTTTTTCTGACACTCTAAAATTGTATGTAAATGTTTCAGTCTAATAGAAGTAACTCTCTGGTCATTATTCCCTGCACATTTGCCTTTGAATTGGATAGAATGGGCACATCTTTCCTCCAAGGACAACAGAACAGGTCAGGGTTGGAAACATGCTTCAGGCTGAGTTCTGGTCCAGGCAGGGCAGGCCTAGCTGTTGTCATAGCCATCTGTTGGGGCCTGTAATGCATGAGCACATTAACATAGGGCCAGCCCTCGGCCTCAACATTGTTCTCGTAGCTGTATCCATTCTGCATTTGGCAGCTCAACAGACTCAACAGAAGGAGAGTTTTGCATTTGGGATAAATACAGCCACTGAACCTCTCTCTCTCTCCTCTCTCTCTCTCTCTCTCTCTCTCTCTCTCTCTCTGTTTTTCTTTCTTTCTTCAAGAATACATGGTGAAAAAATTTACCCTAGCTGTCTAAACTGGACAGTGACAACCCCTTACCTTTACAATATTGCTCTCATTCTGTTTGTGACATTAGCATAGTCGGTTGGTAGGAGCCTCTAATTTACCAGAAGGCCTTTTAAAACGGGGGCGGGGGGACTGAGTTAGTGAGGGCACCTGTGGAGGTCGGGGGACAGTTTCCAGGAGTCAGTTCTTTCGCCTTGTTGAGCCAGAGTCTTCATTGTTTCAGCTGCTGTGTAGTGTACCCCAGGCCAGCTGGCTCCAGGACTTCAGTCTCCTATCTCCACCTCCCCCCCCCCCGGGGAAAGTGCTGGGTTTCGAAGTGCCTGCCTCTGCATCAGGCTTTCCACATGGGTTCTTGATGATCAGAGGCAGGCCTCCAGGTCTTCACAGTTATCACTTTTTCCCTCTACTGAAACATCTCCCAGGTTCTCTCTCTCTCTCTCTCTCTCTCTCTCTCTCTCTCTCTCTCTGTGTGTGTGTGTGTGTGTGTGTGTGTGTGTGTGTGTGTGTGTGTCAGGAAGAGCTGGAGAGATGGCTAAGTGGTTAACAATAAGGACCCAGATTCAGTGTTCAGTTCCCAGCACTCACACAGTGGTCCACAGCCATATGTAAATAACTTCTGACCTCTGCAGGCCCCAGGCATGCACACGGTACACAAAAAAATAGGCGGACAAAACACTCAACTGCATAAAATAAAGGCATCTTGTGAAAAATTAGACTCATCCAACTAAACATTTGTCTTCTTCTTTAAAAAACAAACAATCAAACAAACAAAGAGTTTGCCTTCCAAAGAATTAGGACAAAGTGTCCACCCATACACCCATTCCTCACAAAGGCTGGTCTGAGATCTCAGGGTCTGCAGTGTTCTTGTGCTTAGAAGCAGCTTTTGTTCAGCCTTGGGAATTTTCACCTTTAGGACATGCTTTGATCCTAACCGGTCATTGCAAATGATCTCTTATTTGTATCAGGACCAGTGTGAGACACACCTCTGAAACATCAGATTTTTTTTAACAGCATGTTTTGGGGGAAGGGGTGTGGAGGAGGACACAATCTGATGATGTGCTTTGTAGGGCTGGATTTTGCATGTGCGTGGATCCCAGAGAAGCTCTGTGCCTCCTTTAGTCCCTGTAAGAAAATGGCCCAAAGTCAGCAGCAGGTGTTGATTCGTGTTCACTGAGTGCCTACCCTGACCCCAGTTAGGCCTGCAGCAGAGCATCTTGGGTGCGGCTGGCTCTGCTTAGCAGGGAGGTCAAATAATGAGACGCTTCCTGTCAGATGAAGAGAGGCTCAGCACAGCAGCGTGAGGGGAGTGAGCGTGGAGGGCTGAGGAGGAAGACTGAAACTGCGACTTTAAGGAGAGGAGGAGCTGTAACCAGGATACACTGTATGAGAAAAGAATGTTTTCAATAGAAGGGGGGAAGCCTGACCTTAGTGTGCGGAGCTCCTGGGTCCCTGTGGGAAACGTGGTCGGTCTCTTGATTCCCAAGAGTGAAATATCATTCCATTTCCTGCTTCTAGTCAAGGCTCTTGGGTTTTTTGTTTGTTTTTAAATACTTTTCTTAAGTCTGGTTCTCTGTAGATTTCTAGCTGTCCGTAGTGGATGGGGCCACGTGGTGGCAGGTGGGTGGTGAGCAGACCTGGGCTTCCTCATCCTGAGTGTTCCATGTGTGCGGCGAATGTGGAAGGGAAGGATGTGAAGGTGGTTTTGGAAACAGCTTCGAGCGTCCCTCTTGAGGTGCCTGCCTGTTGTTGTTTGTTGGCTGTGTTTGGGGAGCTCTAGGGACCCACCTGCCCCCCTTGTGATGGACTGCAAGCCCTGCCACTCTGCCCCACCTAGTGTTCTGTGGTCCTCAGGTCCTTGTGTCTATGGGGGGAGCACTTGACCGACTGAGCTGTCTCCCCATAGCTTACAATATTTAATTTTTATCTTAATTAAAATAGGAAAAGGGTAAGATAGGAGAGGCTTATGACAATTTTTTTTTACCTTAATTAAAACAGGCGAAAGGAGTGGGTAATGGCAAGGGACAGCCTGCTGGTGGGAGGAAATGGCCCTGATCCTGCCAGTGGAGGGGATGTCAGGAGAGAAAGGCGAGAATGGTAAGACCAATCCACAGATGCTGAAATTGAGCTGGAAAAGATGGACAGCCTTCTGGATGCCCTGGGCTCTTTCCTGCAGTGGAAGCTGCCTGCCAGTGCCCCTGTGGGCTGGCTGAAGTAATTTCCTTCCTGTGTTGGCTAAGCCATACTGGACTCCAGTGTCTCCCTTAGCATTGACTTGGCCTGAGTTGTTTGCAGAGATGGGAGCCCCCAGCCCAGCCCGGGCCCAGGTGTCTCATCTCTCTGAGGCTTCTGGCTGCACTTCAGAATGATGCTATACTGGTCATTTGAGGGGCCTAGACAGAGGGCCTAACTGTCCTCCCCCAGCTGAGAGTTCCCAAGGCTTGTGCACAGGGGACACAGGGGCTTCTGATAGTCTGGGCAGAGCCTGATCTGCCGGGGCATGTTAGAGAATACCCATCTTGTCTCCATTCCACAGTGGAGGAAACAGACTCTGATCTTGCATCACACAGCTTCTGAGAAGCCCCTCTCGCTTCCAAGGCAGGCTTTTACTCCCAGATGGGGGGGGGGGGCTGTCTGTGGCCTGATCTTGGCCCGAGGGTAGGACTTCTCTGCAGACTAGCTTCCGGAGGAACTTAAGAGAAAGCTCAGCTCACGACGTCGCTAGCTCTGAGTCAGCCAGCGAGAGGGTTGCAAATTTCGCTGTCCAGCGGGTGAACTTCCAGCCAACAGCTTGTGCGCAGCGCCCTTAGCCCCTAGCCCGTGCAAACGCTGGTGTGCGCACAGACTCCGCTTCCATTCGGGTGGTGCAGACTCCGGCAGCCCTTTCGGTCCCCACACAAACGGGCGCTTTGGATTGGCTGTGCTCCTGCTTCTCTCGGAGGAAGATCTCCAACCTTCACCCAATGCACCCAGGCCCTGTTGTAGCCACCTCCGTCGTTAAAGGAGGGTTTCGCATGACACATGTCCGCTGCTGCTTTCGGAACCGGTGCGGAGCGCCCAGCCGCCCGGCCGAGCGAACGAGCAGGACAGAACGAGTAGCCCCTTCAGCCACCTGTGAGATCTAGGGGAGGCGCGGGCCCTAGCGCAGCGATCAGAACGAGCGAGCTTCCCGAGCGAGCTCTCCTAGGCCCTGTGCCACGCAGCGGTGGCTGGAGGAACCCGCATCAAGACGCGGTCTCCAAGGTAGCTAATGCTCTGCCAGGCTGTCTGCCTTCCCAGCTCAACAAACGGAAATGTCTCCGGCCAGTTCCACCACTGGCGGGCGTGACGTGGCGGCGCAGTAAAGCCGGGTGTGGAGTCCCTCAGGGGCGACAGCACACGGCCAGCAATAGCCCTGGGTCCCGCCGCCACCAGCGCCCGTGCTGGTGTCTGCCCGCTCTCGCCAGGCAAACTTGTGACCCCCTTTCTGAACTGGTCCCCAGGCGCGGAAAGCGCAACCCTACAAGGGTTGAGGCCTGGGATTCCGGCTGGTAGGGACCCGCAGCTGTGCTGGCCGTAACGACAGTCCCTAATGAGCAGCCTCCGCGGCTCACCTGCTTCGGCCCTTCCTCCACCCTTGCAGCGCGGCCCATCGGAGCCCGCTAATTGCTAAAGTCTGTCGGCACAGCCTGCTACCCAGATGGAGGCGTCAGGGACAGATGGGTTCAGGCACCTAGGGGGAGCACCCAGGAGCGTCCCTAAAGCCGGTGAAGGGTGTGTTGGGGTGGGGGAGGCAGCACCAGATTCAAGACTTCCCCAGTTGGAGCTAAGCCAGATTGGGGACTGCTGGAGCTGGGGGTGGGGCTTGGTATGGTTTCTGTCAGAGACTCCGTAGGACAAGCCCGCTGCCTGGGTTTATGTTTTTCTGTGTCAGTTACTTACCTCACACAGGTCCACAGCCTGTGACACGGGATAATAGCGCTTCCTCGGAGTTACTGTGAGAAATCACAGAGCTCTGGGTGCTGGGCCCACAGTGTGTCCACTTCCTCCTCCTTCAGTCTTTTTATCTGTAGCTGCCACCTCAGCTCTGCCTCATAAATACACCTTCCTTCATTAACCTGCAGCCAGACAATGCAGCCATGTGGCAGTAACTCAGCACCTGCGAGAGAGCTGAAGTGTGTGTGTGTGTGTGTGTGTGTGTGTGTGTGTGTGCTGGGGTAGTGAGCCCTATCTAGCAAGCACCACCAGAGCCAGCCGAGCCTCCTCCTGTCTGCTTAGGATGCATCTCCACTCTGACAGGGAAGGGAGCAGCTACCCCTTTGGGAGGCTGGGTTTTTGACAGGGTGGTCATGCTAACGTACTGAGCCCCTCGCCAGCGTTGCAGGTGGATTTGGAAGCAGCAACTGCTTCTTCTGCCAACAGCCAGGCCTGATTCTGGTCCCCGTCCTAGGTCTGCAGAGATGCTGCATGACAGTTGCTGGCGTACAAGGTGTCCTGTGGCCCTTGATGTAAGGCTGTTCGTAAAGAGCTCTGATCCCTTCTGGTGCTGTGTGGGGAGGGGAAGACTTGGCACAAAAATCTGTAGCGATGGAAGGAGTTTAATGTAAGGAAGGAGGGCCTGGGTGCCTAAGATGAGCTGCAAGCAGCATCTTATTTAACGGAATTGTTTAATAGAGCTCAGGCAGACCTCTCAGCCGATTCTGCCCGAACAGGACACTTCTCTACCATGGAGTACAGGAGAGCACTGTCTGGGAGTGGGAGGTGTTCAAACAGCACTATGGGAAGGCCTGGTGGTGAAGGGAGAGCTACAGAAGAAAGACTGAATGTCCAAGGCCTGCCTGGATTACAGATGAGTTCAAGGCTAGCCTGGGCAACTTAGTAAGAACCTGTCTCAAAATAAATTAATAAGCAAGTAAATAAGTAGGTCAGTGGCAGAGCCGATTGCTCATCATTTATGAGGTTCAATCCCAGGTATCCCAAACTACAAACAAGCAAACCTTCAGCATTTTACCCACCGAGCAAAAGGAGGATGGTCTGCCTGGGTGGCTGAAGGGGCACCACATCTTCCTACAGCCACAGTAAAGGCCGCACCTCACTGGGCGGCGTGAGGCCTCTGGGCCCTGGCAATGCGTTCCTCCGCCAGCTTCATCTGCCAGCCCGATTTAAGGCTCTGTTCACGTGCTCTGGGATGTGTAAGTCCTCTGTGGCATTGAGGAACCCTGTAGTTCAAGCCTTTTCCAGGACCTGCACGGAGAGAGTGGAGAACAGGGAAAGGGGGAGCGCATCAGCTAGTGGGGTGGGTCTGCTGGCCACTGGGCTCTGGCCACTCCATCCACAGTGCAGCTCTGGGTGGAAACAGCCAGTCCCTCAGATCTTGTATCTGATGAGTTCCCTTGCCTGAGAGCTGGGGTGTCACAAGAGCCATGAAGAGGAACATGGGACAGGGCTCCCCAGAGGCTGAGGGGCTGCTCAGAACTAGAGGGGGAGGTAAAACTTGGTGACAATCTGTATGACAAATTCTTTCTGACTGGATCTTGAAGACTTCCTGACCTCAGCTTAAAGCCCACAGAAGCCAAAATGATTACTCACAGTCCTCTGGTGCCTTAGGGTAGATCAGCCACCGAGACCTCCCTCCCAACCTCCCAGCCTAGGGCCATGGGGGCAAGGAGCTGCTACCTGCTGGGTGGGAGGTCTGCTGAGCTTCTTGGTGAGCACTTGCCCAGCGGAGGCCAATGAACGGCTCAGCGGAGGGAGGGCGCAGAGCCTGGCTGGGCAACTCCTCCCTCGTTGGTGGACTGAGGGGGCTCTCAGAGCTCCCCAGGAGACTTGGGGACTGGGATGACACCGAAGACTTGATTCTTTCCTGGCAACAGTTGCCTTCTCTGCAGAAGGCCTGGGCAGGGGCTGGCGGAGCCTGGCGAAATGGAGCTTCCGATGCTGCTGCTGCCTCGGGAGTTCCAGTCTCTGCCCCTCCACGTTCTTAGCTAGGTGCTGGGGACTTCTCCCCTCCCTAGGTGTGTGTCAGCATCTGGGGGCTGGACTCAGTTTAAACAAACAGGATTAGACTCAGCTAAGCTCTGCCCTGTCTCAACAGGTTCCTCTGTCTCTTCTTCATGCC
Source organism: Psammomys obesus (assembly GCF_907164565.1). Classification (NCBI taxonomy): domain Eukaryota; kingdom Metazoa; phylum Chordata; class Mammalia; order Rodentia; family Muridae; genus Psammomys; species Psammomys obesus. The sequence continues at coordinate 8,938,659 of NW_026592666.1, read as the reverse complement.
CTCCTGAATGACAAACACCTTCTAGTCTTAGGAAAAAAAGAAAAGAAAATAAATGAAAAAACAAACAAACAAACAAACAAACGAGGCCCTATGTGATAAGCTGGGCGGGGCTACAGCACCCCAGCTCTGACAGCCCGCAGTTCTGACTAGCAGACAGGAGGTACCACGTTGGAGGACGGAGACTTGCCTGTTTCAGAGCTAACTGATGTCCCACAGAAGGGTCCACCCTCACTCAGGCCTCGGAGACAGACTCCTGAATGGGCTGGACTCCCAGGAACCAAACAAACCAACCCCAACAACAAGAAGGAGATTTTCTAATTCCAAGTCTAGATAGGTTCTGCTAGTGGCCACCGGAGGGGTCTGCAGTGTGGCATCAGCTAAGGGCCAGCCACACCTGCCTCAAGTTTCATCCGGGAAACTGAAGCTTTTACATTTTTCTGTCTAGAACCTCTCTTGAGAGGAAAACCGTAATCTGCACCGCAGTTTACCCGCAGATTCCAAGAAAGGCAGAGTGCGTGAGAAGACAGCCCTGGTCTTCCGGGAAGGTCCACAGGCTCCCGGGACGCAGCCCTAAGGCCAGTGAGGTTCCCGGCGGCCGCACTTCAGGAAAGCAAGTGTGGAGAAAGGACTGAAGGGTTAGTGAGTCCTCATCAAAGAGCTTTGCACAAAACGCCCCAAGAGCTGGGCTCGCGGCTGAAGCCAAGAAACTGGCGAGTGGAGGCCGGCGAACGCCCTTGAGCACCGGAAGAAATAAAACCGTGGCTGAAGAGGGTATTGTCGGAGCTCCCAGAACCTCGGCAGAGGCTCGGTCCCCGGACCTGGAGGCCCAGAGTTCCCCCACTTCCGGAAAGAAAATTTATTCCTGAAGTAGCTCAACTTTCAAACGAAGGGAAGAGGAGTTTCCAGGTGGGTGGGAGAAATTTGAAAGCACAGGAAAGCTGTGATCCATGAGTGCCCTTTTAAAGAACGCATGTTCCAGGGCGGGGGAGGTGGTAAAAATCCCTTCCTTTCTTAGCTTACCAGGCGAAGCCAGCAAACCAGCCACAAATCCGTCCCAGAGGACCCCCTGTCCCCAGCGTCTCCGCGTCCCTCCCCGCGACCCCCTCACACAGCCCGAAAACAGCCGGCTGACTTTAAATTTTATTTAAAATCTCAGCACTCCATCATTTGTTTCGTTTTATGCAACCAAACAAGTAATAAATATTATTTAGCACTTCTTTTTCTTTACAAAAATAAAACAGGCGATAGACAGACTCTGCAGGAGCGGCGCGGGAGAGGTGGGGTGTTCGAGGCCGGCGTGGGAGGCCGGCGTGGTGAAGCAGGTCGCGCCGGGAGCGCCGAAGGAGTTCGCCACTTGTGTTAACACGGCGGGGAGGGGGGGGGGGTCGACGACACAGACGGCTTATCGGGAGGGGCTGGCAGTCACGTGAACAAAGAGCGCAGCCTCGCGCACTTCATTGATATTATATTTACACACACAGTATTAAAAAACAGACCCCCCTCCCAAATAACTCAAACTATACTTCCCATCAAGTTTTTTGATGTTCTGCCAATCCCTCAGGCACCAAAGCTGTCCCCAATCGGCTAAGAAACCAAATTACCTTGTGCTTAGACAGGGCTGGGGTTGGCGGTTCTATTTAAAAAAAAGATCTGAGAAGCATCCCGCCCCATGTCGGTAGTTTGGGATCTTTCCACAAGTGCTTCTATTCTGAGCGTCTGTAAAGCGTGCTCGGTGGCCTGAACGGGACACTCGCAGAGTTGTTAGCAAACCGCGAATCAACAGGGGGAAGGCCACACCTCTGAGGCCACACGGGTGTCGCAGTGAAGGAAATGAGCGACCCCAGGTGCTCCGGGTGCCCACGCCAGCCTGATGCCCTGGCCCGGGCCGGGGTGCGCCTGCGGGCACGAGGCCGTCGCTCCTCACCGCCCGGGGCTCTGCCTAAGGCGAGACCGGGAGTCGACGGGGCTCACGGAAAAGTCAGTCTGTAGACTCTTCCTGCGGGCGCAGGGAGAAGTCCCGGCGACGGAGGGGGCGGGTTGGTACGGTCTCAGCGTCCCGCCGGGGTCGACCGGGTTCTGGAGCGAGGGCGCCCTTCCCCACTGCTCCAAAGGCCCCTCCGCTCCCAGACGCCGGGCTCCCCGGACCCCCCCAGGCCCACGGTTCAGCTCCCCGCGGGCAGCAGAGCCGCCGAGCGGCGCGGGCCTGTCCTAGCTGCTCCGCAGCCCTCGGCCCTCCGGCCGGCTCACTTGGCGTCGGAGGTGAGGCGCGGCAGGCTGCCGGCGCCCATGGCCGACACGTGGTGGTGCGGAGGCGGCACCTGGCACATGCTGCAGGGGCACGGCATGCCGCCCCAGTGCTGGAAGCCGCCGCCGCCGCCGCCCCCGCCGCCGCCCCCGAGCGGGGCGGCCGCGGCGGCCGCCGGGGACTTGAGCAGGCCGT
>NW_026592666.1:8849131-8935819 GCF_907164565.1 Psammomys obesus | reverse complement strand
GGTGCGCGGCGTGCGCGGCGGCGGCGGCGGGGTGCGCCGCGGCGGCGGGGAGCGGCGCCGAGTGCGCCAGGCCGCCGCAGGCCGACGGGTGGAAGCCGGCGTGGTGGCCGCCGTAGATCTCGCTCACCAGCCGCTTCATCTCCTCCAGCGAGTTGGTGAGCATGAGGATGTAGTTGCGCGCCAGCAGCAGCGTGGCGATCTTGGAGAGCTTGCGCACCGACGGGCCGTGCGCGTAGGGCATGACCTCCCGCAGGCCGTCCATGGCGATGTTGAGGTCGTGCATGCGCTTGCGCTCGCGGCTGTTGATCTTGAGGCGCAGCTGCTGCAGCTCCGGCTCCGTCATCTGCTTCTTGTCCTTCTTGGTGGAGGACGCGGCGGCCGAGGCCGTGGACGACGAGGTGCTGGAGGACGAGGACTTGAAGCCCCCGCCGCCCAGTTTGTCCCCGGGGTGCGCGCCCGCCGCGCCCACGGCCCCTCGCAGCTCGGCGCTCAGCTCCGGCGGGCAGTCGCTCGGCGTGGACGAGGACACGGTGCCCCCCGTGAAGCCGCCGCCGCTGCCGCCCTTGCTCCGGGCGGGCAGGAAAAGATCATCGGGTTCCGGCGACGATGGCCGACTGGACACCAGGCTGGCGTCCGAGTCCATGGCCCCGGGGAGAGCGCGCCTTCCGAGGGCTCCTTCCTTTTCAGCCTCGGGGGCTTGAGGAGAGGAGGGAAATCAGACAGTCAGACAGACGCACAGACACACAGACGCACAGACGGGGCGGGGAGGGGAAGGAAGCGAGACCGAATCGCGCTGCCGCCTGCACCGCAGCTCAGGGTCCCTGCGAAGGCGGCTGTGTCCACCTCGATGCTCGTCCTGGCCTTCGGGCAGCCGGGGCCGCGCCTGGGCTCCTAACACATCTCCGCCCCACCCTCATCCCCACCCTCGCCCGCGGGGCACTGTTTCGGGCCCGCTGTGGAGGCTGGCTCCCCCCGGCCCGGCCTGGGATAAATGAGGACTGTTCCTTGGGCCGGAGAACTAAATAGAGAAGCATCTGCGCCTCCTGCACGGACGCCCCCAGCTCATCCCCCGACGCGGCGCGTCCTGCACGGACGCCCCCAGCTCATCCCCCCGACGCGGCGCGTCCTGCACGGACGCCCCCAGCTCATCCCCCCGACGCGGCGCGTCCTGCACGGACGCCCCCAGCTCATCCCCCCGACGCGGCGCGTCCTGCGCGGACGCCCCCAGCTCATCCCCGCCGACGCGGCGCGGCGGGCCCGCGAGCGCACACGCACCAGCAGCCCGCACGGCCCACGCTGCCCGCGCGGCTCCTCGGCGCCGCCAGCCCCGGCTCCTGGACCCCTCGGCGGGAGGCCGGGCCGGGGCGCTGCCGACCCGTGGGGGCGGGACCCCGCCGGCGGGCCGGCGCGCGAGGCTGCACCCTAGGTCCGGGAGGAGCTGGGGGCCGGTGTTCGGACCGGGCCCGGCCGGCGGAGGGCGGGTACTCACCGCGGACTCGACGCGGGGTGCCGGCCGCACAGGAGAGCCTGGCCCCGGGCGCGGGCGCGGGCTCCTCGCCGAGCAGCATCCACACCTTTCGGGGGCCGCCGCTCTTTATAGCTGGGTGGAGGCGGCGCGGTGGTCCGGCCGGGGGCGGGAACAATGTGCTTTTCCTGGAGGGGCGGCGGCACCAATGAGCGGGGCCGGCCCGAGGGGCCGCGAGGCTGACGTCAGCCGGCTAATTCCGCTCAATGAAACCCGCCCGGCCCGGCACACGCCTCCTCTCAGCGCACAGCCAATGGGGCCCGCGCTCGGGAGGGCCGGGAGGCGGGCCGGAGGAGGGACCTGGGCAGGGAAGGGAAAAGAAGCGGGAGGAGGAGGAGGGTAGGCTGGCCGGGCTGGCGGAATGGGGACCCTGGGAGAGAGGGGTCGCCCACAACTTTCTGTAAAACTCGGGTCACCGTGGCGTCGGGCTGGGGCAAGGGATGGACTGGGGACCCCCAAACCCGTCCAACCGACCACCCGTTGGATGTCTGAGGGCGAACGCGGAGGCGGCCGGCCACACCTGGGGCTGGCTAGCCTTCCCCGGCTCCGCCGGCTTCCCCGCCGCCCGTCTCTGCCGGAGGCTTTCCTCAACCTGTGACCATTTGGACGAGAAAAGGCCAGCCGCGCACAAGGCGCCCCACGTCCTCGGCCAGTTCTACTTGGTGGCCGTCGCTGCAGCTCCGGGGACAGGCGGTAGCGCCCCCAGCTGGGGGCATGGCCCTGGAGAGCACAGGGTGGGAGAGGAGGCAGGAGAAAGGCTCTTGGCATTTGGGGCAGAAATTCACCGTAGAGCTGAGGGTTGTGTGGGAAGCAAGGAGGAAATATTGTCACACAGTCATGGCGCCAACGCATAGACGGTTACCCCCCCCCCAACCCGTTTATTAGCGGGGAAACCCGGCCACAGCAGCTCCTCGCCACCGGGGTTAGGGGCACGGGCTTATCGAAGGCCCCACACGCGGGAGCTGATTCTTGAGCCACGCTAGACACCCGATCCGGAGAGCTGGCGGCCCAGAAAACTGCACATCCGCCCATTTTACAGAAGCGAGAGTCTAGGAGCTGATCTCAGCCTCCGGGAGATGTCGCCAGGCCATACAGGTGGTCCCTGCCTACCGCAGATGCCAGCGGGAGGCGGTCGGTCCCTAAGAAGAGGGACAGCGGATTTTCCTCCCAGCCCCCAGCTGCCTCTCACACCCAGACATGCCCAGCTCACATGTGTTTTGTTTGTTTGTGTATTTATTTATTTTTACAGATCTCGGATGCTCCCCCCCCCCCCAACCATAGGAGCCCAATTCTTTCTCGGGGAGTTTTAACGCTCTTTTGCAACGGTTATTTCCGTTGCTTGGCGTTTTAATTCGCATGTATAGTTTTAAGAACAAGCAAGCAGACGAACAGTATTTGGTGCTCTTGTAGCGAAGTCAGATCAGGCATGAAGATTCGGTGCTAAGCTTCCCTCTGGGGGTCGGGCTGTGGGGTTCGCCTCCGTCTCGTGCCTTCAGGAGCATTGTTTTCCAGCCCGCGGGTTTCCCAGCTGGCTCTGCAGCCATCCGTTAAATATGTGTTTAAAACACGAAGAACCGAAGCGTGCTGATAATGTCGCCCAACGGTTGCAGGGATGGACCCATAGCTGTTCAATTAGCAGAGGCTGTCGCGTGGGGGTGGCGGTGGGATTAGGAGCTTGGGCACGTGAGGACCGCTTTGGGGCTTTTGGGGGGTGAGGGCGGGCGTGGGGGTGCGCTCCTGCCGACGCCCCTGACAAGCGTCAGGCGGCACGGTGGCGCGCGGGCGAGGAGGTGGCACCAGCCGCCGGCTGCTGCGGCCGCCTAAGCTCCCGGAGCCCCGGCTCCTTCTGTCGCGATCCGGGGCTTGTCTGTGCTGCGCCTGGAAGCCTGTGAGAGCTGGAGCCGGGGACACTTGGGGAACCCGCTCTGCCATAGCAGGAATCTAGAACCTGGGAAAACCCAGCCCGACGTCAGGAGTGCAGGCTGCCGGCTCGCTCCCGGCCAGGCGCTCCGCGTCCCCTGTCCCCTAGCCTTTGACCGCTGCCACAGCCTGGTGCTAGGTTGTCCGGCAGGTCCAGCTGTGCAGCGGCACATCGTGGTCCCCAGGTCGGAAGCTCTGGCCAGCAGCTCCCAGCGGTCTCCGCCCTGGGCGGCCTTCTCTCCATCTGAGAGCTGCCCGCGGCCTGGGGGCCGTCGGTGTCCTCGCTCTCCTTTGGCTCAGAGGCCAGCCAGAGGCTGGGCCCGTTTGCTGTGTCTCCTTCCCCCCCCCCCACCATCGGAAACTGGACGGGGCTGCCCCTCCCCTGCCCCTCTCGATCCGAGAGACGGTTTTCGCCCTCTTCGGGATCTCGCTCCTTCCTGCGGTCCCGGCGGTCCGGGCCGAGTTTCCCACCAGCACACGCAGCCGGCTCGCTGAGCCTTTCCCGGAGTGGAGTGCTCCCTTGCCCAGGCTAATCCGCCCCGGCAGGCCGGGCTCCGGGAGGTCCTGGCTTGCCCAGGCGTCCTGGAGCTGTTGGCCTCCTCCTTCAAAACGGAAGACGTGTTTTTCCCTCTCCTTTGTGTTTCCTTCGCACAAAAGGCCGGGTGCGTGTAAGGGCCGGCCTTTGCTCCGCAGCCTGGCGGCCCAGGAGGAGCCAATGCCAAACCGGCTGGGGCGGACTCAAGCCCGGCTCCTGGGCGCAGACCTCCCACCGCTTCCCGGGGCCCTCATTTGGTTCTGGCTCTCCCCCTTCCCTTCCTCGGTTCAGACCAGCATTCAGGCCGCGGGTCTGCCTGGCTGCCAAGGAGAGCGGAGCCCTTGCGCACAATCCTCCCGGGGTGGCGGTGGCAGGCGAGGCTCCTGGCACTGCAGAGGGCGGCGGAGGGGAGGGGCGGGGGTCCGGAAGCCAGAAGGAATGCAGACCCGCAGCTTTGGGGCTTAAACGTGTGCGGTAAGACGCCTCCGGAGTCAGAACTCGGCAAAGGGACTGGCAGATTTTGGCAAACCTCCGCTCGGGACCCAGTCGGCCTCGCCAGTGTCCCGTCCGCTCTGCCCGCCTGGCAGGCATGCCTACCCGTGGTGACTGTTTCTGACGGCTCATTCATGCAGTTGTGCAAGAGCTAGTTAGTGCAAAGCGTAACGGTGAAACAGACCTCCACAGGCAGGTATCTGTTGTCTACCAACGTGTGCTCGATGGAAGGTAGTTTCTGTACTCCGGGTTGTGGGGTTTGTGAGGACCCCTTTTCCGAGCGGCAGGGCTGGCGACCACTTCGAGGCTGCCTGAGCTGGATTTGACTGCTCTGCTGTTGTTTTAAAGGGAAACACTGCTTCCATTTTACAAATGAGGAAACCGAGTCTTGGAGAAGTGTGAGCGATTTTCCCAGGTCCCAGCCCCCTGCCCTTGATGACCCTGACCGCTGAAATGAATCCCTGTCTTGGTCCAAGCTCCTGGTGGAATGACATTTAGGTAGGACCAGACTGGACAAGACGGAAGTGAACTGCTGGGCTCAGCTTACAAAACATTAACTGTCCGTTCCGGACAGCTTCTTTGGTATTGGGGTGGAAGTATCATTGTCCCCATTTTACAGATGCAGCCATTAAAGGTCAAGGCAGGGACTGGACCCCAAGTCTTCCCCAGCTTTGTTCTAAACTTCCATCCTCTTCCCCTCCCCGCCCCATCAAGGAATCACTAGGCCTTCACTGTTTCCCTGACCAATGCTGAGCTTACCAGACAGAGACAGGATTGGCTCACTGCTCTAGAGCGAGTCCCCTGCCGCCCCGAAATTATCCCGCTGTGTGGGGGCGTAGGCTGGAGAGAAAAGACCCCCCCACAGGAACCCGCAGGCAGGCATCCCTGCTCCTCTGACAAGTCCTGTCCTGAGAGTATGCGCCCTCTTGGTTGTGAGGTGGATTTAGCTAGCACAGACTGGATTCTAGAGAAGCACCTGGTCTCTGAGGGCCCAAGAGGCTCAACCAGGCCATAATTCCCCCGCGCTGGGTTTCTCTACCGCCTGCCCGCAGAGGGAGTGAAGCCTGCTCGGCTTCGCGAAAGGTTTTACTTAGAAACTGCAGCACGGTTCACTTCTGAGCTGCTGGCCAAGGCGTCTGGACCCCGGTTGCAGGTTGCGTACGGTCCATTCCACGCACCTACTCTCAGAAGTAGTTCGTTCCCGGCTCTTCCTTCAGCTTTCTGTACGGCCGCCTCCTTGCCTCCCCTCCCCTCCTTCCTCCAGGGCCCAGCCCTCTCCCACCCTGAGCTCCCCTGCGCTCTCTGTTGCCCAGCACGCCTTCACTCTAGCGCCCTCCCCTTTTCTGCACTCAGGTCTGGCTCCTTTCTCAGGCTGGAGCTCACTGAGTTCTCCCGACAGAGATGAATCAGAGTGAGGGCTGGTGGTGAGGCGGTCACCCCTGACCTTTAAAAATCCACAGGCCGCAGAGACAATGGCGTCCACGCTACTATTACCCTTCTATATAATCCAGTTCCCAAGGGATCTGATGAGGTCCAAGGATGCCCCTCGGACCATGGGGGATGGAAAAGGAGAACCATAACATCCTCCCTCAACGCAAGCCAAGTAGTCCCTGCCGCCCGGTAACCCCGGGACAGAGCACAGCTACCTGGCTCTCAGGGCGAAGGGAGCCACCTGCTGCCTGCTGGCCCGTGGAATCAGAGGTAAGTCCAGGCCGCCCAGAACCACCGAGGGAGGGGACAGTTGACCGGAAATGAGGTGCGGATGGCAGCTGCGATGATTCAGGGCGGGACTAGTGCGCGACTGAGGTAAAGTTCTCCAATGCCGGCGGGCGCGGTGGGAACCCACAGAAGGCAGCGCATCCGCAGCCCCCTGGACTTCTGGCCGCCTGGGAGGCGCCGCGCTGAGCCAGGCTGCAGGATCCCGCTGCAGACTCGCCGCTTGGGTCGGCTGCCAGCAGCAGCCTTGCCTCGGAGGGGTGGCGGCAGCCGGCAGCCGCAGGGCGGCCCAGCACCCGCGCTGTGCTAAGGTTTGGAGAAGGGCGCAGGGAGAGAGCTGAGGCCGGGCTTGTGTCCGTCCAGTTTCTTCCCTCTGTCACCTGCCTCCTCTCAGTTCTGTTGTTCGCTGTTCTCTAAGACACGTTCAGGAATCTGACTTCACCTTATTTTAGCAATGTGCCCCCTCACAGGCGTTAGGAGGACCCCTCGGCAGCTCACACCTCTCAAGATGCCTGAGATCCTTGGACATGGATGATTGCTGTAAACGGAAGTCCCAGGCCCACTCAGGACCGAGGAACAGTCTGCATCAAGCCGGGACCCCAGGAGACACTTGGGCACAGAGGAGCTTGAGAAACTGCATTCTGATGTTTTCATGGTCTATCCTACTCTCTTCCTAAGGTCCTTGAGACTTCTGGTTTCTGACACAGGCTTTTCTGGGGCTGACACGATTCTCACCCCTCCAGTGCCCACCCTTGAAGATGTGTTTAAGGGACATGGGATGTGATGGGATCCCGTGAGGTTTAAATGACTTGGGTTGGCTAGGAAGAGAACGAGAGCCCACATAGGAGCAGAACATTCTTGGCTGGGTTGGTGACCAAGGCAGAACTTGGAAGACAGGAGTTTTAAATGTTCCATCTTTTTTTTTCCTTGTTCCCCCATTTCCAACAACAAAAACGTCCATCCCCTGGGCTGCAGCTTTCCGTGTCTGCGGTTGCACTGTTAGAAGGCACAGGAAGGAAGGGGAAGGAAAGGGAAGCAAGGGGAAGCAAGGGGAAGCAAGGAGAAGGAAGGGGAAGGAAGGGGAAGGAAGGAAGACATCACAGAGACCAGGCTTCTCTCTTTACATGCTGCTGATGGACACCAAGTCATACGTGCTGAAAATAGGCTGAAGTTGTGTGAAGAACACTTGATTCAAAGGAACTCTCCTTGGTACAACTGACCCTCTATGTTTGCCCGCTTCCCCCACCACGCTCCAACACACACCAGGCTTCCATAGACACCTCAGGGTGCGGCATCCTGAAAATTCCAGAAATGCTCTTTGTGTATTTGAAGCACACTTTAAGTCTTTCTCTCGTTTTCAGCTTTGAAGTGGCATCCTCGATCCTGTACCCCGTGGCTGCTTTTCCCTTAGTTCTGTGTGTGCGTGTGAGTGAATACACACACACACACACACACACACACACACACACGCACGCAGAGAGAGATTATATAGTTCTTCAGATATCCTCATCAGAGTGATCTGGGGATTGGGGAAATCCACTCAGTCAAAATGAGGACAGGTACTCCCCCAAAAGCTTTGATGACATTTCTTCTGTTTCTCTCTGTCCCAGAGACTAGAGGACACTTGAGCCCCAGGTGATGGGAGTGTGTTACACTCTTCCAAGCTGTTGCCTGAAGTTTACAGTTGTGCCCATCTTTCCTATTGTAACACAAAAGCCCAAGTCTTTCACGTCTCCTCATATATATCATACACATTATATATACCATATAATCGTTACATCACCAAATGAAGTTAATCAGTGATTGTTCCTTTAGACTGCTTGCTTTTGAATTGGTGATGCATTCACACAGTTGAAAATTCAAAAGCATTGGCTCTGGGGAGACAATTCATTAAGCAAAATACTTGCCACACAAACATGAGGAATGGAGCTCAGATCTCCAGCTCGAACACACACACACACACACACACACACACACACACACACATATCCAGATGTGGCATTGCACATCTGTAACCTCAGCACTGGGGTAACACACACACACAACACATACATTTTAAAAAGATTTAGTTAGTTTTTTTCTCCCCTAAGGGTGCTTTGCCTATGCGTCACATGGACTGTGTGCAGGCAGCACCCACACAGAACAAAGAGGGCATCACATCCCTGACCACTGTAGTTACTGATTGTTGTGAGCCCAAATGTGGGTGCTAGGAATCACATCTAGGCTTCTAGCCAGTGCTCTAGCCACTAAGCCATCTCTCCAGCCCAACACACAAATTTATTAAAATTCAAAAGTAGAACCAGTGCCACAGTTGTCTCAAAACAACAACATAAAACAATAAAAACTTTGCTTCTTGGAACAGGAGAGATGGCTCAGTGGTTAGCAGCACCGGCTGCTCTTCCATAGGAGCTGGATTCAAGTCTCAGCACCCACAGGGCTGCTCTCAATTGTCTGTCACTCTAGTTCTGGGGGCCCCAGTGCTCTCTTCTGGCCTCCAGGAGCTGAGCCCTGCATGCGTGAAGTACACAGACACATCCAGACAAAACACCCTTACATATAAAACATAAATAATAAAGCAAACAAACAAATAAGATTTTCATATGTGGGACAGGGTCTCTCTATCCCTGGTTGGGTGGAACTCACTATATAGCCCAAATTGACCTGAAACTCAGAGAGCTCTGCCTGCCTCTGCCTCCTGAGTGCTGGGATTGAAGGCTGGTGCTGTGCAGTTTCCTCCCCAAATTATAATTTCTTGTCTCTCTTTCCAATGTAACCTATGCAAAAATATATCCATCTCCCCTTTTATACCAGTGCAATCTATCATTTAGTACAACCAATTGCCATACACATTTTTATTTTTAAATTAAAAAAAAAAATTTGTAGAGGCTGGAGAGATGGCATAATGGTTAACAGCACTACCTGCTGTTCCAGAGAGAGGACATGGGTTTGATTCCCAGCAACCACCAAGCTAACAACAATCTGTAACTCCAGTCCAAGAGATCTGGGGCCCTCTTCCAGACTGCCCAAGCATTGCCCATTCTTGAAGAATTCTTAACAATGTGTTAAATGCTTCCTCCTTGAAGAGGAAATCCTTTCTGTCATATGACTACACGATTACATATTTAGACATTCAGATGTAGATTGCTTTCAACTTTTTACTATTAAAAACAATACTGTAACCAATTACCTCGTAAACTGGTGTTTGTGCAGGTGCCCTTCATCTTGATGATAAATCCCCAGAGTCCGTGTATCTGTAACTTTGATAGATGTTGACAAATTGTCACTGAAGTGCTGTGGTACCGACTTACGTTGTAATGTATGAGACAGGCTGCCTGGCTGACAGCTAATTTTTAATGCTCAGGAAAAAGTGTGATCTCCCATTTGAATAGTGATTGTTGTGGCTTCACAGAGTAGAAGAATAAAATGTTAATTTACCCCTTCAAAGCAGTGAGCTATGCATCATAACGGGCTCCCACATCTGGTACAACAGAATTCAACATCTGGCAGAGCTTCCAGTCCTTTCAAAGGTTTACTAACGACTTCCCCAAGTAGCTGGACAGAGCAGTGCCAGTGTGTTGCAGCATTTCATTAGCCAAGGGATATTTGTCGTAGGCAAACAACTGGGCAGACATTGATTAAACTTCTGTGTCATGCACCATCCTTCCACATCCCCCATGGGAAACAGAACAGACGGCATCTTTACTGTCAAATATTACATTAAAGACTCTGTTATCATAATTCCCAGTGCAAGGCCAGGGAAATGGCTCCCTGGGTAGATACTGGAGCGCATGCCTAGTGACCTGAGTCCCCCACTGCCTCCATGCCACAAGGTGGCAGGAGAGAGCCAGCTTCCTAGAGTTGTCCTCTGGCCCACAAGTGAGTTTTGTGGCGGGCATGCGCCTGTGCCCTTCTCACTATACAAACAAACAAATAAAAACCTTAAATCAGCATGATTTTTGCTCCCTCCGTATCCATTTAAGACAACTAAGGTGTTTTAATGGTTAGTATTAATTCCCAACTTGACAGGCACTACAACCACTTGGGACACGGGCCTCTAGAGGGTCTGCGGGGGATGATCTTGACTGAGGTAGGAAGCCCAGAAGCTAGAGTGCACCACTTCCTGGACGGAATTCTGGACCGTGTAAGTGGAGAAAGGGAGCTGAGCAAGAGCACTTGCGCGTTCTCTGCTTCCTGATTGTAAGCTGAATGCCGCATCTGCCTCAAGCTCCCGCCACTTTGGCATCTAACCTTTGAACTGTAGTCAGGGTAAGGCCTTTCTTTGTAAGTTGCTTTCCTTAGAATATTTCATCACAGCAATGGGAAAAGAGACTCAGATAAGTTAGTACCAGAAGTAGGGTTCCTGCTGTAGTAAAGCTGACAGCGTAGCCTTTAGGGCTCTGGCACTGGTTTGTGGGAGGGTGGGGAAGGAGTGTTGAACTTTGGACTAGCAAAGCCCTGGAATGCTGCAAGGAGCGATTAATGGGGCATTCTGGTGGGAGCTTGGGATACCAGAATGCAGTGAAAAGTGAGGGACTATGAAGGGCTGAATCCATGAGGTTTCGTAGGGCAATGAGAACTCCATTGGGAACTGGGCTAGGCACCATTCTTGTGATTATTTTCACCAAGAATCTGGTTCCATTACTTCAGCATCCTGAGAACTTAAGAACGTTTTAGTGTAAAGGTAATGGACTAATTTGTGTGAAGGAGGCCAATATAGTAAGGCAGATAGGGAGTGTGGGTAGTCACTGGCTACAAGTCATGGGTGTGAGAGTACTGCTGATGGTACCCTCACATCTGTAATGCTTCCTGCATGGGCCAGGGCTGTTGACGGAGCACATGAACGTTCACATTAGGGGCTGTGTCTCCCAGCCTCCTTCTGGCCAGTAGGCTATATAGGGAACTAGAGCAAGCAAACAGCTGAGGGAGGTCTTTATTCCATTCTGCCTCTTGCTGGCTGGGCTACTGACATGGCAGTCAAGGCTGGAAGAGCCATCACAGGTTATATAATAAGGTCAGGAACCACGTGTAAAAGAGCATGAAAAGAAAGAAGGAACTGGATCCCGACAGTAGCATTCACAGCCTGGTGAGTCTTCTGGCCTCAGCACGAGGGGGAGGTGTCCCGTCTGCCTTATCTCAGCCACGGTTCAGTTGAGTCTCTGATGCAGCAACCCTAATGGAATCCCAAGGTGAGGGTTCTGAGAGCCGAGTAGGGACGCGCCTCTGCTGCCGCTGTCACCATTATATCAGGTGAACTTGAACTCTGCCCACTACCAAGGGCGGGGCCATGTGTAGCCTCAAAGCTCACAGGAGTTATGGGCACTGGGAAAGCCAGCCGTGTCTGCCACACCCTGCAGTTAGCTTCGATAATAAGGATTAAAGTTTTTCAACTACCGCCGGTGCTCAGCTCATTCATGTAATGATACTATTAGTGGCTTTGACCATCTACAAGATGCTCTGTGTATCAGGACAAATGCACTATCCTGAAACCCTGAGAAGAAATTTCCGGAAAAGACCTGGCTGTCCTCTTTATTTCCAACATAGGATCAGGGCACACAGGTGGTAGCTGAGCCCAAAACACTTCGGGGAAAGGGCAGTGACCGAATCCCTTTTCTCTGACATATCTTCCCATTGTTGCTATCTGCTACCTTCTTTCGAAGCCAAAGCGATGAGGCTGCCTGGTTTTGGATTTAAGCCCCCAAGCTGTGAGTTGCCTAGATCTTTATAAAGTTGCTTGGCTCAAGTATTCCACAGCAGCAGCACAGAAAAGAGGCTGGCAGCAGAGTAGCGTTCAAGGAGACCGCTCTGAGATGAGGAGAAGATCATGAGTGTTTCCTTCAACACGAATCACATATTAGGTTTTATCTAGGAGGAGGGATAATATGGCGTTACTAGCTGGTTTGGAAAATAGCATTGTCCAGAAGTTGTGCAACTGCAGGGCTTCGCTGGTGTTGGTATGAGAGGATCAGGGTGAGATTGTGCTCCTACCATTTGTATGCTGATGTGCTTGTTGGCACCTACCTTATGACTACAGTTGGACGTGATGTTTAATTAAATTAAAATGAGGGTGCACTCTTAATAACACGGCCATTGCCTTTATATGAGGAGTCAGTGTTCTTCCCCACCCTACCCTCATGGTCCCTTTCTACTTTCTTGACATCTGCAGTTACATTACGTGATATGCTCACATCTAAAGCTTCAGAGCTGGAGTCCACCAGGAAGAGGGAGCACGAAGGGTTTGGTTTGTCTTTTCACGTGTGCATTACCTTGCTCTGTGTATTTTCTAGTTCCATCTATTTACCTGCAAATTTCATGATTTAACTTTCTTTACAGCTGAATAAAACTCCCGTGTGTCTGTGTACTGAGTTCTCATTATCCATGTGTCATCTGAAGGATGTTTAGGTAGTTTCTGTTTCCTCTCTATCGTGAATAGAGCAGGAATGAACGTGGCTGAGCTGGCGTCTGTGGAGAAGGATGTCAAGTCCTGATGAGCTGAGCAGGGGAGTAGCTGGGTCATATGTAGATGTTTGAGACCCCTCCACACTGATTCCCACAGGCTTCTCTGGAGAGGGAGGCAGTAGGACACAGGTGCTATGAAGGGGGCAATGGGGAGCAGAGGGGGGCTTTAGCTGAGGGTGGAGAGGGAAGCCAGCACAGAAGAAGCTGGAGGAAGAAGGGATAAAGAACACAAGGGTGACTAGAAAAGCCACAGGAAATATTACTTTATGTGTACTTTAAAAACACATATAAGTATACATGCAGACAAGTTTAAATAAATAGTTTAAATGAAGTTACGCCACTTGTGGGGACAATGTTTTCCCCAAGAGCCATAGACTAACAGAATCCCCAGTGCCAGGTGAGGAAACCTCCCTTCAGGTTGTTGGTTGGGGGAGTTCAAGAGACTGCCCCCATGAGAAAGGTTGTCGCTGTTGCCCTTGGTTACCTCCCAGCCCTGGAAGGCGAGAGTCTAATGCTGAGGACCCCACACCCTCGAGACACAGTTCTGAGTGGGAACTGAGATGCACCCCTCCTCCCTGAGGACCGAAACTCAGCGCATCTGAAGGTGCCAGGGGAGAAAAGCAATCAGTACTCCCGCCCAGCTGTAGGGCCTGCAGACCACAGCAATAGCCAGCCTGGTACCAAGGTGTGCCAATGTGCCAAGATGTGCCAGGGTGGTGATAGTGGCCCATATTTAGGGGTCTAGCTGGGCTTAAGGCCTGCTCAGAAAGAGGTAATTTATGCCTGGTACCATGAACCTAGCTTATTACTCATGGATGAAGAAGGCGTGAACCCAACAGAGAAACTACCACTGCCGCTTTTCCGAACAGTATAATTCCCAGTTGCATCCTAAATATCATAGCTCGGTGCAGCTCCCAGCCCCCACCCCCGCAACACACCAAAAAAGCTTCTTCTTGTAGCAGAGAGAGACCATTGCAGAAAACCACAGCTGGTTGACATGCAGAGAACAACAAACTGTGGGGTGCCTGTTTCTAATCTGTTAGGCAATGCCTCACCTAAAGCTCAGGGAACATCACAGCAGAGGGGGCAGAAAGACTGTAAGAGCCTGAGGACCAGAGCACCTGTCGCAAGCACCTGTCTTTTCTATATGGCAAGGAAGCTGCCCCCATGAAACCTTAATATGGCCGCCTAAACGAGACCTGCATAAGGACCGAATCAGTCGGCACCCCAGCAGGTGGAGGAAATCTCTCAGGGCTTCACCCCAAGATGAAGATCTGTAGGCGGTTAATCTATGGCTTTAAATGCAGGTACACACAAACAGCACTGCAGGGACTCGGCAGACTACACACACTCATGTACACACACACATGTACACACATACCTGGGTAACAACAATTAAAAAATAAGAGGTCATGAATTTGATTATTGATTTGTTTGTTTGATTTCCAACTGCAGTTTTCCCTCCCTCTTCTTCTCCCAGTCCAGTTCCTCTCTCCTCCCTTCCTCCTCCTCTTTCCCTCCATCCACTCCTCCTCCATTACTTTTCAGAAAGGGGCAGGTATCCCACTAATATCAACCAGTCATGGCATAACAGTTACCTTCTCTCCTATTGAGGCTGTGTGCGGCAACCCAGAAGGAGGAAAGGGTCCGAGTGGCAGGCAACAGTCAGAGACAGCCCCTACTCCCACTGTTAGGAGACCCACAAGAAGACCAAGCCACACGACTGTAACATCGAGACATGATCCTTAAACTCTGGATTTATGCAGATTGTTGGGGTGAGAATCCCCATCTCTCCTCGGTTTAAACTTTAGTGCTTGTGCATGTTGCCGGATACTCAGCCTCTCTCGTGGTTTCCTTGTTTGTCGCTGTATCTTTATCAAACATTCACTGAAAGGATCACATACAATCACACATGGAAACCATGGGGAACATAGCAAAAGCAAAAAAATAAAAAATAAAAATAAAAAAATGTAGCTTGCTCATTATTCCAGGGTGTTTTCATGCACCTCAGAAAGAGTGTGGGCAGGCTAGAGAGAACTCAGTCAGCAAAGCACTTGCTCTGCCAAGTACAAGGGCCTAGGTTGGTCCCCAGAACCCTGTAAAAGATCGACAGTGGTGGCACACACTTTTACTCCCAGTTCAGAGATGAGGAGATGTGGGCTCACAGGCTAGACGGCTTACGCTCATTTGTGAGTCCTGGGTCCTATTAGGAAACGCTGTCACAGAACACAGATGGTGGTTTCCGAGGTTGACTCTGGCCTCTACATGGATATACAAGCACATGCCTGCCCTTCTGTATACACATGTAAACTTGTATGTACACACACACATATACACATGATCAAATCAAATTGAAATAGTTTTGGGGAAGTAACAGCAAAAAAAATTTATAAATAAGTGTTAATATGATTATCTTCAACCTCCAGCTGTATTGATCCCAATATTTCTGTTTTTTTCCCCCCAAAAAAGTATGTTTTCTCAAGTCTTTTGTTTCATTCAGGTGAAGCCAGTTACCTGCCTGTTTGTGTTTTGAAAAATTATTTTCTTCTTTAAACACAAATGTGCCTTTGCTGTTTTCTTATTGCAACGCACTTGTGATTCTAGCAAATTTCTTGTAGTTATTTGCCCAAGCAGGGCTCTCTCTGTTATCCCGGTTTTATACCAGAGCATTCAATTTCACTTCTCAGGAAAGTTTTCCACAATCCCCCAGCCAGTGGAGAAGGGCATTTGCCTCCTGCCTGACATTTTATGAAGAATTAAAAATAATGAAGCCAGCAGAGATACGGAGGGAGGCTAATTTGGAGACCGGGAACGACCGCTTTTAATTTGTTGACAACGTGGTGTTTGCGGGGGAGGGCCGGGAGCAGGGCCCAGGACCTGGTTCTTGTCTGGGCCTTGTGTTAATGGAGAAACAGCTGAACTAAGTGCTCAGAGCGAACACATCAAAGACCGTCATCTGAGATCTCATTTCTTCTATTCCTCGGTGTCAAAGGTGGCTGCAAATATATCCAGCACTTTCTGGGTGGCATTGTTTAGGATGCTGGCCCCAGCAGATGGCCCCAAAATGTACCTTAGCCTGATAGAGCAGGGACCACATGGGATGGCAGGTCTCCTCATTAGCAAACAGAAAGGAAGGAAAAAAATAGAAGGCAGGATGAGAAAGGAGAGATGAAAGGATACACAGAGACATTTACATATTTACATTGTCTCCCTCGCATTTCAAATTCTCCCTGCGCTGGAGTGTCAGTGTTTCTCCTTCTGTTTGTGTGTTTACTTGTGCTAAATAGATTATGATAATCAGGCACATGAACGCATGCAGCTGTTATTACGGCATTTTAATCATGGACTTCTTCACCGGAAGCCTTCATTAGAATTCTCATAATCTTACTTGTTAGTGTAACAAACAGTGATAAATGCCAAAGAGCTTGGATTAAGGCAGGGGCCTTCAGGCTTTAAAGGAGGGATATGGAAATGTTGTTGAATCTCTGCATTACTTATTGAAATGTCACATAAACAGTTCGAGGTTCTAAATAGCTTACTCATTATCCAGAGAGGACTGAGGCCAACCTGAGCACAGTAATGATGCCCTTCTACCGAGCGCTGCAAACATATGCCTTCCATACATATGGGACAATTCTTCTGAAAGACCCGGGTGTCCAAGGAGCAGTCCTGGCTCAGGCCTTGCAGGCTTGATCCATAATGTGGCCGTATCAGAGGTGGAGCTTTGGGGAAGGGGGGGGGGGGTCGTGAGGCATTGCCGTTATCAACAGATTAGCACCAGCCCATGGCTGCGTTGCTAATTTGATGGGCTGTTGGAAGTGATGGAAACCCAACTGGAAACGTTTATTATATTATTTTATTTCCTTTATGGCTCCTGGTAAGCAAGTGAACATCTGAATATGAGCATATATCCGCACGTCTTAATCCTCATTAGTGTTACATTTTACAAGATTCTTTGGTAAGTTTCTGAAAAAAATGTAAAAAGTATATATGTATGAATGCATGTCTGTATCTGTGTGTGTGTGTGTGTGTGTGTGTGTGTGTGTATGGTTTAGTGAATAGTGTGATAGCCACATACTTAAGTCGCTTTCCTTAAAATAGTGTGGAAAGAGATCTGTGTCTGTCTTGGATTTCTGAGATTATCACCCCATGTCGCCCAAGCTCAAAACTGAACTATTATGTCCTAAGTGGTGGGGTCTACCCCTGTGACAACCAGTCCAAGACTGAGGGCTTCTATCAGTGACCTGTTGATATTTCTCTTGATTCGGGGAGGGGACTATATTCAAGGATGTTATAGCAGAGTCGTCATAAAAGCAATGCTAATGATAGGACCAGTCACGACTGGTCCAGGATCCACACACAGTCCCTCTGACTTGGCCTCTCGGATGGTAATGAGCCCAGTGGAGTGAAAGGTTAGAAGGTGTTGAGTGCAGGCCTTTTCCTCCTACCCAGGGCTGAGTTGTCATCATTGCCCACTTTGGCCCGTTTATGATGACTCTCTTACACAGTTACTTCCCTTGGCTCAGGGTGGTGGTTCACACTGAACTTTCAGCTCTGTACCTTAGCACTGGGGCACGGGACTCCAGGAGGCATCGTCACGTGCAAATCTAGAGCAAGACTCTGGGGTTCCAAAGCCTTGGGCTCAAATGTACCTGGTGTCCTCATGCCAAGGAGAGATGCCACGTGGCAGCTTACCCATTGCAGAAAGGTTTGTGCGGCCCCTGGCCAGTGTCCTGGACTGAGCACGCTGCTGTCGGAGCACCCAGCAGGTAAAGGAGGCACCCCTGTCCCTATTATCATGGAGCCCAAAGACTTCAAAGGCAATGCAGCCAGAGCTCCGCCTTGGCATGTAGAAAATCCTGGAATTAGAATTCCTTCTGTCATGCTTGGCCCTCTGGAAACCACTTAAGCAAAAGCAATTTGGCAGCACGTGTGAGGGATGGCCGAGCTGTCCTGTGAGGTTACACTCCAGGCTGCACTGTCTTTTGCTGGAGTCCCTCTCTCACCGATCACCTCTGCTGTCCTTGGTGGTGTTTGGCAACAGCCGTGCCAGGCTCCACTGGCCTGACCACTAAAACCAAGGGTTTCGCCTGCAAACAATTGGCTCCTCAGAGCATATGCTGGTTCCAGGCCAGTCAGACACCTGTGTGGCCAGGCCCAGACTGGGTGGGTGTCACAGACCAAAAGCATTCTGGGAAGGAGAGGGTTTATTCCGCTCACATAATCTGATCACAATCCATGGCTGAGGGAAGCCAGGACAGGAGGCAGAAAGCTGGTTTCTCCATGCCTTTCTGCTGAGAGGCACGGAGGCATGCTGCTTGCTGACCTGGTCCCCATGGCTTGCTCAGCCTGCCTTTTTATACAGTTCGGGACCCCCTCCCCGGGAGTGGCACCACCTACAGTGATCTGGCCCCTCCCACACTGATCAAGAAAATGCTCTACAGGCATCTTTCTCAACTGAGTTTCTCTCTTTCCAGATGACCCTAGCTTGTGTCAAGTTTACAGAAAAGTAACAACCACAATGAGTCTAGTGGTACCCACTAAACCCAAGTGGACTGAGGTTGGGGGAGGGATGCCCTCTTCATCTAATGTCTTCCATGAGGAGCCAGCACCAAGGTGAGGAGAAGAGGAAGTTGGGTACCAATCACTGTTACTCTGATGGCAGGAAATACTCCAGGAAGCAGATGAATCTTTGTCTGTCCAGGGATGCCCAGGCTGAGGCTCAGCATGGCCCTTGTGCTAGATCAGGGCTGTGCCAACATACAAGGGACACAATCTACAGAAAGTACATACTAGTGTCGCCTTCACATTCCCTAACTATTGGACCTCAGCCTTGGGGAGGGGGTACGCATAAACATGGTGTTGGGGAGACTCTTCCCTCCTTTCCTGTTCCTAACTCATAAATTCTGTGTAAGATGAAGGCCTGCCTGAGTTCCAGGATATCTCTCCCTGTTGAGGGGAGGTTACTCTTTTGGGGACAGCTGGCATCACAATGGGCTGTTCCCCACACCCTATCCACAAGCCATGGAGTCAGGGCCTGGCATTTAACTGGAAGGCTCAGGAGCTAGATAGCTCTGCTGAGCACAGTCACTGCGCTGAACTGGGCTATGGCTGTTCCTTGCTGTGCCTCATTCTCCCCACTCGTAATTGTAAAGCCAGGAAGCCAAGCCTCTTCCTAGAGGTCTAAGGATTGCATGAGTTTCTAGATGTGACCCCTGCACTCATCAGTGACTGTGGCTGTCACATGGCAGTGTCACCTGATAGAACAAGGGAATAGCTGAGTCATCTATTTGGGTTGGTCCCTTGGAGTCATGTCCCTGGGTCTGTTTTGTGATTTTTGAGAAAGCAGCTAGGGCAAGCAGATGTAGAAAGGCATGGGTCAGCTGCTGGGCAGGGCATAGTTCCTAGAGCCCGCCTCCAGGACAAACTGTTGAGTTCTGTCTTTAACACTTCCCCTCTTGTACACGCAAGGTTCTCAGGAAGAGGAGACCATCACACGGGCACTGCTCAGGGTCAGGTATCATTTCATTGTTTAGTTTGCGCATCACCCCAAAGGTGCGTTAAAATGGAAAGTGTGAGCTACAGGGTGAAGTGGGATGGAACGGTGGTGGGTGTCTTGTAGGAGGCCACGTGGCGCTTCCTCCTCAGGAGGACTGCACGACTCCCCTTCCAGTCTGCTCTGACTCCAGGTTACAATCTTTTGTTCCCACTTTACCATCTGTGCTGTGCAGTAACACGGCTAAGGGCCAGTTCTTGCCAAAACTGTGTTACACCATTTGAACTTTGAACCTACGAAAGTGTGAGGCTAAAATTGTTTCTCCTTATAAGTTAGTTGCCTGAGGTGTCTCCTTATAGTAACTAAGGAAGAACAGAGCTCAAGCCAAAATTCTAGCAAGCTGCTTGGAAATTCCCCAGCTTAAAACTTGCCTAGATTTGCGTTTGACTTTAGCTCTGCCTTGTCAAGGGAGGACGACAGGGGGTTTCTCCCACCTCAGCCCTCCCGGCCTCCACATTCTT
Source organism: Psammomys obesus (assembly GCF_907164565.1). Classification (NCBI taxonomy): domain Eukaryota; kingdom Metazoa; phylum Chordata; class Mammalia; order Rodentia; family Muridae; genus Psammomys; species Psammomys obesus. Next base: position 8,916,158 of record NW_026592666.1, on the reverse strand, counting down.
ATGCTTCCTGGGTGGTGGGAGGCTGTGATATCTTGAACACCAAGAGTAAGGCTGAACATATGTGAACCTTTCTTAATCCTGCTAATCTTTCTTCAAAAACCTTTCTCCCACTGTAGCAGCATGCCAGCCCCAGCATTTTAATGACAAATAATCCCTGTCTAAGGGGAGGGGACAGCCACCTCAGCTGGAGATGGAGCCGATGAGCTACAGTAGGTAGAAAGAACCGCCCTGTTACCTCATAATCACCACCATTCAGGGGCAAATGAGATCTGAACGCTCGGAGAGGAGAAAGTCAGTTTGCTGGTAAACTGGGAACGTGCATTCACGGTGGCTATTAGCTGGTAATTAGTGTAGCAGAATTAGCAGCTGCACCGTGGCTGTGGGAGCCATGCCTGTCCTTTGAAGCTGATTGGAGAAACTGAATGGACTCCATGGACATTACTTGTGATCTGCAGAGTCCATTCGGCTGTGATCCCAAGTTGAGACTTCTCTGGGTCTTTCCTCCTTTCCCTACAAAGAGCAAGTTGCTCCAGAGAGTGAGTGAGCAGCTCTCTGCAGTGGACAGGGTGTCTCCGAGGAGAATGTGGTATCAACCCGTCCTTGTATTTGTGTGTGTATAGGTGTGCATGTCCAGCCCAGAGGTCAACCTTGCGTGCCATTTCTAAGAGGCTGTTCCCTATGTTTTTGAGACAAGGTCTCTCATTGGCTGACCCAGAGCCCACTGATTAGACAGGGTTAGCTGGTGACTACTCCAGGGAGCCAACTGTCTTTATGTGTGTGACACAGTTTCTGGGAAGGCACAGATAAGTGTCTACTCAACCCAGAGGAGGGGCCCATGACAGACCAAAGTCCGGATACCACCAAAGTCCAATTTGGTGAACGAATAAGGTTGTTTGTTTGTTGTCTTTGTTACTTATAGGAATAGGAGTGAGGTGTTGCTTACAGGAGAAGAAACAACTCAAAGACAACTGTATCACCAAAGCCCAGCCCAGTGTGGGTGACAGTTCACAAAAGCAGGAAATCTGGAGCACACTGAGCAGCCTTTAGGCAGCTCAGCAGGTTGGAGGGTGTCTTTTCTTGGTATCTCAGTTGATGCCTAGGAGTCTTGGGGGGGTTGTATAAGCTGGTTTTGTGTTAACTTGACACTAGCTAGAGTCATGAGAGAGAAAGGAGCCTCGGCTGAGAAAGTGCCTCAGTGAGGCCCTGCTGTAAGGCATTTTCTCAATTGGTGATTGATAGGAGAGGGTCCAACCCATTGTGAGTGGTGCCATCCCTGGGCTGCTGGTCCTGGGTTCTATAAGAGAGCAGGCTGAGCAAGCCGTAAGCAGCACCCTCCATGGCCTCTGCATCAGCTCCTGCCTCCAGGTTCCTGCCCTGCTTGAGTGCCTGTCCTGACTTCCCTCAGTGATGGACTGTGATCTGGAAGTAAAAGCCAAATAAACCCTTCCCCTCTAACTTGCTTTTTGATCATGGTGTTTTGTCACAGCCATAAAACTCTGGCTAAGACAGGGCTGGTTAAGATGTAGCTCAACGGTTCCAAGTGCCACGCATCTTCCAAAGTATATAAAGCGAAATTCCTGGACTATTATTATTGCTATTATTATTATTGTTGAAACAGGGTTCCTCTTTGTAGCCCTGGCTGTCTTGGAGCTTGCTCTGCAGATCAGGCTAGCCTCAACTCAGAGATCCACTCGCCTCTGCCTCCCTCTGCCTCTGCTGGGATTAAAGGTGGGCCTCACCACTGTCCAGCTTCCAAAACTCCTTACTAAGAATCTCCTTATAAAATTTGAGTTAAAAAATCTCTTTGGCTGTATCTCAGTGGTAGAATGCTTGCCTCACATGTGCAAGGCCTTGGGTTTAAGTCTCAGGACCACAAAGGAAACATTTTATTAGCTTAATAATTTGAATCCATTTTATGCCTGCTTTCAACATAAAGGAACTGGAGAGGCTTATAATCAAAACATATACATAGCATGAATAAAAAGTTATAAAAATGGGAAATTATGGGTGGAGGCGGAGATAATACTCATTAGGTGAATGGAACTAATATTCATTCATCCAAGTTATTCATTCCAATAAGTTTGTTGACCTATTTGCTAAGTACTTGGCACACTGTAGTCAAACAGTAGCATTGGAATGAAGAAGAAAAGCATTAGCCACGCATACAGCTACAGAGGAAAACGACAGAATTCCTGGGTAGCTGGATGCTGTAGGTGAGGGATGGTCATCCCTCATCAGCTGAAGTGCTGATCATCCCAGAAAGAGCACCATGAATCCCTGAAGGGTCAGCTGACATTAGTCACAGGGGAAACACTGGAAACACAAACCTGTGAGAATGGGACCCAGTGCGGGTGGCGATCAGGCGGGACCTGTGTTTGTGAGGAGGGACCATGGAGCCAGATCTGTGGGTCATTGGGCAGAGAGCTGTTCATACAGATAATGTCACACAAGGCAAGGTCCGTGAACAGGCCAAGGGCTGACACTTGGAATAGGTCCATCTCTCCCAGAAGGAGTCAAGTCCACCATCACCTCCATTTTGGACTTGGGTCCAGGACCATCAGAAAATAAATGTGGGAATTGTAATGTCACCAAATGTGCAATACTTTGTTGCCTGACAGTCGGGTTAAGGTATTTTCTTTGTTTTAGGGACAACGAGACACTATAAAAGAGTTTCAAGTAGGGGATGACATTATGCGATTAATGTCACATAAAAACAGCTACTTTAGCTACTGGGTGGGTGATGAACCAGTGGAAGCTGGGGAGGGTCATTGTTTCCTGAACTTGAGTGGGGGACCTTTTCATCACGTACAGTAAGGGCCATGACTCACACCCCAGAAGAAAAGAGAAATTAGTAAGAAGTGGGGGGGGAACCCCATGGGAGATGTCAGAACCAAGGACTCTGTACTCTATGTCTTTATGCTTAGGCTCAATGATGAATAAACAGGTGTGAAGAAGTGTGAGTGGATAAACGGGGTATCAGTGTCGCCTTGGCTCTCGGCATAGTATTACTTTCTTCCAGGTATAGGGCAGGACACCCACCATGAAAGGGCCTCATGGTCTATTTTCAGGAAGGGGTAGGCTGGAGGACCCCTTTATAGCCAGTTCTCACACAGAAACGTTGAGAGCAGCTAGATGTGGTGATTTGTGCCTGCCATCCCTGTACTCCTGAGGCTGAGGCAGGGGGATGGTGAGTTCAGAGCCTGGGTTCTGTAGCAAGGTCTGTGTGCATATCAATGTAACTAATTCTTAAATCATCCATTTAAAATTTTCATTTCCCTTACTGATTCACTTAGTTTTGTTACTTCTAGTTATCTCTTTTAATTTTTAACTTTCTATGTATGTATACACATACACACTTTCAGAAAGTTTGTGAAAATAACAGACTGAATTCCATGCACACCCTTCACTCAGGCTTCCCATATGGGAGCCTTCACCTCTGCTGCTCAGTTGTTCTAAGCCATTTGAGAATATGTTCTGTCTGTTCTTTCTTGACCCAAAACTTTTATTTTCCCATTTGTTCTGAAGTCCCTTCTCTCAGGAACTGTGTTTAAGTCCCTAACTTCTGGCCTGCTTTTAAAGCTTGTTTAAATCACTAACTTCTGGTCTGCTTTTAAAGCTTGTTTAAATCACTAACTTCTGGCCTGCTTTTAAAGCTTGTTTAAGTCCCTAACTTCTGGTCTGCTTTTAAAGCTTGCATGTTGGTTGTTTTCAGGGCTTGGCATTTACAATTTTCAATCTCTTGGCATTTAACTATTACGTTTAAGGTTGCATAATTTTGTTGTCTTTTTGAAATTTTATAATTAATAAGAGTTGCTCTGTCTAGCCATATCATTTTTTGTTTTCTTTTTTCTTTTTTGGTGTTTTGAGACAGGGTTTCTCTGTTTAGCCCTGGCTGTCCTGGACTCGCTTTGCAGACCAGACCAGGCTGGCCTTGAACTCACAGAGATCTACCTGTCTTTGCGTACTGGAGTGCTGGTGTATCGGTCTTTATATACATTTGTATGAGTGTGTGTCCTTCTTCTTTATAACTTCGTCACTTGGCATTTTGTTTTGGTTTGTATGTGTATGTTTGTGTGTGTGTGCACGTGTGGATTTGTGTGAGAGTGTGTACATGTGTACCAGGGATCAACCTCAGTTGTCATCCTCATTGCTCTCGACCTTCTTATACTCACTGACCTGGAGTGTGCTGGCTCAGGTTGGCAGTGAGCTGCCCTGTCTCTGCCTCCTCAGTGCTGGCTTGTTCATGTGAATTCTGAACTCTAATCTTCATGCTTGAACAGAAATCGCTGTATCAGCAGAGACATCCTGTTTCATTACCTTCTTATGACATTTCATAGCTATAGACATACAATCTGTACGTCATTTCACGTTTTATATGTGCTGCTTGGCACATACCATTCTGAGCTTTGCAGTGTTAACTGTATCTTAATTTGTCATTTTTCTTTCCTTTGAAAATCATCTGTTATTATAACACGTTATACGTAGGTTAAGCGATCTCCTGTGTTAGTCCTAATCAAGAAAAGTCTACTGTCACTTCGGCAGAGAAGTGTTTTGCCACATGGAGGGGTGTGGCTGAACTTTCTGGAGGGGTCTCCTTCCAATGGCACACTGGTTTGTGGTCTCTGACTTCCTTAGAAGCACAAGGGTGGGAGGGACAAGTGGGGCGGGAATGCTGGGGATAAAGCTAGCCTCTGGGTGAGGCTATCATTAGCCAAAATCAGCAAATTCCCAGCATGCTGCAGGCTCTCCGTGCACAGCAGGGCAGCAGGCAGCATGGCAGGGCTGTGCGATCCCTGGAGTCTCCCTGGGAGGTTGCAAATGAAGAGACTGAGGCTTAGATCAGCTGGCCTAAAGCAGAGGATCTGGAATTCAAGCCCAGGTCTCTGAGCCTCTTTCTCTACAGACCTGTAATTGCTCCGGGATGCTCTCGTGGCTCCAGCCCGTAACTTCTTTTTAAAAGAAGGCCTGTGGTTCTGTCACAAAACAACTAGAGAAAACAGACTGGCTTCACCATGAAGGGAATGGGGCAGACTCAGCCAACATCAGAGAAAGATGTGAACTCCACTTGCTCTGCTCTCCTCATCCAAAAACCATCTTTTTGGTGCATAGCCAAGACAGGTCTGCTGGTGACTCCCCGGGCCCACGCACCTGCTCCCTTCCCACCTGTCACCTGTTCTCTCCGTGTGTGTGAGGCTTGGCTTTGCCAATATTTGGGAAAGACAAGGCCTCGGGTGAGCTTAAAGAACAAGAGGTGTCATGGTGAAGGTCAGAAACAAGGGTGCTTTTAGCTGGTTGGTGACTTCTGGCACAGCCCTCTGTTTTCCTCGCCTCACTCACTGACATCAGCCGCTCACGGGAGGGCGAGTGGACTGCAGCATCCTGGCCCCGCAGCTGGCAGCAGGGTGACGAGTGTGGGGAGCTGTGTCTGGAGCAGGACAGTTGCCCAGGGAGGGTTACAGGGGTGGAACTTGTGCACCCACACACCCTCAGCTAAGCACTGGGCACGTGGCTCAGCCACTAAGGTGGTTGCTGTGCTGCCAAAGGAAAGGAGTCCAGACCCCAACACCCCACAAATAGCTGCCCGATGCTGGGGAGGAGGCTGGGGAGGGGGCAGAGCCTGTGGGCTCACTGGACAGTCAGTCTAAGCAACGAGTGAGTTCTGAGGTCCATGAGAGACCCCACCTTAAAAAACAGAGTGGACATACACACCCACACACCATACCAGGAACACTGTTTTAAACTACACACACACACAACACACACACACACTCACACTGGCTAATACTTCACACACACAATCACATATACACTCACAGTGATTAACAGCACACCCACACTGTACACACTGGTTAATACCACACACACACATTCCACCCCATACACACCTACACACCAGTTAACAGTATATGCACAGACACACAGACACTCACATTGATTAATACAACACACACACACCAAAGTGCACATACCGGTTAGTGCTTCATACACACACACACACACACACACACACACACACACACACACAGTTGCCCAGGCTAGCAGAGCCCCTACAGGTTGAGCTCAGGACTGGGATTATTTATTTTGGGGTCAAATCTCAACACCCCCCCAAAGTGCCTTCATGGTAAAGGGAATTTCTTTATTTCACCGGCGTGGGCATTTTGCCTGATCGTATATACACGTGCCCCATACACGCCTGGTGCCCAAGGAGGGCAGAAGAGGGCGTTGATCCTTGAAACTTCCAGATGGTTGTGAACTGTTAAGTGGATGCTTGGAACTGAACCAGGATCCTCCTCAAGAGTGACAGCTACTGAGCCCACACTCCAGCGTAATAAGTTATCACTTAATAATAGTGAACATTTATTGTGTTACCATACTGCAGTTTGCCTTGAGTATTTGCTGTTAATCCTTTACCTTCTCGATGATGCTCTGCTGTAAACCTCTGAGGAGTTAAGTCATTGGCCCAAGCCGGAGAGTGTGAACACACCTTCCCTGTTTCACCTCGTTGATGGGCTTGCCTTTCACAAGACAGCAGCTAAAGAGGTCAGCGGGTGGGCGCGCTGACAGCCACAGAGCTCCTGGCTGACCGGCATGGCCGGCTCCCCACACTGCCTCCCCTGGCCTGCTGCACTGTCTGCCTCGGGGTTTACAGAGCACGTGGCACACTCTCAGAGCTGTGTCCCTGAGTCAATGAAAAGTGCTCAGCTCCAGTTGGGAGCCGGCATGGACAGCCAAGGATGCGTGTGGTTAACTGGAGCGCCTGAGACGTCGGGATACCTGTTGCTCTCAGAGAATTCTTTAAAAGATATTATAGAACAAAACCTTGTAACAAAAAGCAAAACTGTGATTGGAAAACTAACTTAGGTAGGTTAATTGGATGTGCCCAGTAGCAGCAGCATAAAGTAATTCCAGGCTCCTGGTTAGTGCTTATCATCTGTTTATCTTTCTGTTATCTATAAAGCGCACATCTGTTCTCTCTGTGTCTGTCCATCTCTCTCACACTCTCTTTCTCTCTCCTTTTTCCCCATCTCTTTTTCTTTTCTTTTTCTTGTTTCTTTGAGACAGGATCTCGCTATGTAGTCCAGATTGGCCTTCACCTCAATCTTCCTGCCTCAGCCTCCTCCTGCGTAGTTTATTTCTGCAGACTTTAAGGAAAAATGAGAAACCAGACTTTATTAAAATCACACTCATTCTTCCTCCTTCTTCACTGTGGACCGACTTCCTTTCTCCTTCCCTATCTTCTCTCTCCCTTCTTCTCCTATCCTTCCTTTTATTCGTCACTTTCTTTCCTCTATGTTTCTGATGGACTTTAAGGCTGGTGACTTAAGGCAAAAGAACCTTGGGGAGAGGTGGTGCAAGCTGCAAAGAACTCTGGGTAAGCCACCTCTAGGCAACTGAGTGAGGAAACTTCCCCATCACCCTAGTTCTCCAAAGACACGTTGGGAAACTCCTGATGATCCCAGGCCCTGTGTGTGGCCGGCCAGCCAGCCAGTCCACCTTGACTAGACCCCAAGGCCTCTGGGCAAGCTGTGGGGTTGGGGGAAATTCTCCCCCACTCTTTCCTGGGCTGTCCTCCAGTGTCCACTCATAATTTATTGGTGAGGGTCCCAGGGCAGAGCAGAAACTGTCTGTTTCTGTTTTAATTGTAATTTACAATGCAGGCTGCCCCCACGGTCACCTTCTCCTCTGCTCAAGTAGGTAAACACAATGCCCCCATCTTGGTCACCACAGACAAGGGTACTTTCTCTGAGGGCGCTGTGAATTGGCAGTGGCTGCACCCCTGACAGCCGGGAGGGAGGTGATTATCTAGGGCAGATGAGAGCCATTAACAAATGGAGTGTGCCATCTTCAGAGCGCAAATATTTTCCCTGACCATAATACCCTCTTAAGGAGACCTCAAGTGGGCCGGCTTGTCCCCAGCACTCCCAGCCACACCACTGATCGTTTTTCAGCGTCTGCTGGCATTTCCAGGGAGGAGAGGGCAAGAGAGAGGCAGGACCCGAGAGCATCCCAAGAGATCTTGGCCCTTGTGGCCTATTGTACTTTATCTCAAAGACAAAGACACCCCCCCTCTCGGCCTTTCTTAGTGAGTCGCTTAAGCTTCATCAATAAATCAGAGTCCAGACAAAGCTCTTGAGTTGTGGGCCGGGACTCTCCAAAGGCCTTCTCCATAGAACCTCTTCTGAGGATGTGTAGGATATGAGAGATTTTTTTTTTTTAACTGAAAACATTTTGTTTTTCTTCTCCCCGCCCCATGCTCTTTGTCACTTTGGTCCTTTCTGCCCAGCTCCATGTGGGATAGAAGATGCATTTGTAGCCTGAATCAGGGGGATTGTCTCCACCATCAGACCATTCACCCTTGCCCCTCCCCTGTTGTAAAACACAAGCCCGGCCAGGAACAGCGGCCCCATTGTGCAGCGCCCATACCACCCAGATTTCACCTCCGTCTTCGCAGGGCCCCTTTTTGTTTTCAGTCAAAAGAAAGCATTTGCTCGGGGGAGGGGGGGTGCTGTTCCTATTGCTTCCACGAACAGGGAGGTTAAAGGAAAGATTGATGGGAGAAACTCTACCTAGAAAACCAGGATCCGTTGCGTGCCGGCCAAGGCCAGTTGCTTCATTGTCCCTGGGCCATGTTTTTTGTTAATTATCTCTCACTCTCTTCTTTTATCGAGTAGAAAAGTAGCAAAGGAGGGAGAAAGGAACAGGATATAGAGGTCAGGGGTCCTGGTGGGCCACCTAGGTGTTCCATCTGACACGCTGGGGGTGGGTAGGGATAAGGGTGAGGCTCACAAAGTTGGGCTGGAGGCAATTGGTGATCATCTAAATAATAACGAATTTGATCCTATTATTTATGGTGAAACTTCCCGCCCTTCACCCCATGCACTGGGCCCCTCTACCCTTTCTCTACCTCCCAGGGGCCTTTATCCCCTTCTCAGATCCAATCTCCTGCTTGTGGCCTTCAAAACACACACACACACACACACACAGAGAGAGAGAGAGAGAGAGAGAGAGAGAGAGAGAGAGAGAGAGAGTTTACACTCTCCCTATCTAATTTTAAGCCCCACAAAACTGGAGGGGTGACTTTGGGAAGAGGGGGAGTAATGGAGGGGGCTCACAAGAGAAAGACTAACCAAGTTGCTCCAAACAAGAACATGTTGTCAAGGAAATAAGCCTTGGGGAGGGCAGGCATGAACCCACAGCTGCTGGATTTGGCCAGCCTCGGATGCTGGTGGAAACGACAATGGTCCTTCGTGGCAGTGCCCCAGCTCCCAACATAAATAGCGCTCAGCCTGAAAGGGGAGGAAATGGAACAAAACCTTTCCTTGGGTACACTGGCAGAGAAATAACATCAATTTCAGCTTGGGTGGGGGAGCCAAAGAATCTCCCTGTTTCCCCACACGAGCAAAGACAAGTTCATAAGCAGCCAACAAAGTGCCTTTGAGATGCAGCTGCGGACCATGAACACATGGCCTTTTTCCACCCAGAGAGACAACCTTGTCTTGACCAGACAGAAGAGAGCAAAGGAGAGAGAGAGAGAGAGAGAGAGAGAGAGAGAGAGAGAGAGAAGCACACACTATTGAAAACCTGAAAGATAGCGTAAAAGAAAGGGGAGGGAAGCTGGGGAGGGCTGAAGAGGGGCAGGGAGGGAGGGAGACCAGTGGATCTTGGCAGATGCAGGAGGTAAGCTTTAGCTTCACCTAGTCTGACACAGCCTTCTCTGCCGTTCCGGGAGGCCTGAGATGAATGGCCACACAGATTCCACAGAAAAAGGCTGCGCACTGGCAGCTGGTGGCCAAAGCCTGCCGTCTGGCCAGGAAGGAAGGCCACTGGGCAAGAGCTGGCCTCCAGGTACCCCCTGGTACTCTTGGCTCCCAGCACCTCCCAGGACGAGGCAGCTGCAGAAGAGGGGCTCTGGCAATGGCTCATGCCAGGAGGCCAGAGCCAGGCTCCCCGCAGCCAATGACGTGTTCCCAGGACAAGCACTTGGGGATGAATAAACACTAGCCATAAACTGGGCAAGCCTGATGCCTGCAGGTCGGAAGACTGTGAGAGTGTGAATGGAGGTAAAGATGCGAATACAAATATTTATTTTAAATAAGGAAAGAAATCGCAACAAATGGCAAGGGTTAAATGGGTAATAGAATTCAGAAATACCATGGGCCGGGCTACAGGGATGCCTCGGTTGGTGCAGTGTTTGCCGAGTAAGCATGAGGACCTGAGTCCAAGCCCCCAGCACTTATTAAAAAACAAAACAAAACAAGCTGGGTGTGATGGGGTCTGTAACTTCAGAGCCCCAGGGAGGCAGAGACAGGTATCCCCAGAGCTCACCGCTCAGCCAGTCCAGGTGAACGGGCAAGGTCCTGGTCCAGTGAGGGATGCTGTCTGGAAAAACGAAAGAAAGAAAGAAAGAAAGAAAGAAAGAAAGAAAGAAAGAAAGAAAGAAAGAAAGAAAGAAAGAAAGGAAGAAAGAAAGAGAAAGAACGAACAGATGCAGAAGCAGCTGAAGACATCTACTGTCTACCTCTGGCCTCCACGTGCATGCACACACGTACACACCCACACACACACCCACAACACATGCAAGAAGGAGCTTATCTTTTGTGTTTCCTAATTAGCTGCATCACGATGCTACTTCCCCACCGTGTATCTATTTCAGGCTTGGCTTCTCCCGAGCTCCTCGCCTATCTCCGAGAAACTCTCACACCCTGCAGCCCTGTCTCCTTGCTCTCAACAGGGATACCCACGGTGGTTTCTGTACTCGGTGAGCAGCAGTGACTCTAAAGAAACTGCTGCCAAGCACGAAAGGAGTCCAGGATCCGCTGCCCGTCAGCTGCCTTTCAGCTGCATCCCCCAGCGGAACTTTGTCGGTCTGCATTGCACCAGCTTGTCATTGTAATCGATCAGGGTCAGGACATTTAGCATAACAGTTTCCCCAGAACCATACAAGCAGGTGAACAAGTGTTCAGGGCCTTTCCCAGCCTCAGAAAGGAGGGTGAAAATGAGTCCTTCAGGCTTAAGCTCTTTAAGAGTGTTATAAATCAGCTGTGCGGCTTACTTGAGCCTGTCAATACCTGCAGATCTGGTCCCTGACTCCTCCCACAGAGAGCCTCCCCCACAGTCTTCAGGGAGAACTCTCCTAGGCCCCACTGGGACACCCCCTTGTTGTTTGAGACGGGGGTCTCACCATCTAACTTTAGCTGGCTTGGGACTTGCTGTGTAGAACAGGCTAGCCTTGAACTCATGGAGATCTGCCTGCTTCTGCCTCATGAGGGCTGAGTGAAAGCATGTGACACCATGACTGGCCCGTAGTAGGATGTCTTTAACCCTCTGCACTGTTTAGCCCCGTGGATCCTGGGTTGTCTTCAGGACAAGGTCTAAGTCCTCTCCCACAGTCACTCATCAGTCACTCATCAGTCACGATGCCCCACGGTTCTCAATAGATATGCCCCTCCCCCCACAAGAATGAGAATGTGGCAGCAGGCATAACACCAAGGGTAACCATCTTATGCAAGAATAAAAGGAAGACAGACAGACAGACAGACAGAGGGAGAGGTATCCCTTCCCCACACACCCTTCTTTGGGGTAAGTCACAGAATGGATTAAATTGGAACTATGGACACTGGGGAGAAATGACCTGTTCCGCTGAAATGGTTTCGGCCATGCTTTCCAAGGCCTTTTCCACAGTGCCTTGCAACTGTTACCTTTACCACTTTTACCCACAATCCCCTAATAGGCATGGCAGTTTTATTTAATAAGTGTACATTGTGAGCAGAATTCAGTCTCTCTCAGGGGAACTGATGGTCACAGTCTCTCAGACCTAATGGTAAATCCACTCCCTTCCTTTTCTGATGACCCTGGGCTTCTTTATCAGCACTTTGTCCCAGCCCCCCCAGCTAGTGACCAGAAAGAGGATGTGGGGATGGCTCTGAGCTGACATTTGTACTCTCTGGTTATGCTTCTCCATCATCAGCTGGTAATTTTCATCACAAGAGCTACAATACCAGCCGCCCCTGAGGTGGGAGGCTGAAGAGAGAAGGGTCCCCTGGATAGCACCGGTGCACTCGGCAGCACGGCCCACATGCTTTATCATCATGCCTCCCCCAGGGCTGAGGACATGACATCTGTAAAATGCTTGCCATTTGAGCAGAAGGACATGCTCCAATCCCCAGCCACCACAGGGAGATCCCAGCATGGCGGTGTGTATCCTGAACCCCAGTGGGTATGGGAGGGGGTGGAAGTGGAGACAGGCAGGTCTCAGGTGCTGGCTGGCCAGCTTGTGTAACCAAAACCTAAGCTCCAGCTCACTGAGAGACCCTGTCTGGAAAAAAGAAAGATGGGGAGCGATAGAGAGGACAGCCAACATTGACCTCTGCCCTCCACATGCATTGGGGCACGTGTGTGCAGATACGAAAGTGCACCCCATCCACACTCCAACACCACACACAGCCAACTGCTGTGTGTGGCTCCACAGCCATCCACCCTACTGCCTCTAGAGATTAGATGACAGCAATCCAAGGCATGCTGTTGAGAAAGAATGATACTGCAGCCGGGCTGGTCGAAAAGAATCATGTATACAGTTGTTTTTGTTTTATCAAAGTCCATCGGCAGGCAGTGCATCCATTTCTGTTTGTACAGTATTTCCAGAAAACAGACATGCCAAAACGTTTCCCCTTTCATGTCACTTTTACTCTCCCGTCTCTTCTCTCGCCACTCTAGAAAGTTTAGAGCACAGAGAAAAAACAACTGAAATAATTGGATGCTTCTCTAAGAGGTCGCGGAGAGCGAAATCTCGGCTGGCCAGCACGGCTAATTGAAGCACCGCATTTGGAAGCTTCTCCTCCCTTGCCCTTTGTCTCTCAGCAAAGTCTGTAGCCTCACAACGTGTGTGAATGCGTTCCTAGGACAAGCAGTCAGCTGCTGCTTCTGGTGTGCTGCTTCTTCCAGTTGTCTCCAAACCAACTTCACTGTTCTGGGGAGTGAGGCCTTGCCTGCTCACGAGTTTAATTTGCCTTGCTTTCTGTTTTGTTTTCCATCCTGTACACAGGCATTATTATGAAATAAACATATTAGATGGTGTTAAAATAATCTTGTGTATTCGTGGATTTCCACTGCAACCCAAGTTCCTGTGAGCTGGTGCTGAAGAGGCTACGGGGAAAGTAGATATATCATTCTTTGAAAACTGGCACAATGCCTTTTGAGGGCATTTGGCAATCAATGCAGGTCAGAGGTCATTTAAATGTTCGTACTCTTTGACCCCACAATCTCATTCTTCAGAATTTATTTCAAGGAAGTAATTTAAAAGGAGAAATGGCGTATGTGTTGATGTATTTATAGCAGGTTATTTATGACAGAGTGGGAAGTTGAAGATGACTGGCTTAGCGATGGGAAATGGACAAACAGCCTGGGAAACAGTGATATAGTTTAGCAATCTGGGCCTTATAAACATGCTAAAAATTGTAAGCAATTAGAGCCCGGGAAGAATCAACGCCATGTCTACAGAACCATCAGTGTTAAACGTGTCAAAACATTGTACTGTCAGTAACAGTGTAGCTGTGGGTGACTTCCGGTCGTGAAAAGGCAAAAAGTGTCTGACATGAAGACAGCAGAAGTGCAAACAGATTTCATTTAAACTGGAAACAGCCATATGTCATGGTGTGGATTTGTATAATGGTGAAGCTAGTTCAGTCAGAGGTACTTCCCAGACACTGTGCCATTGTCGCCTCATCCAGTCCTCTCCCTGTTTAGTTTGTCTGATCTGTGTGCCTTGACAAGTCACCTGCGTTACTTATTTTAGACCAAATCATGATTATAGTAAAGAGACTCCGACTGGAATATAAACGAGAAGGCCACATATATGATCCGCTCACCTTGAGGTGGAGAGGCGTGGGCAGGGAAGTGGGGATGGCATGCAGTGCCCTGTGGTCTTGGCTTCATCTAGGAGAGGTCCTTCTTACAGAATAAGAACCACCTATCACATTTGTGTGCACAGGCGTGTTTGTGTGTACACGTGTGTGCTCCTGTGGAGGCCAGAGGTCCACATGAGGTGACTTCTTCGATCACGCTCCTCCTTGAGTCATGCTCCGCTTTTCAGGCAAGGTCTCTCACTGAAGCTGAGGCATGGCTGGCCAGCTCCCTCCCACAGTGTTGGGGTAGCAGGTGCCCATTGCCCATACCTTGCTTGTTCTCGTGGGCTCTGGAAGATCAGGCTCATGTCTTCATGTCTGTGTGGTGATCACTCTACTGACGGAGCCATCTCCCTGTGTCCCCTAGTCAACAATATTTTTCTAAAAAAGTCAAATCTCGTCTGTTCTTTCTTCTACAGAGGATGGTGCTCTGGATAGTTTCATGTCGAGGTGGCATAAATTCAAGTCATCTGAGAGAAGAGGACTTAGATAGGAGAATGGTGCATCACCTGAGGGAGCCACACATAGTTGGGGTATTGGATTTCACTGAACAAAGAACAAGGAATGAATGGCATATGCAATGCTCCATGACTAAACGGTGTTTATCTACTACATCCCTAAGAGAGGAACCTTCTGGGTTCTCAATTGTGGTACAGCTTGAAGACACGCACTTGAATATGCGGCTGGGAGAAATGAGTCTTAAGACCTTGCCCTTGTTTTCTCATATCTTTTCTATGATGCCTGACTTCCTTCATTTTGCCAGCTCCATTCCACACACCTAAAACTTGTATTATGAATTAAATACTGTGCCGTCATAAATGTGCCATAAAGATACAATGTATGTTCTTGGAACCACTGAAACACAATACACTACTAGAATTTAGTTGAGATTTTACTTTATTTTTCCCAAGGGCCATGCGTACTTGGTGTGGTGTCAGATGACTTCTTTCAGATGGAATGGTGGTACTTCTGTAAATGGACTGCTTCTAGATTACTGAGTGTGAAATCCCAAGCTCATTAACTGTGGATACTTAGATCTTTAGGTTAATTGCATCCTAGATTTGTGACCTGAGTGACAAAGCACTTGAGCAAGCATGATGGGGTTTAATAATCTCTTTATGTCCCTTAGCTGTGAAAAATGAGAAGCTGTTAATTGGTCTTGATATCTGATAACTTCATGGTGATAAGAAATGTAGTTTATAAGTGCATAAATGTATTTTATAATTCTAATAAAGAGCTTGATAAAGAAAAAGCAAAAGAACAAGGAAAGGCCTCCATAAGATTGGGCTGTGGGCCAGCCTGAAGGACATTTTCTCAATTAGTGATTGATGGGGGAGAGCCCAGTTCATAGTGGGTGGTGCATCCCTGGGCTGGTGGTCCTGGGTTCTATAAGAAAGCAGGCTGAGCAAGCCATGAGGAGCAAGCCAGCAAGCAGCACCCTCCATGGCCTCTGCATGAGCTCCTGCCTCCAGGTTCCTGCCTTGCTTGAGTTCCTGCCAATCACATGATATGGAACTCTGAGTGAAATAAACCCTTTCTTCCCCAAGTTGCTTTTGGCCATGGTGTTTCATCACAGAACTAGTAACCCAAACTAAGACAGATGGGGCGTCTGTTGAGAGTCTATGTGACAGTTACTGCCGTCAATATTAATATCTGAACTGTTCACACAAGACAGGAGTGGGCCTTGTGCATAGCAGTGGAGGACATTGGGCAGCATTATGCTGCAGACAATGCCAGAGCTGTCAGAGCAGCAGAAAGTGTCAGTGTGTTAACGGGATGCATTTCTTGTCCCCAAATGGATGGTGCACCCTTGTCCTTTTGGCTCTGTGCAAGGAACCGTTTGGCTCCCAGACTCAGGGCCTGTTCTCCCAAGCTCTCTATCAGTCACACACTCTATTTGTTTCACACTGGCTGTTTGGATCTGACCCAGCAGCTACTGTGTTAGTGCCCTCAAAGTGGGGGCACAGACATGTGTGGCAAGGGGGAAGGGAGAACTGGAGGCTTCTTCTGACAGTGTGCTCCCAGACACTATGTGCAGAGACCCTTAAGGGTTGGCTTCCATCAGCGGGTACAGACTTCTGTGGAATCTTAAATAACATCTCACTATATGGCACAATAACACAAAGAGGACTTTGCATTTATTCTATTTCTAAATCACTCACAAGTTATAGGATACCGAAGTTGTTTTAAAACTAATAATTTTAGGGGGAATTACTTTTTCCAAGTTTGTATGCATGTCCCTGCCTTCTTCAGAGCTTTACAAACACAAATTCAACTTTTCATTTGAACTTAAATATGCTTATCTGTGAGCGTAATTTTTCCCCAAATATTTTGATCACCAACTGCCTGAATCTACAAATGTGAAAACTTGTGTGACGTTTTTGTTTTTGAATGTGTTTATTGAAATATAAATGTATTTACCTTAAACATCCCAAAGGGCCTCATCGGAGGCCCTGGCTGCATCACAGAGTACGTTAGGACCATGAAGGCTAATTAGAGGTCAAGTGTGGCCAACTGGCAAGCTTCCTCAGAACTACCTTCCAGGCCCACCTTCTGCCACCCACATTTATTTCTAATAAAGAAACAGGCAGGGAACCTGGGGTATGGCTCGGTCAGTGAGAGTGCCAGCCACTGAAACATGAGAAGCCAGGTTCCACTCCCAGTACCCACGCAGAGAGTCATGTGTGGTACTGTGTGATCTCAGTACTGGGGGTACAGAGACAAGGACACTGGACAGCCGGCCTAGCCTAATTAGTGAGTCCTAGGTTCCAGCAACAGGAAAAAGAGCGAGTTTACAGTGACAGATGCTACCTTAGACCAGGGTCCAGAGTGACATGAGGCCTTTTGAAGGACACATCTGTCATCTGCGGCTTCCTTAGCAATGATGCATGACCCTAATCTAATCATAAGAACATATTCACAAACCCAAACCTGGGCAGGCCACAGAAGAACTGGCTCTTCCTACACAGTGAGGCCATGAAGTCATAAAGTCCCTGGTGCAGGAGGGAGGGGAGACAAGACAGCCAGATGTAAGGTGTGATCCTGGATGTAAGGTGTGGTCCTAGAGCAGACAGGGGCATCAGCGGGGAGACTGATGTGAATAAGCTCTGAGATGTCGTGAGCAGTACCACGGAAAGGTAATGTCTTGATTTTGTTAAGTGCTCCGTGGCGTGTGTCTTCATTGTCTTGTGGCTGTTACCAAATACCTGGGACACACACAGCTTAGGGGAGAAGAATTGATTTTGTCTTCTGCTTGAGGAGTTAAGAGTCCATCATGGAGAGAAGCTGTGGCAGAGGGCTCCTCTGTGGTGGCAGGAGCATGGGATGATGGCAGCTTGTCATCTGGTACCAACCTGAGAGCAAGAGAGCAGGCACAAAGTGAATTAGGGCTGTGACCCTCAAGACCCCCCCCCCAGTGACTCATTTCCTCCACCTAAACCCCAACTCCTAAAGGTCTCACAACTTCCCAAGACCCAGAAGCCAGCTGGGGACCAAGTATTCAAATATAAAAGCCTGTCAGGGACATCTCATATTCAAACTATAACAGCATATAAGATGCTGTTAAAGGAAAATCTCAAAAAAAGAAAGAAAGAATGAACAAAATGAAGAATGGAAGGAAGGAAGCTAGCTGTATTAGTGTTAATCTCTACAGGCTGACTGAATAAAATTTAATGATTGTAGAGAGTTAGAATGTTGCAGATCCAGAATTAAATTACCTTAGGCTATGTTAGCCCCTAAATGGCTATTTATTAACCACCCCTGTGTGTGACTGAACATCCTTGGGACTACCAGGTAAATCTTTCAGTATACACAAGTAGACCCCAATCTTCCACCAACGCAAATGTTACCAGACAAGACTGTAGCAGGGACTTCCTGCTTTGCTGTGGTTTGCCAATTGGATGTTTCCACACAGTATATCCAAAAATGGCTTTATTTTGTTTTGTTGCTATACAAACTTCATGAAACTGTTACCATGTTGGAATATGATCACCATATGGCTCCAGAAGTAAAAGCTTTGTTTACTTAAAAATACATTTAAAATACTATAAGTTAAGTAAGATTTATTTATTTTAGTTCATGCGTATGAGCATTTTGCCTGCAGGCACGTGCCTGTGCCAAGAGCATCCAAGGCCTGAGGAGGCCAGAGAGTGTATCAGATCCTCTGGGACTAGAATTCCAAGGGGTTAGTTGTGAGTGGCTCTGTGGATGCTGGGAGTAAACCTGGGCCCTCTTCAAGAACAGCAAATGTTCTTAACTGTTGAACCTCTCTCCAGCCCAGAGCTGTGGGCTGGTGTGTATGTGTGTGTGTGTGTGTGTGTGTGTGTGTGTGTGTTGACAATGCTAACAGAAAAGTGTGTGTTGACAATGCAATCAGAGGAGTTTGTTGTTGTTGTTGTGTGTGTGTGTGTTGACAGAGAGCAGGCTAGGACAAGAGTCTGTATAGTTTCTGTAAGTTTAAAATTACCAGCACTGACTGACTCTTTTTTTTTTCTGACAAAACTTTTGCTCTCTAGGCTGGCCTCCAACTCCTGATGATCCTCCTGCCTCAGCCTCCTGAATACTAGTATTAGAGATCTGAACCACCACACCCAGCCAAATAAACTAGAGTTTAAAAAGTCCCTCCATGGGAAACTAGCTGGAAAGAAGAGGGGGCCAGGGTTGGACGGGACCAGGGTATGTGGTGAGTATGATCAGGATACATGATATACATACATGATAATGCATAATGAAACTCCTTATTACATAAAATCAGCATGTACTAATAAAAATCTTAAAGGATTTCTCTGACTCAAAATGGCCAAGAACAACTGAAGTTGTCAACCAGCATTTTGGGGTCTGAGTGAACAAAAGCACATGCACCATCAGGAAGAAGGAGCTGCCAAGAAGTCTTAGCGAGTACTTGGCAGGCTTAGCGCTCTGGTGAGGGAAGAAACTGACAACGTTATCCCCGAGTGCTAAGAAGCTTATCGGTGGCTTTTCCTCCTCACCCCTGTTTCCCTGAGCACAAGAAGGGATAAAGACAGACAGGTTGAATGCTGTTACTCCTCTGCTATTCCCGTTTGGTTTATCATTCTGTAAAACTTCCGAAAGCTTGGCTTGGCCGTGAATTCAATAGCAAGGACCAAACTGAAGCAATCAAGTCCAGCGCCGTTACTATGTGAAGCTGTTTTCCTAGACTCCTGCTTTGAGTAAACGACTCCTGTTTACAGGCAGGCTTGCTGGGGATGACCAGAAAGTCTCCCAAAGTGTAATCACCAGGAGATGTCTTTCTAAAGAAATACTTTCCTCTCTGACTTAGACCAGGATTCAGCCCGTAAATCTTGCCCTTCTACTCATGAACAAGTCAGCATCTCTCTGTGACCAGGATGGGAAAAAGGAGGCTGCTGATTCATGGGGAACCAAACAGAAAAATATGAGAGTCCTCCCTTGCATTCTGTACCATAAGAGTGTGTGTGTGTGTGTGTGTGTGTGTGTGTGTGTGTGTGTGTGTGTGTGTTAAGTGTCTCCTTGCTATTTTACTTAACAAAACCCAGAATAGACTGGCAAAGCAGATGTGGGGAAGGCAGCTCTGAGCCTCTGAGAAGGAGCCACTGGAGGCCGACAGTCAGACGCTTGGATCTAGGCTCCCCTCCTTCCACTGTGGGTCTCTCCCTCTACGCACACAGCTTGTCTGTAACACAGGACTGTGTTTATCCTTCCTCCAGAGCCTTCCCTTGGATGCAGTGGGCAGCCAGTTCATATAAGAGCTGACTAATGGGAGTATAATCATGAGAAGTTAGGAATTTTCCCATTTTATCAAAACGACCCGTAGAGTCATCTCCTGGTGTCTGCCTGGGGAGGGTAGAACCCCCAGCGCAAGAGCCCTCCCCCACTTTAATCTCTTATAAAATGCTCTAGTGTCTGCATAGAACCCACAAGCTTCTATCTATATCAAATAACCTCTGGTTATGTGTAATATCCTACATAGTGTAGATAGATAACGTGGAGGGTGAGGCCCAACACCCAAAGGTGTCCTCTGACCTCCACACACGCATTGTATGGCATTCATGTGCCACAAACACACTTGTAGAAACACCTTCCCGACACCCCTCAAAAAAAGACAATAAAAATAACATAAACATTTAATAAAAAAATTAAAATGTCATAATGAAAAAATAATAAAACAAAGCTTTTACGTCAAAGGAAATAAGGGGTAGTTTGTTCTGGAGCTGGATGTGAGTGACGTGGCCCCAGACACAGGTTTGGAGTTCCAAAACACCATGTTCCCATGTAGTGACAGTTTCATAAAATTTTAGTAACTGAAGAAAGTTATAAGTCAAGGCACTTTTCAAATCCTTCGGAGGAAAGAGCAGGTAGGTGGTCCCAGCAAAGCCAGGGAGGCTGGGCTCCGTCCTCGGATGCTCTCTCAGCCTTCGCAATGATAGAAGCTAGGCTTTGTTTTCATCTAATAGACACAGGATGTTCAGGTGTGCCAACGGGTGAGCTAAGAGAGAAGCTGGGCTTATAACGTGTTACATTCCTGCTCCCTGAAGCCACTCCATCAGCCAGAGACGCTGACACAGGTGTGTCCCTCAATGTCAGTCAGCAGCACCGTATGGCTGTCACGTTGTATTGCTGAGGAATAGCGACAAGGGGAAAGGCCATCCATGTTCAGTGCGGCCACACTGGGACTGTGAACACCTAGTGTAACCTTCGGCTGGCTGATAAAGACTTTCTAGGCTTAATCCCCTGTCTGAGAAGTCTTCTCTGTTGGATACCTCACAACCAGAGCTCCCACCCACTGTAGGCTCTGTTAGACCTCTTTTAATTTTTCCTCAGTTTAAGGCTTTGATGACTACAGATGATGTGTCATACATTGTTCTGGGCACTGCGGATACAGCCATGAATAAACAAGCCAGCCCAAGTATGCCATATGCAAAACCAGAGCAGTAAGAGACACTGACGAACAGCAACAGACAGGCTGCTGGTAAGTCTTTGAATTCCACTAAGGCCTGGACTCACCTGAACCCAAATTCCTTAAAGGGCAAGGCTCTTAAGTTGGCTTCCAGGGAAAGGCTCCGTACTGCCCACCAGTGATTCTTACGATGGAGTCAGCTTTTGGAATCAATATGTACACGGCAGAAGCCGCTGGGCCGTCTAGTCAACGGACCAGTATAACACCCTGACCAAAGAAACAGGTGACCTCCAGAAGCCAAACATAAAACTGGTTTTGTTGTTGCTGCTGCTCGTTTTTGTTTGTTTGTGAATGGGGGTGTTTATTTGAAGCTTTTTTTTTTTTTTCTGACAGTACTTTACTGTGGCCACTTAGCATAGAACCTGCTTTAGTACTTTGCCCCAAACTGTAACCCCTTGGTACCCAGGAGCATCTCAGGAGTGAAAGCACCTTAGAAACGCAGTGCTCAGCGAACACTTGACAAAAGCCCAATTCCATGAGCTCCTCCTGCTCTCTGCCGTCCCCTCCAGGGCAGAGCTCAGAAGGCTCCCTCGGCGGCTCCCTCGGCTAGCTTTCCCAGGAAACACACGGAGTAAGAGGAGCCCTGCTTACACCTGCCTTGGGAGTGTTCTGTGACTTAAATGACCCAAATTTTCTGTTGCTTCAAATGACGCTCCTACTGGTGTCAGAGGAAACTGAGACGTGACTGCCTGGGTAGTTGGATCCTGGTCTAAGTGGGTGAGCAGGGGTTCAAATCCAGCCAATACCCTGCTTACCGGTCCAGGCGCTTGCTCCACTTTTGTTCACATACAGCCTTATTATGGGCTCTCAGGGGCCATTAAACCCATGGGTTTGTACTGGACCCGAAAAACACTAATATATACATGTACACACACATAATTTTTTTAAAGAGGAAAAAAAAACTACATAAAGTGTTGTAAATGGAGAGAAAGTTGCAGCTGAAGAGAGAAAAGTGAGGTGAGATAAGGGCTCTCTCTATCAGGGACATCTCTGATGGCGTGTGGCAAGCATAATCCCAGAGCAGGCTATTTTCCAAAAGCCTTTGGGACGGAATTTGCTTTAATCTCTTGGAACTCACATTCCAAGAGAACTCCCACGGTGCGAGGACAGACAGTTGTGGTCTGGTTGGGTCTTCACTGTCACTCCTTACCCTGCTGTGTAGACATGGCCTCAGGAATGTGGGCACCGCAAGCTGTTCCTTCCTCTGGGTTAATGGCCCATTGCTGTGTGCTGGAAATGGCAGAGTGTAAGGTAAAGAGCCTGAATTGTTTGCCTAACAGTCAAGTGACAAATTATTTAATTAGTGCATATGCCATTTATGGCGGCAGCTGTGATCATTGGTGCTAATTGCGATGCAGTCTTAATTTATTGTAGGCCTATTGCTGCATCATGCTAATGTGATCATTATAAATGGCCATTGTGGCCATGCACTGTGCTTGAAATGGAGAGCAGTTTCCCCTCATTGGGGAACGCACACTCCTCTTCCTGGCAATATAAGCAGGCACATGTGCCTTCCAGGAAAGGGCACAGTAGAGGAGAAGGGTTCTTTTCAGCCTTCCCCTCATTGCTTGGGCCAGGGTACTGACCTTAAGCCTCTGTGGGATCCCACCATGAAGGACAGAGGGTAGTTCAGTGCAGCCGGCTCCCTGAGCCATCTGACCTTGAGGTCTGAGTTCCCTGTATGCCTGATACTTGCAGGGACACTTTCCATCTCCAGCTTCTGACAGTCTAAAGCTGGGCGTCATGGCAGGAGCCAGTCTCAGAGGCTGAGAGAGGCAGCCAGCCTTCAGAACTGAACTGGTGAGCTCCAGGTTCTGAGAGACTCTATCTCAAAAAATAAGGTTGAAAGTGACGGAAGAAAAATTTAAACCCTATATTTAACCCTGCCCTTAACATGCATACACACACACACACACCATTCTCTCATATGAGAACATGTACATATGCATATAACACGCACACACACACGCACACACACACACACACACACACACACACACACACACACACAGTAGCCATTCAGACCCAAAGCCATGCCAGCCAAGGCTGGCATTGGTAAGGGGCTTGATAGGGTTGGGATATGGCAGAAGTTAAGACCCCAGTAGTCACAAATAAGACAAGCAGTGGCATTATAACCTTCCATTGAGCATTATGCTTACTACTAGGTTTAAAAGCATGGTCTAAATAAAATCAGGCAGAGCCCATTGGGGAAGGAGCAGGCAAGGGCAACACTGGGTCCCGTCTGGTCTCACTTGCAATGCCTCCTAACATGAACTGGAGATTAGAAGAAAGCTATCTACCTTGGCATAACCTGGCTTAGGAAGCACGTGTTCACTGGTCCAATTGCCCCTTTCTGGAAAGCGTCTTCCTTCCGTTTCCCTGTCATCTCCATTATAGCCTGAGACTGGAAGTCTGTGCATCCCTAGTTGGTGAAGAGGGGATGCTCCCACCCTTCAGACCTTATGGTAGATAAAATAGAGGACAAATCTGGATTCCAAGTTCATCATTTTAAAATATTTATTGCTTTTATGAAACAGATTTAGCCCCGCATTCCATTGTTAATTGTTAAATCTATTGCCCCTGGGTGAGGAGATGGGATGTGGACAGGCCCAGATCTTCCTGGACCCTTTGTCTAATCACCAACCTGCCTCCATTCACAAACTACATGGCAGGCACCGATATCTGGAGTCTTCCCCCCTAGGGCCACCTGGCATCTGGGTGCCAATCCCACATGTGTTGCCCGGGAGTCCCTCTTGCCATTCTTGCCTCTTGTTCTCAACAGTGCCAGGAAATGCCTGCTGGTGAGAGCCAGGCCCCTTCCCCTCTGCGCTGCCAGGTCCCCCACCTTCCTTCCTCAGCCACTACCTCGGATAAAAGGCTTTATTAAATCAGGCAAACATCAGCCCCACAGCTCAGCTGTAAGTTAACCAGGCAACAGGGGAGAATAGAGAAAAGTCTCCCTGTGGCAGCAGCAGCATAAAAGGGGGCCCAGGCAGTCGGGGGTAGGGGAACACAACAGAGGAGACGGTGGCCAGGTCCTGGCCCTAATTTTCAGGTGGCCACTGGTCAGAGCTGTCAGCTGTGTCTGTCCCCCAGACAGCAAATTGAAAACAGCAAATGTAGCCGGATTCTTTTTTATTTCCTTGCCCCCTCCTCCTCTTCCCCTCTTTTCTCTTTCTTTTTCTTTTTTTCTTTTACTTTTTTTTTTTTGTCAATGTAGAATACAAGGCCACTGCCAAAAACATATCCCACACAATCAAACATCAGACGGTGACTCCTTTCCCACAGCTTGCGTGAGTGAAAACAGTGAAATTATACCCATGTTTTCCTGGCGAATCCCCTGGTGTCCTGAGAGGCCAGGCTGGTGCTGGCTCTTGTTCGTCTGCTTTTTGTTCCCAGGTTCGCAGTGTTTTAGCGCTGGACACCATTCAGCAGGCATTCAGCATTGTATGTAACTTCACATATGGTTCATCCGCTCCAAATGTGTGCATGTACCCA
The DNA here is from genome assembly GCF_907164565.1 of Psammomys obesus. Taxonomy (NCBI): domain Eukaryota; kingdom Metazoa; phylum Chordata; class Mammalia; order Rodentia; family Muridae; genus Psammomys; species Psammomys obesus. The sequence goes on along the minus strand of NW_026592666.1, from coordinate 8,891,804 downwards.
GAAAATGCAGCTTTTCATTATGTATTCTCTATGTAACAGAAAAGATTAAGATATAAGCCTGGTGAATGCAGGAGGAATTAGTTGGACAGATGAATAAGGGGAAAATGAATCTAGAATGATGTGGATTTGGTCTAATGATTGTGGGAGGGCGTTAAGAACTTGCTGGTAGGTTTCAGCCCTTTTAATCCCAGGCTGTGTGTGTATTTTGGCAGGAGAAATACTCCGTCTCTAAGGGTAGAGTGAGAGACACAGGCTTGCATGCTCTTGCACTAGAGTGTGTGTGTGTGTGTGTGTGTGTGTGTGTGTGTGTGTGTGTACCCATACACCTTCATATAAACACATACACTTTTATATAAACATCCTTCAAGCAAGCAGGTGAAAGACTTTCTAAAACCAGGCGTCCAAGTCTAGGTCCCTGAACTCCCTGTAGAGTTCAACGTGCCCTGTATTTCACTGTCTAGTTTTTAAAATAAAATAAAATACAAGCAGGATGATGTATTTTAAAATAAAATAAAATCCTGCTTGCAGTGTCCTGCTACCCGTCCGGACGTAGGTAAAAGGTCCAGGCTGAGAAGGGGGCTCTCTGCCGGGGCTCCATCACTGAATAGCAGGCAAAGCTGAAACGCTCTTAGCTCTTGTTACATTGGCACCCAGACTGGGGGGCCCCTAAAAAGCCATGGTCATTTATGCTTCACACACCCAGGGCCGCTCGAGACTCACGCTGTGCTTAATTAAAAGTGCTAAGGGACAGATGTGAAAAAATGTTTCGCGTTTAATTGTTTAATAGCACTTACTTGAGGCTTTAACAGGAAGTCCGCACAGAGAGAAATCACATTCAGGCTTACTTCCTCCAACACTTTTCAGAGAGACTTTTTTTTTCCAGGGAATTTTGATTGAAAATCAACATTTGCATCACAATGGAGATATTTCAAAAGTGTAAATACAAAGGACTGCAACTTCACAGACCTCTTGGTTAGCCCCTAGCTTTCCAGTTCATCTTAGAGGCTGCGGGAGGATCTTTTCAGACTCGGGCCAGAGGAGGCTCTGTTCCCTGCTCATTGTGGAAACCCAGGCAGCAGATTCCCTTGGCAGCTCCTGTGTGACTCTGAAATGTGGGGAAGGGGACAAGTCTTACTGCCCACCGCCCAGGGCCTACAGTGCTCATCATTTAACTCACAGATAACTTTGATGGGCAGATAGGCGCATGTTAGACTATCCAATTAATTCACATCAAAAACAACCCTTTCAGAGATTAGCAGAGTCAGACAAAAGCTAAATCCTTGCATTGTTGTATGTTGGGTGTATTTTGGGGCTCCTGGCATATGTGAGGTCCACAACTTGGACAGTTTTCTTTATTGGAGGAAAAAATACTTGAAGATGCCACATCCTACCAGCAAGCAGTATTGATTTTTCCCTCTCTCGATTGAAATGACTTGGTTTTCATTTTTAACCCACGATAACAAGGATACGTGAGAGATTTAGCCACCAGCTTTATATGATTTGATAGCTTAATCTTATTTAAATATTCATTTGTTGGTGTGCGTGTAGGTCAGAGGGCAACTTTTGGAAGTCAGTTCTTCCCTCCACTGTGGGTTCTGGAGATCAAATTCGCGTTACCGGGGTTGTAAGGCCAGTAAGTGTTTAACTGACTTAAAAGTGCTATCTAGCCCTGCGTTTGTGGTTTTAAAACTGTCTCTTTTAAACCTTTCCTTTCTTATGTGTTTTACATTTTTTGACGCTGAGGGTCAAAAATCATCCCAGTGTCTCTTGCATGCCACTCACGTGTTCTGCCTCAGCCAGCGAAGGTTTCCTTCCTTTCCCTGAAAATGTGAGCGCGTTCTCACTCTGCGCACCCCATTGCTACCCACTCGTGATAATGACCCACCAGGTCTGAGCTGGGAAAAGTCATTCCAGGCCCAGGACTTGTTCTTGTTGTTCGTTTGTTTGTTTGTTTGTTTTTACGTTCCAAGCTCTGTTTCCCTCAGCCTATCCCAAGACTGGGTCTTACGAACATGGAATCAGCTGAAGTGTCCCCTGATTCCCACGCCCATTTTTGTGTGTGTTGCCATCTTCTAATGACCCTTTTACTGAATATAAAAATGTTACAAACTGGAGCTGCTGACCTCCTTGGCTGCTTTGTAAGCTCTGGGTAACAGACTGTGGTCCCTTGTGTCTTTTTCTTCTTCTTGGGTCCCCTGTAAGTGGCATATGGAGGCATAAAATTGTTCCCCTCACCTGAAATCTGCCTTACTTTTCCCCAGTATTTTACTTTAAATTTATTTATATTAGGAGTTTTGTTTTTTGTTTTTGTTTTGTGTGTGTGTGTTATCTGCATGTATGTACATGTTTTAATCATATGAGTGCCTGGTATCTACAGACCTCAGAAGAGGGCATCGGGTCCACTGGAACTCGAGGTAAGGATGGTCGTGAGGCACCTTGTGGGTGCTGGGATCCAAATCTGGATCCTAAGCAAGGGCAGCAATTGCTCCTAACCACAGAGCTGCCTCTGTCTTTACCCTTTTGATTCACTCTGTGAGTCCTGTTACTATTAGAAAGCCTCTCTCTCCCTCTCTCTCTCCCCTCCCTCCCTTTCTCCCGCCTTCCTTCTCCCCTCCTAAGCTAGGAATTTTAAGCTTATTTTAGAATCTTAGCAAACAGGTTGTTTTTGCATTAAACAACCCACACAGACACACACACACACACACACACACACACACACACACACTGGTGTTGACAGAAACTTAGATCATAATTTGCCTGACAGGACAAAGCAGACATACCCCTGCTTTGTCCTTGTGTGTATTTGAGGGGACTACAAGCGTTGTGGTTTCCAAAGTGTCTTTCTGTGCTAACCGCAGGGCCGGACCGTGGAAAATCAAAAAACAAACTGGCCATTTGGAAGGGCAGTCACTTCCTGAGTAGCAGGGAGGAATGTGCCCTAAGCTTGCTATCTCACTCTTACTTCCGCCTCTCCAAGGCTTCCAAGGTAACAAATGGGGACAGGTCACCCACCTTCAGTCTCGCAGCAGGACTGGAGCAGCAGAAAGGGAAGCCGTGTTGGCTTTTGGAGCCTCCCATTGAGATGAAAGGGGAATTAAACGGTGTCACCCCTGTGGCATCGCCAAAGCAAAAACGGGTCGCTTTATCTGGGCGCTTCAGAGCTCTTTAAGGCTGGAAGGTCTGGATTGAAATCCATATAAGACATTCATTCACTAAGTCAAGATTAATAGCACCAGCCTTGTGCCCTGGGGGAGAGCTTCCAGAAGGCACTGGGAAATAAAGCAGATCTTGCTTTGATAAAGCAGATCTTGATTTTTTTTTTTTTTTCTGATGTACAGGTCAAAAAAAAAATCGATTTTATTTTATTCCCTAATAAGAATTCCTTCGGCATCTGTTTTAAGTTTATAATGTGTTTTTCCCCGCCAGTATAGACACAGTTTGCCAAGTCTCCTCCATCTCGGATATTGCTGAGTCAAATACTCTAACGCTTAGAATGGGCTGCTGGTGAGTGGTACTCTGCCTTCAGTTTTTCCCCTTCTGTCACCCTACTTGTAAGGGTCACCCGTATCTTTGTTACACTGCCCTCGTTGGTCTCCCTACAATACCAGCAATCGATGTATTTACAACCAGACACAACCTAAGCTTATTTTGAAAACATGTTTTCAAATAAAATTGGAAAGAATACACTTTGAACCATAGTAGGTTTGATACTAAATTATCTCAGTCTAAAACATGATTTTGTTTGCTGTCTGCTTTGCCCTAGAAACAAACAAACAAACAAACAAACAAACAAACAGAAGCCTAGGAAGATTGCTGAAGAAATTGGTTCTCTGCCATTCGTACAAAGAAGAAGAAACTTGCCTGGGAAAGTTTGCTTGATACTCCCTTCCCTGACAAGCCTGCATTCCCAGAGGGCTCTTCCAATGGGGGAAGCAAAGCAAAACAAAACAAAACAAAACAAAACAAAAACTTCCCGAAATTTGGAAAGTTTACTGCCATTCGTTCACTTCTCTCTGCATCTAAACACCTGCCTGTTTAATGTTACTTTTTGCAGTTTGGAAAGATTTACGTTTAAAAGGATCCACACAGAGGTCAGTGCTTTAGGGCTGGTTCTAAACCATGGGAATTGCTAGTTTTTGCTCAGAGTTATAGTTACCCAGTGAGTCTTAGGTGGGACAGCGGTCTAACCCTCTAAGAGGACCCACTGCAGATTCTCTCCGTGGCCTTGTATTTTCTAACCAGCTCTTGGTGAATAGCATATTGATGGTTCTTAGCTTGCAAACAAGTGGCTCTCTCCTAGAAGCACAGAAATGCAGCGCTGGGGAAGTAGGTTTTACTTCTCAGAGCGAAAGACTGAAGAGTGAGCACCCGTGTCCAGTGTGGCCTGGTGTGAGCGCTTATTACGATTGGGGTTTAGGGTTGCTGTCTGCTGTTTTTCTGGTGTCTGGTTAATCCTGCTGGTCGCTAGGGGTAAACCCGGGTCTTATCTGATCTGTGAACAACTTTCCTCTCTTGGACAGAAGGTGGTCTGGGCAGGTCAGGGTATGGGTCACTGGCAGGGCAGCCTGAGGAAGCCTGCGTTTTCACAGCAACCACTTATTACAATTAGTTTAAAGAGAGAGAAAGAGAGAAAGCCAACATGGGTTGAACTGACACTTTTGTCAGTCCCTGAGTCTGGACAGTGCAATTGTTCTGGAGAACAATGTTCACATCTTCATTTGAAAGTGGAAAGAGAAAAAGAAAAAAATTAAAGAAAAGAAAAGAAACGCGGAGAGAGAACAACATATTTCAAGTAGCAAATCCCTGAACTATCTCCAAATTCAGAGGGAGCCCTTTGAAGGTTTCATTTGCTTTGGTGTCTGGAGCTCCAGCTCCCCACCCCTCTGAATCCAAGTGCATTGCTTGAAAATGCAGGGATTCGAAAGATATCCCAGCCAGCTCTCCCTGGGCTGACAGATCATTCACAGAATCTAAACTGAAGACGAAGGCTGTGACCTCACTCATGTGCAGTGCCAGAAACGGATCTGGTTGAAGTAGGTCGCACTCTGGGTAACTAAGGGTATGGGAAGACTTGGACTTATGTATCTAGAATTCCAGGTAGGTGTCCTCCAGAGGTCTAGGATGCTTGTATGGTAGGATGCTCTTGAAAAACCCATAGTGGACTTTAACTGTTTGCACAAGAGTGAGAGCTCATGGGTCTGAATGCACTTGTACTTAGCTAGACTTAATCATCGCACCATGCTTATCTGCTTCAAAATCCATAGTGTATGCACCAAACATACGGTTTCACCTGTCAGCGAAGAAATAAAAATACGATAAGAAAGAAAAAGAATTTGGCAGCATATCCCTAGAGTCCTGGGGATGCTCTGAGCCCTCAACCTCCTCTGTTCTTCCCTGCTTCTTTTCCTGTAGAGAGCCCAGATTTCAGCTAGACATATACCCACCTGGAATAATGCTCCAGTGTTCCCAGACTAGCTTCCAGCTAAGCATGCCCTTGAGGCTGCATTCTGATGGGGGGGGGGGTTGTTGTATCACTTCTGGCAAGTGTCCTTAAAGGGGTGTGTGTGTGTGTGTGTGTGTGTGTGTGTGTGTGTGTGGGTTCCTTGCCTGCTCTCTTTGCTTCAGCTGAAGAGGATGCAGGAACAGTACGCCCAGCACTCTCAAGGATGTAGGAAGGAGCAGTACACCTGGCCTTTTAGTCTTTGTAAGTACGCGGTTACTGCCTCTCCAGCAGAGGCAGCAGAGAGCATGCCAAAGGCCCCTTGTGAGGTCTCCTAATAGCAGGGACAGTGGAAATCCACACACAAAATAATAAGAATGGACACATCACCACCACACACACACACACTCAGTCAAAATGCAGAAATGTTGCAGAAATCTAAGGAACAGGGTTACAATAACACTTTCAGATAAAGCCCACTCTGTGGCCTCGGCTGAGCTGACAAACTCCCAAGCAAAACTGACCAAAGGAAGGGCAAGTGCATGTGGCAGCAGAAGGCGGTGTCTTTGTGCTGTGAATCATGGCCTCCAGAAAGCAAACACAGCCCCGAGAAAAGGAAGAAGTCACTGACGAATCATATGCCCGGGAAGGGACGATCATCTAGCCTGTACTTGCAAAAGGGCCGCCCTGTTAAAAGCAGATGAAGGATCTGAGCTGGCATTTTCCTAGAATGTACAATAGTGTGTCTTTCAATACAAAGGACATCTTCTAATGCCCTCTCCCATAAGTACATGACACGTTAGCTACCATTATTAGCCACCTGAGAAATGCAACTTAAAACCACAGTGAGGCACCAGCTCGTATCCTGAGGGCAGGTGAGAATCAGAGATAGGTAATTACAAGTGTCGGGGAGTGTCCGGAGTCGGCTCTCCTGCATTGCTGGCGGGGGTTTGTAATGATGCAGCTGATCAGGAAAGCAAGTTGGCAGATCCCCAAAAGCTTAAAAATAGAGAAGCCATATGCCCCAGTAATTCTACCCCTTGGTTTATATCCAGGAGGAATGAAAACATATGTCTAAACAAAACTGCTCTATAAATGTTTACAGCAGCGTTATTCGTAAATGGGAAAAGGTGGGGGAAAGGTGATGCTGGAATTGTGGGAAGACACTGGAGATGAAGGAAATTTGCCATCAGGAGTCAAGGAAGGGTCCCACAGTATCTGCTTCTTTTAAGAGCTGTGTGGCTCTCATACCAAATCATCTGAGCTCCCATCACTCGAAAACCTCACATCTGACCTTGAAAGAACTACTTCACACATATTGAAAAAAGAAGTTTTGAGACTAGAAGTTAAAGGACACAGGCCTCAAAGCAACTAGCGTTCAGGCTTTCTCAGCCCAACTATTCTGGCTTGTTTTCTGTTGGTTTGATAAACACCACAGGAAAAGGCAAACTGAGGAGGAAAATGTTTATTTAGTTTACAGGTTATAATATAAATCCATTTCCAAGGAAAGCCAAGGCAGGAAGTGAAGGCAGCAACTGAAGCAGAGATCATGGAGTAATACTGGTTTGCACCGGGCTCATGCTTAGCTACTTTTCTTACACGGTCTAGGCTTGCCAGCCTGGGAGTGGTACCACTCACAGTGGTCTGGGCCCTCCCGCATCAGTTAACAGTTAAGAAAGCGCATCACAGACATTGCCACAGGCCACAATGGAGGCAATTCCTCAATTGCAGTTTCCTCTTCCTGAGCATAGTTGACAACTAAGGTTAGCCAACCCACCAACCCTCCAAAAGTAATTATGAAATATTGTGAGGGTTCAGTGTGCAAATATAAAGCACTCTTGGGACAACACATCAGATTTATTTATTTTATTTTTAAGTGTGTGTGTGTGTGTGTGTGTGTGTGTGTGTGTGTGTGTGTTGTCTCTGAGGCCAGAAGAGAGAGTTGGATCCCCTGGAGCTAGACTTACGGGTGCAGTGCTGGAACCATATCCAGGGTCTCCTGCAGGACCCTGTATTAAGTGTTCTTAACTGCAGAGCCCTCCAGGCCCGTCACGTGATTCTCTAGTCCTTGTCAAACGGCCAAGGCTTTTCTAGGTGCTTCTGCTGCCTAGATACACCTCATCTTCCCGATAACCCTGCAAGGACTGGCGCCATCACTCATGTTCTTACATACGGAGAAATGAGTATAGGTTAGTCACTTGCCTAAGTCAAGCCAAGTAGTACATGTAGAGCTGGGGTTCGAACTTGATCAGCGAAGCTCCGGAATCTATCTTCTTCAGCATGTTGCTATTCATTTGCTCTCTAAGGAAACAGTGACCTTCTGAGTAAGACTCAGTCCTTGTGTGTGATGGGTCGGCTGCCCAAAGGAGCCATTGTCATCCTTTTGGAACACGCACAGCGCGCGCGCGCGCACACACACACACACACACACACACACATGCACAGTCTCACACTGACTTTCTTTGGTGACCCACATTTGGCACCATCTAGGCAAACCTGTAGGAATCAGTGAAGACTGCAAACCAACACATACCCTGAACGGGTGTGGGAAGCCCCAGAAATACTCATGTTTACAGCGCCAGCCCATTCTCCAACAAAACAATGACCTAGGTTTCCCTACGCAGTTTCTACTGTTTTGAAGGCAGTCAGTTTACCGCGGACTGTGAGCGTTTCAGAGGTTCCCTCCTAGGGCATCCTGGACTGTTGGTGGATGTGAAAATGAGAGAAAGGGTTCCTTGGAGGTACTATAGAAACTCTGCCGGGGTGCGGGGCGGGGGCGGGGAGGGTCAAGAGAAAACCCAGTGAGGGAAACGTCTCCCCACCCCCACCCCCTGCTTCCAAACTCCTCCCATAGCCCCGTCCACGTCAACCAGAGAGCTCTGCTTGTGTGGTTTCTGTGTTTATAAATGAGCATGTCATTTAAAAATCATTCACAACCCCCCTTTCAGGGAGAGAGGAGGCAGGTACATTCCCGCCCCAGCCTGCAGGGGGCGTACCAACATGGCTGGCGACGTTCTCACATCCCACCACCCCCAGCTCCCGCTCCCATTCACTGATATGTGCACAGAACTGGGCAGCCGCTGGAGGGCATCTCTCGGGTAAACTATCAAGAGGCCGCGTCATCTTTCCAATCTTCCTAGACACAGGTGTCCACTTCTAGGCCATTCAGGCATAGTGTCCTCTCCTAGGGCAGTTAGTGTTCACATTGGCTCGGCGACGTGTGAGACATTGAGTGGGAGGTGTCCGGGAACCATTTAACCACAGCGCTCCACTTCTGGCTCGTTAGCCCTGGAGCCCAGAAGCCCTGCTTCTGCCCCTGAGTTCTTAGTGGCAGGGGCGGGGGTTGGGGGAGGCAGTGGCAGCTGCAGCAGAGCTTGTGAGAAAGCATCTTCTAGGTTCAGAGACCCAGCGCTGTGGACTCAGGAACTCCGCAGGAGGTAGTGCAGTCTGAGTCTGCAGCTGGCTGGAGCTGAGAACCCCCCGCAGCAGCTCACTGGAAACGGCAGTGTCTGTGGCGACCTCTCTAGGCTACAAGTCAGCGATGAAGGGGTAGCCAAGCTCCGTGCCTCACGGTTCATTAGGAACGTGGATGTTTGCATATTATGACTTGATATGCATGAAAACCAGAACCTTGCGCCTTGTGTATCTTTTGAGAAAGACACCAGAAGATTCCTTTAGTTCCAGAATCCTAGGAACATGGAAAAGCTGAACAATGTTCTGGTGTCGAAATTGACCCTGAAGGAGCAGATTCAGAGCAAGGGCTGTGGGAAGAAGGGCCTGCTCTCTGGGAATACTAGAAAGAAATCCTCGTCACTGATACTTGGGCAAGGCCTCTTCTTTCTAAGAATACCTTATTTGTTTTCACTGGAAGCTAGAGATCTTAGAATGTTCTAGACATTCGGAGCAAGGAAATTCCTGGGAGCCCACTCCCCAGTCCTTCTCAAAGCAGGGAGCTCCATGCTATAAAGCCCTGAGACTTCTCTGCTTCAGTGAGGTGCTTGGCTCCAAGATTATTTCCATCTTTTCTTTCCCTATGCCTACTTTTCTATACATGACACAAGCCTTGGGGATGCTGGCTTGAGGTGTCGTTTTTCTTCTTCAGCATCTGTTTGACTTTCCTGTGGCGTGTGCTCTTTTCAGAGGCTTGCATTCATAGCCCCACCCCCAGCCCATGCCGTTCCTGTGAGCACTTACTCCTAAGTATGTGCACGACAGAGTGAAATCATTCCAGGAAAACATCCAACTCCAAAATTTGAGCCACGTTATTTTTACACAGCAACAAAGAACAAATGCATTTCTCAATTATGAAACCCATGTGCGAGGTGCCTTTCAAAGCATGCATCATGCAATCATGCAGCCCCACATTGGATTGAATTCTCTAGTCATCTTGAAACAGTAGCTGCTCCCTGCCCTGCTGCACATTTGGGTCATGCAATCTGATAGCATTGTGAGCTTCACTTTGTAAGTTAAATATGCTTTCCATTTATTTCAACTGGCACCAAAGTGAGTCAAAGCACCAAGAGGCAGTGCTAAGGGTTTCTGGAAAGGGATCCTCAATAATCAATGTGTGTCTCCCACTCTCCAAGACAGACTGGGTTTTCCCTAGCTGAAATGACCACCCCTACTTCCTGGGGGTGGTCTCTGGAGACATCTTTAGCAGTCTTGTGCTAAAGGCCCCATGACTGTCATTTTGAGAGGCCAAGAGAAAACTTGAGGAGCTGGGAAGATAGATCCACGCTAGAGCACTTGTGTAAGATGGAGGAGGCCATGGGTTTAAACCCTCCTGAAAGAGAGGGAGACAGAGAGAAAGAGGTAGATAGGGAGAGACCAGACACGTACGTGAGAACACCACTTGAAGATACAAACAGAGGCTTTGGATAATACGTCTACAAGCCAATACATGCTGAGGACCACCAGCGACACCAGAAACTGGGAGAGACTGTGCCTCGAAGCTCTAGAGCTGATTTATGGCTCTAGAGACTTTTCACGGGGAGATGCAATACACTTCTCTTCACCCCAGAAAGGGAACTGATGGCAGATCAAATAAATGATTACACCAAAGTCCAATGTGGTAAGCCAGTCAGGTTTTATTGGGGCTACTAACAGGAATATGGGTTACTTACAGGACCAGGGATGACTCAGAAAAGTAGCTGCATCACAGAAAAGCCCAAGATGGCCCCTGAAACTCTGGGGTTGTCTGCATGTCCTGGGGGCAGCTCAATGGGCGAGATCCCCCAACAACTGGCCGGTCTGCACATCCCCCACCTGCGGTTGCTCACTGTGTTTACAAAGCTGGGGAGGTGCCTTCATAAACCTCGCAAGCTTTGACCCTCTCAGAGCCTCTTCCTCCATACTGGAGAGAGTGTTTCAAGTCAAAGGCCATTGCCCTACAGCATGCTTTGATGCTAGCTTTCCGACCCCCAGAACTAATAGACGGTGAAAATTCTCAGATCCAGCTGGTTTTCAGGTTTTTGTGACACACTGGTGCCATGCCAAAGGAAATTAACTCACTCTTCACCTGGTCTACCTAAATCTACAGATGGACTCAGATTCCATCTGTTACGAGTTGGCAACTTCCTTCATAGAATCTACCTTTTGGGCCAACCAGCTTCCAAACCCAGTAACCTAAACCATGCCACAGGAGGATCTAGTATGAGCCTTGCTTTGAGAGAGCATATATTACTCTCTGAGGCTGGTTTTCAGATCAAAATCTCCCTGTCAAATATGGAAGGGCCCATAATACAAAGGTGTGCAGCTGCAGGACCCCTTCAGCCAGCCCTTCAGCCAAGGTTTGTTTAGACTCAATGTCAGGAAGTTTTATTGAGCCACTCTGAGCAAAGAATTGGGAGGGATCAGTGCTGGCTGTGACAGCGCTGAACTATCTGTTCCCTGACCGCTGGGACCATGTAAAGACAGAACACTCTGGTGGTCAAAGGGCCACTTCTTCCTCTCTAGAGCGCCCTCTGGTGTCCTCCAGTCATGGCAGCTAATTATCGGGAAAAGTCACCACGCCTAGCTCAAGGGAAGTGGCAGTTTCTGAATATAGAAAATTACAGGAATTCTTCTGGTGGCTCTTTTGACATTAGTGTCTCCACAGTTTCCAAGAACAGCAGAGGTAGCAATTCTGAGCCCAACTTAGTTTAGTTTCCTCCATGCTTCCAGGGAGGAAAACTAACTTTCTTTCCTTTCTTTCTTTCCTTTCCTTCCTTTCTTTCCTTTCCTTCCTTCCTTCCTTCCTTCCTTCCTTCCTTCCTTCCTTCCTTCCTTCCTTCCTTCCTTCCTTCCTTCCTTCCTTTCTTTCTAGACAGGGTTTCTCTGTGTAGCCCTAGTTAGCCTGGAACTTATTTGGTAAACCCAGCTGCCTCTTCCTCCAGCATGCCTTTAATCCCAGGAAGTGGGGGTTTAGGAGGTGAGTCACCCACGCCCAGCCCCAGCACTCTTTCTACCTCAGATTTTACAGCAGTGTAGGCATAGGTTCCCAGGCTTTCTGGCCATGTTAGCATCACCCTGTCTTAGTTACTGTTCATATTGCTTTGACAAAACACCATGACCAAAAAGCAAGCTGGGGAGGGAAGGGTTTGTTTGCCTTACACTTCCACGTTGCCGTTCACCACTGAAGAAAGTCAGGACAGAAACTCAAACAGGGGAGGATCCTGGAGAGAGGATCCGGAAACCGTGGAGGGGTGCTGCTTACTGGCTCACTTCACATGGCTTGTTCATAAACCCAGGACCACCAGCCCTGGGATGGCACCACCCACCATGGGCTGAGCCCTCTCCCACTGATCACTAATTGAGAAAATGTCTTACAGCTGGATCTCATGGAGGCATTTCCTCAACTGAGGCTCCTTCCTTTCTGATAATTCTATCTTGTGTCTAGTTGACACAAAACCAGCTAGGACATACCCCGTTCTGAGAAAAAGGAAGAGGATCAGACGTGAGTTCTCCGAGTACCTTAATGACTTGTGCAGTTGATCATCCTTCTCTGTGGGCAGTGGTCGTTGGCATTGTGGGGTGTTTATAAGGTTCCTGGTCTACTGGCTGCTGAGAGAGCGTCATGTGCCAACTACAGGTGTTTCTAGTTACTGGCAAGTGTATTCTGATAAGCCATAGGGGGTAAGACCACCCCATCCATTGCTGTGGTGCTCCTTATATTGTTGACGATAATAATAGTAATATTAGCATATGGCCTATTTAGTTCAATGATAAAAAGTGGATCTTCATAAAGACTTCCATGATTCTTGGGTGTTACCTCTAATTATGTGTGTGTGTTTATTTATTTATCTTGTGGGGGGCACCTGTGCCATGCATGTGTATAGAGAGGTCAGCGAACAACTTTCAGGAGTTGGTTTTCTCCTCCCACCTCTTGAGTCACAGTTGCCAGCTCCTGTTGGCAACTTTGGTGGTAGGTGCCTTTGCCTGCTGAGCCATCTCATAGTTTGGAATTAGTGTAATTTTCCTGAGTGATAAAGGCTATGTCATACATGGTAGAATTTGGGGAGCAATGGCAAAAAACAAAAGGCAATCATAATCAGAAAATTCTTCTCCATGTCATTAAACATGCTTGGCTGGACAGAAGTTCTTTTGACCATAAATGATGAGTTAGCATTAGAGAGCCTGAGAGCAACTGTCACTCAACCCAACAAAACTATATTACTTTTCAGTTCTGTATGCCCAAGTTCTGAAATGAAGGCATTGGCAAAGCCAAGTTCTTCCAGATGCTCCCATGAGAAGATATTTCTTGCTTTTTCCAGGTCCTGTTAGCTCTTTGGCTTATGGCTGCATCATTCAAATATCTTCACATAGCTTCCTCCCTGTATTTCTGTCTCTACATGGGTACTGGTCACATTGGCTTGCCCACATCATTATGACCTTATTTGAATTACATCTGAAATGACCCTATTTACAAGGAAGATCCCATTTTTGTAAAGTGGTGGGGATTGTGACTTCAATATGAAACCTCTTCTTAAGGAGACACAATTCAGACCGTAGCAGATAACACTGGGCTTTACTCTTAAAGCTAATAGATTTTGACTGAGACAATAGCGCTTGGTGGTGTTTCAAGATGGCTGCTTTGAACAGGGATGTATGTGAGACATTGACCTGGTCTCATAAATATTCAAGAAAGAAACAGAGAAATGAACAGAAATGCCCTCTTGCTTTTTCTGGGGATTGGAAAGCAAGGTTGGTTGGTGCTAAATTTGATGTCAGTGATATAAGAAAATGCGTAGGCAGTGGGGTTGTTCAGATGTTTCCTTGGCCCACACACCCAAGGGCACATTTTAAGGGGTCTTTTGTTCTGGAACCCAGCTCCAAGATGCCAAGATACACAAGATCCAAAAGAAATACACTGTGTCTCTTTTGCAGCACCCGGCAGGTCTGCCAAAGGAACGGCTGCCCTCCTGGATTCTAAGTCCCTGAAGAGTATGACCATTCCATTCTTCAGGGTGGTGACACGAGGACTCCACAGAAGAGTCAGCTGCCATGAGGAGCCTGTCTTAGTTAGGGTCACTGTTGCTGTGATGAAACACCATGACCAAAGGAAATTGGGGAGGAAAGGGTTTACTCAGCTTATACGTCCACATCATTGTGTGTCACTGAGGGAAGTCAGGACAGGAAATCAAACAGGGCAGGAATCTGGAGGCAGCAGATGTTGCAGAGGCCATGGAGGAGGGCTTCTTGTTAAGAGCTGTGGCCTACATGGCAATTTACTACATTACTGCACTGGAAGGACAATTGTAAAGGTTGTAAGAAATGTGTGTACCGTGTAATTCTTCCTGGGATGATGGGATGATATCCCTAGATGGGATATCAGTGACAGACCAAGGACACTGTTCCACCCCTGTCTATCTTGGTGAGTCAGTGGGCTTATGGGTTACTCATAGGAGCATGGATGAGGTATTACAGGGGAATGGATGGTTCAAAGGCAGCTCCATCACTGAAAAGCCTGCACCAGCATGGGTGACAACTCACAGAAATGGATCCCTGGAGTTCCCAGCACAGGTTGTAAGCGGCTGTGTGGGGTGGAGGCCTTCTCTACATGGCAGCTGTTAAAAAGCAAAAACAAAACTGGGAAGAACCTTTGTGAATCTTGTAAGTTTCAGGAGCTTCCTCAGCCTTGCATGTTTCCTGTACATCCTGAGTCTCATGAGCCTCCCTCTTCTTTCCAGGAGGGAATATTTGAATTCAGAAGAAATAATTTGATTATTCATTGTTATTATCTTGAGAATCTACAAAAACACAAAGATTTCAGAAGTCCACACCCAAGAAATCTTAGCTAGTCCCAGAAGGGGAGAGCCCTCAAAACTTAAATTTGCAAGTGGTTTTGAAAGGTACTTGTCAGTCTGTTTGATAAGTCTGTTTCGATGCCTGTTTTATTAAGCATAAAATGTCAGTATAAAATAATCTGGGAGGAAAGCCTCAGTTGACAAATTATCTTTCTTGTCTTGGCCTATGGGCAGGTTTGTGAGAGCTTGTCTTGATTGTTAATTCAGGTTGGAGGGCCCAGCCCACTAGTGCCATTCTCACAGGTGTGGTCTGAGGTTAAATGAGGAAGCTAACTGAACATGAGCCTGAGTGAGCCAGACACAGAGCCAACAAACAAATTCCTCCATGGTTTCTCTTTCAAATTCTTGCCTTGACTTTCTTCAGTGGTGGGCTGTCACCCGGAAGTATAAGCCAAATAATCACTTCCTCTCTTAAGTTGCTTTGATCAGAGTGTTTTATCACAGTAGCAGAATGAAACCAGAACAAGCCCCTGGTCAAGCCTCATGCTATGGAAGCCCCCAACTCGGGGGCTAGCCATTTCAGGGGTCTGGTTGGCCACTGCAGTCTTGGTTTCAAAGGCATTATAAAGCTTAGGTGACAGAAGAGTTAATCTTAATTAATTAATATTAATTATCAGTGGATTCTGAGTCCCATAAAGGAATGTAGAACACAGTGGAACTACACCTGTGGGTGTGTCTACGAGGTGTTTCCAGGCTTGTGAGGGAGGGAAGACCCAACCTAAATGTGAGTGGCGTGGACCAAGGCCATGGACTGAATAAAACAGGAGAGAGGGAGCTGAGCATTCATCTCCCCCTGCTTCCTGACTATGGATGCAAAGAGCCAGCTGCCTCCCTCTCTGCTGCCATGACCCCCCTGCCATGGTGGACACTTCTCTCACACTGTATCCAAATAAGTCTTTCTATCCTGAAGTTGCTTCTTGCCAGGTGTTTGTTCACATCAACAGAAAAATGAGGAATCCAGACTGTTGGGGGCCCATTCTAGGCCCAGTCTCAGAAGTTAATGAGAGGGTTACTTACACCAGGCTTTGGAAACAGAGAAATCAGACTCCACCCTGTAGCAGAAGTTTTGGCTTTTCAGTTATGTTATATAAACATGTTTTTGTTTTAATCCCAGGTGTGGGGTATGGGGCTGATTCAGATCGTCCACAGCAGCAGACTGTTTGCCTCCTGCCGGCTCTGAGAAGGGCTCTTTGCCAGCTGCAGATAGTTTAATTCTGAAGAGTCTTGAGGGAATAAATGCCAGAGCCAAGAGAAAGAAAAGGGAGATCTGAGAAAGAAGGAGGCTATTGCTGCTTCCCCCTGCCTCTCCTGGTTGCTGTTTATGCAGTTCAATGAGAAGAAGTTGGAGATATCCTGAAACTAAAATTGGACTTGCCCCAAAGAACTACATCCCTAACCACCAGGAAGAAGCCTAAGAGAACCACAACTCCTCCTCCCACTAACCTTCTTTCTCTTGGACCTGGTGTTGGGGGTTGGAAGGTATGGGGTTGAGTAAGGATAAAGAGGTATAGGAACCTAAATAAAATAGAGAAAATAAAGTTTAAAAGTATGCCTACAAGTAGTGCCCAATGTTAGGCTTAGAATAATGGAAAATCTGGTTTCTAATGCCACAGAGGGAGACAGCAGGGTACAAAATAAACTAACCAACTAACCAACTAACTAGCTAGCTAGCTAACTAATAACTGTTTCAGAATATGAGCAAAAGGTTTGCTGTGGCTGCTGCTGCTAGGTTCTCTCCCACTTTGCTCCCAGCGGGAATTACCTGTTTTTGATTCATCTTCTTCCTATATTGCATTTTTAAAAAGGTTGGGAGAATGATTGGACAACTGGAAAAGTCGGGAGTGGATATGGAGGGGTTGAGAAAGAAAAGGTGGATGAAACTGGAAAACCAGAAGGTTCACCCAATTTCCTTGCTTTGGAAGGGATTGCAGAGGTGGCTGGCAGCTGGAGTTTGTGGGGAGAGATGGAAGAGCTCGGGTAGTGAACAGTGCTGCTGGGCAAAGGAGAACAAGAAGGTTCAGACCTGGTGTCTGAGAGCTGGGGCTGCCTGCGATTGCCACCCGCCCTGCTCCACGCACGTTCAGTGCCACGTTCCCAGCCACGTTCCTAAAGGCCTGGGCAGGCAGGGGAGCTGGGAGAAGCAGAAGGCCATGTTGGGTAATGGGGCTAAAGAAAAAACAGCCCGTTTCAAGAGAAAGGGTTAATCTTGAGCAAACTGAGCTGCCAGAGGAGTGGTCTCCGGTTAAGAGATCACCATTAGCTTTCCCAGTAGCCACCAAAAGCCTTAGATATCAGAATGCTCAGTGCTTTGATGGCGGTAAGTTTCGACATTTGAAAAGAAACTGTGACTAAGCCACTAACAACCTCAGAGCTGAAAATGGCAGGTGCATTAACTCTGAGGAATACGGAACTTGCACTCTTGGATATGAGCAAGCAGTTCTGGCATCAAGGGAATGCCCAGGTTTCCTGGGGCATGAGGATGCTGTAGTAAAGGGTCATTTGACTAGTGAATGCTGGTCCAAAAGGCACATAGACAATCTCCTTTTAAGAAAGCAATGAGTTTCATTCATATTAGAGAAAAAAAGCCACTTTTTTAAACAAAAAGGGGGACATGGACTGGAAAGTTTTTTTTTTTTTTCAGTTATGTTATGTAAACATGTTTTATTTTAATCCCAGGTGTGGGGTATGGGGAATGCTCCAGATTGTCCACAGCAGCAGACTATTTGCCTCATGCGTCTCAGAGAGAGGCATGGTCTTTGCCAGCTACAGTTAGCTTATTTCTGAGGACTCCGGAGGGGGAATAAATGCCAGAGCCCAGAGGTGGGGAGGAGGGGTTCGAGAAAGAATGCTGGTGCTCCCCCTGCTGCTCCTGGTTGCTGATGAGCAGAAGTTGGAGATCTCCTAAAACCAATATTGGACTTGCCCCAAGGAACCCAATGACCCTAACCAGCAGGAAGTAGCTAAAGAGAGCTCTGCCCCATCTCCCCACTAACCTTTCTCCCCTACCTGGTGTTGGAAGGGATTGGGCTGGAGAAGGGAGATAGAGGCATAAGAAATCCTATTAAAATAGATTAAAAACTATTATAAAAACCCCAGGCTGTGTGACATGGTTAGTTACCTAACCTGGCTAAGCCTTCCTTTGCTCATTGTTAAAATAAGGGCTGCATTAGTTAGCTAGGGCTGCTGTAATGAAGTTATAGCAGCCTCGGTGGCTTAAGCAACAGAATTTCATTTTCTCACAGTTCCAAAGGCAGGAAGGCTGAGATTGACCTTTCTACCTGGTTGATACCTCCAGAGACCTCTGTCCTTGGCCTGTAGATGGTGTCTTCCAAACATGACTGTGACTTAAACTCCCTGCCCATCTTAGATGGTACTGATTTGGGTCTTCATGTGTGAGTTCATTTTACCTTAATGGCTTCTTTAAAGATTCTATTTCTGAGTATGGTTGCATTCTGAAGGAGGAGTAGGAGACATTGCAGTCTTAACGGGGGTTGTAGGTTGCCCTGAGGACAGTGAGATGAAGCTCCCGGGGCCTAGGGTGCTGCAGGCCATCAAAAGGTGGAAATTGAAATTTCCATTCCCACCGTTTCTGGTGGCATTGTGTGGAAAAAATTGCCTCTAAGAAGTGGGTGGCACACAGGAAAAGTGGCTTTTGTTTCAGCGATAATCCCCTTAAAACATCTGGTCTTCCCCACCCCCAGCCGGGGAGAATGCAGTTGCCATGAAAAGGTGGTGCTGGCTCTTCGCAGCTGCGGCAGCCAGGCTGCTTTCCTGAGGAGGCCTTTGCCCGACCTTGCGGAATCTGAGCTTCAGCACTTAAGACCGGGTTTCTTTTCAAAGGAGCTGAAGGCTCAAGCACTTCGTTGTACCTAATCCTTTTTCAGAAGAAGGGGGGCAGGCATTTTAATGCAGCCTCAAAATCCTCACTTGGCTTTACAAAGGACCCTGGTGGATTTTCACACTCCGGGGAAGGCCTGGGTACCAGAAATGGGCCCGGCAAACCCATACAAGGACCGAGGCAATGACTGGGGAACCTGGGGCTCTTTCCAACTTTCAGGAGTGCTCCATGTAGGTTGGATTCTTTTCCTCAGGTGAAGCCAGCTAGGGGAGGACAAAGCCAAGTCCTGTCACCAGGGAGCATCACACTTCTCACATCCCAGAAATGCATGTCTGGACAAGTTGGAGCAAAAGTAAATCTGAACATCCCTGTTACCATTAGAATGCTAAGTTGAAAGGATTGGGTGGGTAGGTTGGAGGTTGGAGTCTCTAAAGATGACAAATAGGAAATATTATAACAAAACACTGACTGTCTTAGGGTTTCTATTGCTGTGAAGAGAAACCATGACCACAGGAACTCTTACAAAAAAAAAAAAAAAAAAAACAGTTAACGGGGGCTGCTCTACAGTTCAGAGATAGGGCATCGTCATCATGGTGGGAGGTATGCCAGCATGCAGGCAAACAAACATGGCGCTGGGGAGGAAGCTGAGAGGTCTACATCCAGATGAGCAGACAGCACGAAGAGAGGGAGACACTGGGCCTGGCTTGAGCATCTGAGACCTCAAAGCCCACTCCCAGTGACACACTTCCTCCAACAAGGCCACACCTCCTAATAGTGGCACTCTTTATGGGCCAATGGGGTAATTTTCTTTACACAAACACACACACACATAAATATATGTATTATATATAATATACATTGGTGTTTTGCTTGCATGTATGCCTGTGTAAGAGAATTGATCCCCTGGAACTAGGTTATATACAGTTGTGAGCTGCCATGTGGGTGCTGGGAATTGAACCCAGGTCCTCTGGAAGAGCAGTTAGTGCTCTTAACCACTAAGCCATCTCTCCAGCACCAGCCATTTTCACTCAAACCATCATACTGACAAACTCTGAGACAGCTCCATGAACTTAGGATGGTGACCCCAATCCCTGACTACACTTCAGAGACCATAGTCTCCTTCAATAGTGTGGTAGCTTTCAAGAGATGAAAGGCAGGTAAGGCAGAACTAGGTATGTGAGCAGAAATCTGGCCAAAAAACTCTCCCTGTCTGGGTCTCTGCTTTTTCATGCAGTTGCATCCATGTCCTATGTTCTTCATCCTAGCTCTTAGATTTTATGGTTTCATAATACCATCAACTAACCGTTCGGTACTGGTTCCAAAAGGTGGCATTCACTTTGAAAGGAGAGCCTTAGAGGCAAGGGATTGAGAAAGAGAGAAGGCAACATGTTACTTCAGGAGCCCAGCACAGAGAAGCAACATTCTGATTGGAATTCTGAACGCTCAGACCATTTCCATTTTGCTCTGAGGAGTCATCCTGGACAGACTCTCAGGACCTGGCCTGCTGGTTTGGACTCCACTGGTCTTAGAAAAGACCCAGGAATCTGCATATCCTGAGTGATTTTAAAGCCGCTGGAATCTGAAGGTTCCTGATCTATATGGGGGCCTCTTGCCTAACCGGCCCAGTCTTGTCGTCCACCTCATTTTCAGTACCCTAATCTGCATACTGTCATTGCCCTGTTACACCACCCTTCATCTAGCTTCTTCACCTACAGCAGCTTCGCTGAGACTGAGTATAGACATAGACAATGGCCAAGGCAGCTCTGGCCTTTGTATTCTCCCCAGGGTTCTTACTGGGGTTCCAGGCCTCCAGCTCCAGAGAGACTGTCTTCCTTTCAAGCTATTACAGCTCCACGGGGGCAGAAGGCAAGCGTTGGTCTCCAGCCTGGTGATTGGTAATATCAGGGACCAGAGTCTAACCCTTGCCTCAGGCCCCCTCTGTCTTGCAGTGCTGGGCATGGAGTAAGTGCCAGTGACTTCCTCATGACAAGTTTTATTTGACCTAACAGGGTCACCTCCAGGTTTTCTTTTGCAATTAAATTCCTGACATATTTAAATATTATCTATTTATTTATTTGTTTACTTTGAGACTGGGTCTCCCATTGTGGCTCAGGTTGTTTTGGAACTCTATATATAGCCTAACCTGTTCTCAGTCTCTGAGTTGTCCTCTTTTTCCATCCTCCCAGTTGCTGGGATCACAGACACCTCAGGCCACACTGAACCATTGGTAACCATTCCTGGAAGGAACAGATTTTCCATGACAACTTTAAAGGAGCACTTTAGATTAATATCTCAAAAGGAAGGGGTAGCCCTTGGCTTAGGTTTTTCAGCAAACCTACTTTATTTAGGGTTCTTAAGCACCTTTACCTCCCTTCCAAGCTCTGCAACCTTAGGTAGGAGATTACTAGGGAAAAGGGTTGTAGTCCTCTTCTATCTACTTCCTGCTGATTAGGGTCGGTGGATTGTTAAGGGATTGCCAGATTCAGGCAGCAGGATACCAGCAGTCCAGTCCAAAGGCCAACATGAAGCAGCAAAAGCTGAAAGACTCATTTGGATTGCCCGGAGAAGCTCTCTGGAACATTTCTCACTGTGATGTCAAGTGTCGAAGCAGGAAGATCAGTGCAACGATGTGGATCCAAAAAGTGAAGTCTCCTGTGCATGGACCTCTATATATGTCCTCTCCTCAAAGTCCACCCACAGATGTTCTCAGCTGGCCAAAGTCACACCCCTGGCATGAGAGAGCAAAACATCATGTGCCCTCTCACAAGCCAACCTGGGCAAAACATCACATGCCCAAACAGCATCCAGAAACTTCCACTTCAATAGCTCCTGAAAACATTTGTATGGCTCTTCAGGTTTTCTTTCTGTAAAATTCTCGAGGGATTCACTCATCATGTATCCAGGAGCTGTCCTTGGAGCCCTGCAACTGTGGGCTTTATACCCAGAGGAAGTGTGGGATGCTGGTATACTCAGGCCCACCCAGGGCTTGCACACTCGTGTACCCCACAAATACAGAAACATGGGCCAGCATGACAGAGAGCAACCCAGACACACTCCTGACCCAAGGCCTCCTCAGGCTTTGCCTTCATTGCTGAAGCATTTGGGAATTAGGGGTCCAATATAAATATCCAGAAGCCCAGTGAAATGTGACGTTTTAGATAATAAATTATTTTAAGCTTCTTTGCCCCTGAACATTGCTCCAAGAGTGAAGAGTCTAGTACCATTATTCCTGTTTTCTGAGCTGGAAAACCAAGGCCCAGAGAAGTTAAGTCCTGTTAGGTCATAGAGCTGGGGAGATCTCTGTGTCCCCCAGGACTCTGGCTAGTGAAAAGGTGAATTACGCTTTTGTTAGTTCATCATATCCCAGCCCCAAGGTAGGGTCTGGCTCCAACAGAGCACTCACTAGCCCTGTGTTTAATACTGATTAGAAGAGGGTGTTTGATATGGGTGACTTACTGTATTCTAACTCAACCTCCTTTAAAGAGAAGAACGGGGGAAGCGAAGTGACCTGTCCAGGCTTTTGACATGGCCCATTAGTGGCGACTCTGGGCTTAGAGCTCCGGTCACCAGGTTCCAAGTCTCTGGGGAACCTCATGGAGAAAGAAGCAGTTTTGGGAGAAATGAATGATAAACACAGGATGGTGGCCTGGTGAGAAATGCCTCCCATAGGCTTGGGCGTTTGAACACTTGGTTCCCGGTCGGTGGTACTGTTTGGGGAGGGTCAGGAGGTATAGCCGTGCTAGAACAGAGTGCTCTATTTGAGCGTGGGCTTTGAGGGCTTAAGGCTGCACCTATCTGCAGTTTCCTTTCTCAGCTTCCTGCTTCTGCCTCCAGTTACTGTTACCACCATCGTGGGCTCGGACCTTCTGGAACCATCAGCCAAAATACCCTTTTATAAGTTTCCTTTATCACAACAACATAAAAGTAACTGATACACACAGCACATGATTTTATGGTCTGTGTAGAAGACTAGGAAAACATGGGGGAAGATATTTAACCCCCCCACATGCTGTTTATCCCAACACCTAAAAATTACCACTGCCGATATTGTCTGACCTCGAATATTTTGAGTGGATAAACCTGATGGCTGGAGCCCCCGTTTTTCAAGTCGTGCGCTACTCCTCAGCCTCACCACCTCCTGGCTCTGGAGTTTTCAATGAGTTCTGTCTCGGAAGGCGATCTGGTACTCGTGCTCACGCTCAAGTGTGGTAGAATGACGACAGCTGGACACAGTGGTATGGCTCATAAGTCAAGCTTTCTCCCAAAGCCACTGCTTTCTCCATCAGGTGTCTCAGAACCTGTAGACATGAGGCCTAAGCCCAGCGCTGTCACTAATGGGCCATGTCAGAAGCCTGGACAGGTCACTTCACTTCCCCCGTTCTTCCTTTTAAAGGAGGTTGGGCTAGAAAATAGTAGGCCACCCACGTCAAACACCCTCTTCTAACCAAATTCAAACACACTGTCTTGGTTTGGGTTTCTGTTGCTCTGACAAAACACCATGACCAAAAAGCAACTTGGGGAGGAGAGGGTTTATTCGGCTTACATGTCCAGATCACAGTCCATCAGTGGGCGATGTCAGGACAGGAACTCCAGCAGCGCAGGAACCTGGAGGCAGGAGCTGATGCAGAGGCCGGGGAGGGTGCTGCTCACTGGCTTGCTCCCTATGGCATCCTCAGCCTGCTTTCTTACAGAGCCAGGACACCAGCCCAGGGATGGCACCACCCACCATGAGCTGGGTTCTCCCCCTTTGATCACTAATTGAGAAAATGCCTTACAGCTGGATCTCATGGAAGCATTTCTTCAACTGAAGCTTCCTCCTGTCTGATGACAGGAGGAAGTACACACACACACACACACACACACACACACACAAAGAGAGAGAGAGAGAGAGAGAGAGAGAGAGAGAGAGAATTGGCTAAGTTTTATTATAAAAATTAAAAGTAGAGGAAATTATTTCCGTATTGGGTCACAAAAGCCTCAGTTCCTGTCACATGTCACATTCTTCTCTCCAAGTAACAGGTTGTTTTGAAGCAAATCCACATATTCTGCAGTGTCATATGTGACTATTCAGGATGTCACCCTAAAAGTTAAGGACTCTTATTTAAACAAGATGTGCTTTAAAAAATATGGAAAATAATTTTTATTTCATCAAATAACCAGGGAAACTGAATGTTTGTGTCTCTGTTGCACCGGTTCTTAACCTTTCTACTGCTGCGACCCCTAATATAGTCCCTCACGCTGCGGTGACCCCAGCCATAAAATGATTTTTGTTGTTACTTCCTAACTGTAGTCTTGCTATTGTTATGAGTTGTAACATAAGTATCTGTGTTTTCTGATGATCTTAAGTGACCCCTGTGAAAGGGCTGTTCAACTGCCCCCAGGGATCCTGACCCACAGGTTGAGATCCGCTGCTCTGTAAGCATGTTCAATGTCATTGCTGTTACAGGAGCCAAGTCTACATGGTTCCAGAGAGGTTTTCCTGTTCCCAGGTGCCAATAGAGGGTATCCAAGGATGTCAGAGTCTCGGCCCACTCAGAGCCTGAAACAATTAAATGAACTGATACACCCCACCCCCAGCAGCAGCTGCTTTGCCTCACTAGGAAGGCCTGTAGGTGTCCTGCAGAGGATCTTTCAGAGGCTGCTCTTTGTCCCACCGGAGGAGGCCAAGCATAACCCGGAGCTCTAGGTTAGGGGAATTCGAGAAACAGGGTAACTTGGCTTCCAAGGCAGTTCGTGTGAGGCCTGGAGGAGACTGGATCCATGAGGCTCTGTTTATCCCTTATCCGTGTGCTTCTCGAGCCTTTTAAAGTCTACAGGGTGCTCTGACTTGCACTTGGTGTGTGCCAGAGTGTGGTGGCAGAACTGCAAACTTGGCAGTGATCACTTGGGGTTCCATCTCATAAATACCAGTAGGAAGTGCTGGCATGACGCCGTCATCATGTTTGAGAGCTGAATAATTCTCATGTACCCACTGAAGCAACTAAGGGTTTTATGAACCATGTTGACCCATGTTGAGGGGAGACCAAAGGCAAGGCTTATGCAGCATTCAGGGTGACCCACCTCTGAAACTGGCTTCCCAAAGCAGTGGCTGGCTGATCCCTGAAGGGAGTTTTCAATCACTTCTCACTCTCCTGTGTCACTTTATAGTGTTTGCAGATTTATTTATCCCTTTTACTTGAAATATCTTAATCAAGGTGACAACCCACAGAGTTTCCAGAGGGCATTTCCAGCCTTGTCATTCCATGGTTAATTTTTTTAGAAGGTATATTTTTCTTTGTCCTCTCTGTTGTTTGCACAGGGACTTACCTTAGAAAATCAATTTGAGTCCAGATACTGGGTTCAACTGGGCCAGTCATGGACTTGGACGTGACGCCTGAGAAAGGTCCTAGAGTTCTTTGGGACACCGTCTTTCATTGTCTGTTGACCTTCCTAGTTGGGATGTCAGGTGCTGTGATGTGACCCTGTAAGTTTATGACTTCACTCCCGTTCTCTTAATGTTTTCCTCCACAGCCTGAAAATTTGCCTCATGTTTTTATTTCTCTTATTTTGAAGGATTTTTGCTTATTCTCTAAATTGATTTATTATTTAAGACAGGTCCAAGATATCTTAGAACTTGCTCTATAGACCAGGCTAGCACTGACTCAGATATCCTCCTGCCTCTGCACCTCCATGCTGAAATTTAAGGTATTCACCACCATGCCTGGCAGACTTTCAAGATTTGTTCTTTCAAATTAACCTTATCTAAGCAATGAAAGCAAAAAAGGAGCAAAGGGGTTTACATTAAATTAAAGAAAAAGAAAAAAAAAAAAAAACAGAAACAACTGAACAGTAAAAGAAATCCCATAGCTAAAACACAGTCCATGAATTAGGAAAAAAAATGTTTGCAAATCCTCTGTTAAATAAAGTGCCAAGAATAACTGCCAAAATATAAAAAGAACTTGAGCTAGAGCTGGCTGTATAGTTCAGTGGGTAAAGGTATTTGCCAATGATCTGACAGCCTGCGTTTTCAGTACCTTAGGCCCACATGGTAGAAGAGGAGAAAAAACCTAACTCCTGCAAGGTGTCTTTTGACTTCTATATGTACAGTAGGTATGTGCAAGCCTGTGCCTGTACACACACCAAATAAGTAAATACACGTGAAAATGTAAGAATTCAAACTATTCAATATCAAGAAAACACAAACTTATTAAAAATGGCTAGATTCTCAAGTAGGCATCTCTCAAAGAGGAATACAAATGGCCAAAAGATATGTGAAAAATGTTAATTTCAAATCATCAGAGAAATTAATTGAAATCTCACTGACTGATTAGTTCATGCCTATTAGACTGGCCATTATCAAGACTTAGAAAAGGGGTCAGAGAGATGGACTGGCAGGCAAGAGTGCCTGCCACTCAGTCCTGGGTCACAGTTTGGACACCCACATCAGGTGGCTCACAACCACCTGTCAGCCCGTCTCCAAGAGATCTGGCATCCAATTCTGGACTCCTTGGGCATTTGCAATACATACGCACATCCACTCACATAGATGCATACACATATACACACACAGACACATACACATAGACACACATACATAAATAAGTCTTATTTTTAAAATACAAAAGCCAGTATGTGTTGGTGACAATGAACAGAAAAGGAACCATTGTGTGACATTAGTGGGAAGGCATCCACTTTTGAAAAGGTGTTTGGAGATTCCTTCATAACCTACTAATAGGATTATCATGTGAAACTCTGGTCCCTCTTCTGGGTATATATCCAAAGGAGCTGAAACTAGTTTGTCAGAAAGAAATATTCATCCTTGTGTTTGTGCAAAATTATGTAATAGCTAAGATGTGGAAGCAATCCAACTATCAACTGACATATATATGTATGTTTGTATGCCTTGTGTTCATCTACATGTGTGTACATATGTGTATGTTTATATACACAGAGAGAGGCACAATGACATGCTATTTAGACTTATAAATGAACTCCCGTCATTTATAACAATGTAGATGAGGACAGAAGACATTATCCAGAGTAAAGTAAGCTGGACACAGAAACACCATGGCCATACTTACGTCCAGGATGTAGTAGAGTGACTTTGTAAGAGCAGAGAGTGGAATCACAGCCACCAGAGGCTGAGTGGCTGGAAGGGTCAGGGAACACGGAGAACAGGGAGATGGCGGTCAGAGGGCTCAAGCATCCCCAGACAGGAGGCAGAGGCGGAGTGATCTTTGGCACAACGTGTCCAGTGTAGTTAATAACAATGCACTGCAAAAAGAGATTTTAAGTAGGCGATCACTAATAAATTATTAAGGATCTGAACTGACAGAAAAACATTTGTTCTCCTCTTACAGTGTTATAATGTCTGTGACCTTCCTGTTATCCCCTTCTCTTTCTCTGGTTTTGTCTTTTCTGATAGAGACTGTTCTCAAATATCAAGTGATCTGTAACTGTCCCCTGCTATTGAAGAATAGGACACTAACAGATGGAGACAAGCTCTGTGCATAGCCATGGAGCTCTGGGGCTCTGCAACTCTGGGCTTTAGATGCCATGGCCTGTTCATGTCCTTGAGGGAGCCTTGAGTGGCCAGGGTCTGTGGGTCTCCACAACCACATCAGAGTGAAGACTCCTATGGGAAAGCACCAGTTCTTATGATCATCATTCTGGAAAGATTAGGCAAATAACATAACCATCTCAACAGTCAGCCTGGGACACTTTTATGACCATGAGGGCCAGGAGCAAGCGCATGTCTTCTGTCATGACCAGAAGTCCTTGAATAAATGAATGAATGAATGAATGAATGAATGAATGAATGAATGAATAAATAAATAAATAAATAAATAAATAAATAAATAAATAAGACTCCGCTGCATGCTTCCTGAAGACAATGGTACAGTGTTTTCATTTGTGTTTCTGGAGCAAAGAGGGAGCTTCACCAAACATCTGCTCAAAGACTGAACATTCTCCCATCAGATGACGGGGTGCTAGCTGGTCTTATGTCAACTTGACACAAGCTAGAGTCATCTGAAAGGAGGGAACCTCAATCTTAGGACTCCGTAAGACCCAGCTGTATTTTTTTTAACTAGTTATGGTTGGAGGAGGGCCCAGCCTATTATGGGTGAGACCATCCCCAGACTGGGGTCTATAAGAAAGCAGGCTGAGCAAGCCAGTAAGCAGCACCCTCCATGGCCTCCCCATCAGCTCCTGCCTCCAGGATCCTGCCCTGTTTGAATTCCTGTCCTGATTTTCTTTAAGGGTGTGGAAATGTAAGTTAATTAAACCCTTTACTCCCAAGCTGCTTTAGTCGAGGTGTTTCATCACAACAATAGAAACCCTAAGACAATGGGCCTTGGCCAGTTTGCTGTGCAAACCCACACGACTCCCTGTCACCTCTGCCCTTATGTATGGCATCTCTTACAGCTTTGCCACAGGCCCCCCAGCCTCGTCAGCTTCAGCACCCTGCCTTAGCTCCATCAGGAGGGTGAGCAGTGGCACCTCCCTTCCACATGCGCCCTGCACATATGCCTTCCCTAATTGCCAGTATTTATTGGACACCCTTTACCTTCTCACTTCAAACTGGGGTCGGGCATAAACCCAGGACTCAGCCAATGTGGTCACTGGGGAGACAGAAGGTGGTGCTGGTACTTTCACTTCTAAATCTCATTGTTTACAGTTATTTTAACTGTATTTTAAAGTGTTGAGAGTATGTTGATCTGGCTAGAACGTGCTTCTTTACAACTTAGGCACACACTGAAGGTATCCCCAAACTTCTTTTTGTTTTTTGGGGTACATGGTTGAAATAGACTTCCCTGGGACACCTCACACCCATGCATCCTGCTCACACTTCCAGGCCAGCAGATGCCCGATTCTGCCACCCCTGCATCTACTCTGGCCAGCTGATGTTCAAGAAATTGACTTTGTTATTTCAAAGACAGGGTCTCATGTCGCCCACACTAGTCCTTACTCGGAGACAGTCATCCTGATCCTGTTCTCCTGCTTTTACCTCTGCAGCATGGGTTTTACTGGCTTAGTAATTATTATTTATTTGTTAGTTTGTTCATGCATTTCTTCATTTCTGGTGCTAGACCTCAAACTCAGAGTCCTATACATGTAAGGCAAGCTCCCTACACTCCTCACTCCTACTTTAATTACTGTATTTCTAGGTAATACCCTGATCTTTTTATCCTTGATTTCTTTGAAGTGTTTTTTGTTTGTTTGTTTGTTTGTTTGTTTGTTTTGTTGTTGTTTGCTACCAGTGTCAGCTTTCCAAGCAGATGATAAACTTCAGGAGCATCTTACAATTCCTTTGAATAAATATTTTGCTTAAAGTGGGAAGGCTAGGCCAGGCTGGGGCCATATCCCAGTCTCATGGGACGATGAGAAAAGAGGGTCCCAAATTCAATTCTGGGCTAGAGGGTGAGTTCAAGGCCAGTCTGGGGAATTTAGTAAGACTCTGTGTAAAAAGAAACAAATAACCAAAAACAAAACAGGTAAAACTTGGGCTGAGACTGGAACTCATTGGTAGGGCATTTGCCTAATAAGGCATGAGGCCTTAAGTTCATTTGCTATGAACCCCCAAAAGGTTTTTTTAAAAGCAGAGAGGCAAGGAACAATCACATCTGAGAAATAAACAGAGAAATAAAACAGTGCACTTTGGATGCTACAATAGCACTCTCTCAGGCTCCATTTCGAGATTTAGATCCTAGATCTGAAAAGAGAAGCCTGCAAACATGAGCAGAGCCATGCTCCAAGCGGCTACAGCTGTAAGATCCCCAGACACAAACGCAGGCAGAGCGGGTGGTCCCTGTCTTCTTTCAGCCTCCTTCCCACTGAGCAGCACAGCCCTTGAACCTGGAAGGAAGTCTACACCGCAAGGGGGTGTCAGCTTCAGGGTCAACATAAGAGAAGAGCCGGGGTCAGGGCCTCCCAATGGTCAGCCGGCCTGTTAGCCAGCAGCGTGTATCTCCAAGGCTAAAGAGGTGGTCAAAACCAAAGAGGTTTGGTTCAGGAAGCTACGTACCAGAAAATGAGAGAAACTTCTGCCAGGTGTGGGGAGTCCTATGGTTTCCATCGATAACAAGTGGGATCTTCACCTGAGAAGCTGGCTGCACGCTCTTTTACATTCATCTCACACTGCTCTCAAATTGGATGGGCAGTAGAGAAAGGCAAATAGCTCAAACCTGTGCACAGGGGGAAAAAAAAGCCAATCAAATGTCAATGATGATTTGATTAAATAATGATTTCCATTCACATTCTATGGTAGGAATTCCTCAGACTTTATGATTAGCTGTGTCAAATAAACTTTGCTTTAATAATTGGCAACAGTTAGGTTGTAATATTTTTGCAATCATTTTAGGTTTGGAGATTTTTTTTTTTTTTTAATAGTGACCAAAAAAAAAAAAAAATCTTGCTTCATTCAGCCTCCTGAGAATGTTGGGTCGAGTTTTTTGATCCCTGTGACTCATTGATTTGCGGGCTGATGTAGTGCGAGGGGTCCTTGTTAGTGGCGTCTGTCCCGGCTGTAATGTTTTTGTTATTTTTCCTCATTTGTTCCCTCTGACATCATGTCATTACAGAATGGTGCTGTTCAGGCCCTGCCTTGGCTGTTCGTTAGCGTGTGTTTAATGAGCAGCTTAATTGAGCTGTCTAGTAGGCCACCTGTCGCCCTCCGGACTTATTAACATACTAATGGCCTGACATTGTATTCACTGACAGGCAACAGGGCTTACTGATTTGATGTCTGGGCATGGAGATTTTATAGGAATGAGAGTGGGCATTGGAAAGGGGGTTTAAAAAACGCAAATTAACTCTTCGATATCTATGTGTTTATGAGTCTGTGTCAAGAAAGAAAAAAAAATATTCAACCGATCTCTGGCCAAGGAAGCTGGTTCCCCAGAGGGAGTCCCGTGCCGTCCTTGCAAACCCGGCTGCAGTTCTGCAGGGGAAATACGTGTAAGCGAGCTTTGTGTCCATTACAGTATTATTGTTGGGAACTGCTTCAAAGCGGAGCCCTGTAGTCCGGGAAAGTTCTGAGACTTTTCCTCTGCTGTAGCTAAACAAATGCGGAGCAGCAAGGCTCCGAGTGAGGGATTTGAGTGCCGTCTGGGTCCCGCCTTCTAAATCCAGTTGAGGACCGGGCTGAGAAAGTGGGCTGACCTGCTAAACACCAGGGGCGTGAAATTGGCAGAGCCTGCGTGTGCATGTCGGGAGAACACATTGGTTCCCTTTGTGTTTCTTTGGGAGTGTAAAACAAGTCTTTCTCTTCTCCTCCTCAAAGAGGCAGGGCAGAAGATTTCCACCCAGGGAGGGGGAAGGACAGCTCTCCAAAGCCCTGAACTTCCTACCTGTCTTTTCTTCCTCTTTGCCTACAGAGCCAGCAAGGGCACCCGTCTACAAAGAGGTGGCTCTGGGAATCTAAATGGATTAATGTCTGCAGAAAGGCCATCACTAATCTGAATGTCAGTGTAGAGCAAGCCAGGCTGGTGAGAGCCTCCCTCACAGGGAGCTAGCTGGGCTGCCTGGGCCTCCTGGGCCTTCAGCTTTTACCAGCACAGCCAGGGAGGATGGGATACTGGGTCTGCACAGATCCAGGGTGCTGCCCAGAAGCTGCATTCCAGAACCTGGCATGGCCAAGCTGCATATTCTTCATGTGAGACCACAAGTGGGTCTGCTCTCTCCATCCCTTGAGCAGAAAGAATGCTGCCAGGACAGTCCCACTTCCTCCCCATGGGGGAGGCAGAGAAATGGGGAGACAATGAGTAGAAACCCGTCCGCTCACATGGTGGTGGTTGGTGATGATAATGATGACGATGGTGGTGATGGTGGTGGTGGTTGGTGGTGATGATGATGATGGTTGTGGTGATGGTGATGATGATAATGGTGGTGGTGGCTGGTGGTGATGATGATAGTGATGATGATGGTGGTGATGATGATGGTGGTGGTGATGGTGGTAGTGGTTGGTGGTGATGATGGTGATGATGATGATTGTGGTACTGATGGTGATGATGGTGGTGGTGATGGTGGTAAGGATGATTATGATGGTGGTGATGATGATGATGGTGGTGGTGGTGATGATGGTGGTGATGATGGTGATGATTACAGTGGTGGTGGTGGTTGGTGGTGGTGACGGTGGTAATGATAATGATGGTGGTGATGATGATGACGGTGGTGGTGGTGGTTGGTGATGATGGTGGTGATGATGATTGTGGTAATGATGATGGTGGTGGTGGTGGTGATGATGATAGCAACAGCAGTAATACCCCTGTTTCCATCTGCAGCCAAGCCTGGCTACATAAGGGCTTATAAGCACCACATCTGCAGGTGCTTCTTACCACAGTTTCTCAGCATAGATAAGCTCTTGAGCTGAGGAATTCTTTGTTTGGAAGAAGGGACTGTCCTCAGTGTGAGATGTTTAGAGGTAACCTTAGGCTCTGCCCACAGATACAGAGAACACCTGCTGTACCAACACAGATAAGACAGTCAAAACTATCACTTAGTCCATTGTAGGTCACCTGCGCACAGTAGCCATAAGAAGGCTGTCTCAGAGCAGGTGTTCCGCCAAGGACTGTATATGTTATCTTCAGCAATGCCCCTTCCATACCCACCAAGGCCCTGAGATATGTACTATGCTATTCTCCCTTAGGAGCAATAGAATTAAGTGATGTGTCTGAGTTCACACAGCTCCTTGGGGCATCTCACCCACATCTCTGTAGTCTACAACATCACACAGAACTCAGCCAAGGTATCAAGTGCTGACTATATTATCAAGAACAGATGTGATGGTTGATTTTATGCATCTATGATAGTGCTTTAGGAGGTAGATTAATGTTGTACTCAGTGGACCAAATAAGGCCCTCTGGACTATAATGGGCCCCGTTCAGTCTGTTGAAGGTCTAGGCAGAACAAAACTACTGACCTTCCCTGAAGCAAGATAGAATTCCCACCCTAATACAGGAATCTTTTTCTCTTCAGATGTGAACTAAACATTTTCCCTTGGGGCATCTCATCTGCTGCCTACCAGACTGGACCTGCCCAGTCTGCTTCTTGGGTCTCCCACTTGCAGGCTCATCCTGCATGCAGGCCCTGGACTCAGCAGCCTCCAAAACCATATGAGCCAATTTCTTATAGTAAAAACATCTTTCTACATAAATACACCCATGGCATTAGTTCTACTTCTCTGGCACACTCTGAGGCAGCTTTCACACATGACAGCCTGCTGTATCTTGATATTTTCAATAGTACTGCTTCATTGGCTTTAGGGCCAACTTGCCTCCAGTATCTGCTTGTTGTTTTAAAGTAAGACCTTATGCTAATAATGCCTAATACCTTCCTGGTCGTTGGCCATTTGAAAACTTGTGCATTCTGAATGAATTCCTCTATAACGTTCTCCCGGTTCACCAAGTTACCCTCCAGCCATCCAGTCTGGAGTTGAGCCCATCTATTGGGGTTTGTATATTCCAGTCATTAACTCCTGTGTCCTTTTAACCCAATGTCCTTTTAACCCAAGACTTCGTCTTTTTAATACTCATCTGTTCTTTTTTATTTCTATATGCTTCGTGACCTTAACTTCTTGCTGAATCTTTTTTAAAAAAATCCACAACACTCTTTCTTTAACCAAAAAGATATTTATTTAGCACTATCCCTTCAGTGTTATGCTTAATTCTTACTTTTTTCATGATATACTCTGATTATGCTCTTCTCCTTCCCCAATGCCTCCCCCTTCTCTTCACCTACCAACTCGCTCCACTCGCTCATGCTCTCTCTCTCTCTTTAGTAAATGGATAAAGAGAGAGCTGCGCTCCAGCTCGAAGTGTTCCCCAGCCTTGCACAGAGCAACCTCATTACTGTAAGACAAGCTTCTAGCTCTTCTAACTGTCTCCCAGTCCGGCGTGCTGAGACTGTCAGTCAGTTCTTCAGTTCTGTTCTGGCCATGAATATTTTGTAGTTTCCTTTTGCTTTTATGTTTTGAGCATGTAATTAAAACAAATCTGTCATTTGTCTGCATTGAGACAGGAGACACTGGAAGCGTGATTCTTGGTGAGGTTCAGTATTCCCTACTGTCCCTCATTTTCTTCACTATTTGGCAGTTCCACCTCCCCAAGTCTCCCTGCAGGGGAGAGCTGCCCAGTTATCTTGGCTTTACAAAGTGCTATGATTAGAAGATCAGAATGCTTAGCAATGAAAGACAAAGCTGAGCTGGACTTCCAGAGTTCGAATCCCAGAAGTGCTGCTTAGTCACGTAAACTTGGGCTAAGCTATTAATGCCTTAAGTCCTAATAGCCTCATCTGAAAGACATAGCAATTGTGTAAATATCCTAAGATTATCCTAAAGATTAAATGAAATAATCCATGTAAAGCACACCCCCACAGCTGCTGGCACACAGTCAGCCCTCAATAAATGCCTGCCATGATTACAGTGGTTGTCACTGTTGGATTAGAATCAGGTGCCCAACTTCAGAGACTTGTTCTTTTGTTGAAAGGCTCCAACAGTCTAAGCAGCAGAAGAGAGAAATGCCAAGAAATTACTTAACCACAGGATTTTTCCAGGCACTTTTAGATCTTGATTGCTGGGTCCCATAACAAATCCACAATTTGTTTTAGTTGTAGAGTTAGTGAGAAAGCAGAACCCTAGGATTGTGGCACACATCTGGGCACAGGTGTGTAAAAGGGCCAAACACAGGTGAAACTCTCTGGACAAACACCAAAAATGTAGCCACCTTGGAAGTCAGAGCGCTGTTTTCCAGGTGCTGTGGATTTGTCAAAGTAGCACTGATATTGGTCCCAAATGGCCATTGTTTTGGTTGGTTTTGATTTTGGTGGTTTGAGACAGGGTCTACCATGCTGGCACTGTCAGTCTGCCCTGCAGTTCTGTTTCCGTCATAACTATTTTGTAGTTTTCTTTTGTGTTTAATGTTTTGAGCACGTAATTAAAACAAATCTATCATTTGCCTGCATTCATACAGGAGACAGACTCAAAGCATGATTCTTGGTGAAGTTCAGTATTCCCTACTGACCCCTTTTTCATCACTATTTGGCAGTTCCAAGTCTCCTTACAGGGGAGAGCTGCCCAGTTATCTTGGCTTTGCAAAGTGCTATGATTAGGTCTTTCTAAGTAGTTCTGGGTATAATCTGGTACTCACTATGGAACCCAGGCTGGCCTTGAACACAAAACAATCCTGCCTCAGACACAGAGCATCGGGATACGGGGCCACGTGACCGTGTCTGGCTAACGGCCAGTGTTTTATGGTCTGAAGCACCCTGGATGGTATTATAAATGCTCCTCAGTGGGCAGTGGGGTTAGGTCCCTACAAACCGATTACACACGGAGAATATCCTAAGTCAGGTTAAGATGACTTCATGTTGTACAAGCATGAAGATCTGAGCTCAGAACCCCAGCACAGAAAAAGCCCGGCACGACAGTGCAAGCCTGGCATTCTAGTCCAGGAAAGGAGGAGGCAGGAGGACACTGGGGCTTGCTGCCCATCCAGTATAGTTAACTGGTGAGCTCCAGCTTCAGGGAGAGACAGTGCCTCAAAATAGAAGGTGGAGAGCGATGTAGTAAAATCCACACATGCAGACAAGCATGTTCACCCGCAGGTGCTTGCTCACGTGCACACAAAACAAGGGAAAACGAAAACTTCCTAAGTTGAACTATACAGAAGGTACCTAACAGTCTCCCCGCTCAGTCTGGCCAGCCTTCCATCTAATCAGAACACTGGCGGAGCCCACGGTTAGACCACCTAGAGCATTTGTGATACATAGCACGCATGATGTACTGAGTCCTATGCTGAATATGTAAAGCAGAAGAGCTGCAGGGATACACCTTGATAGCAGCACAAGGTCAAAGCAAATCACAGTCCTTCAAGCATTGGGCCAGCGAAGACGTCTTCATTTCCTTCGGGTACAAGTTTGTAGACTGTAGTGTTTTAATGAGATGTCTTCTATAGTTGGTCACTGTTTAGTGGGTTGGACGTGGCAGAGATGTGTCACAGGGGGTGGGCTTTGAGGTTTTAAAAGCCTCCAGCCACCCCCAATATGCCCTTGCTCTCTGTTGCTTGTTTATCGTTAAGATCTGAGTTCTCAACCACTGCTTCAGCAGCGTGCTGCCTGCTACCCCCTCCCCCACCCTGCAATCATGCTCCGCTCTGCCATCGTGCCCTCTAATGATCTTAAATGGTAAGCTCAAAATAAACCCTTCCTTCTATATGTTGCCTTGGTCTTGGTGTTTTACCGCAGCAAAAGAAAAATAGCTAATCATTTCCTTTGTAGCAAGTTTGTAGACCAAAAAGAATTTGCCAAAACACATACTTTTACTGTCCACCAAATGTAAAATAGGTGAATAAAGTCTGAGCTTTTTGTTTGTTTGTTTGTTTGTTTGTACAAGAAATTTACCAACTTTGGGTTTATGTTTTCTGCAATTTCATGAAACTCTCCACAGAAACCAATAAGATTTGAAATTCCATTCTTTAAATTAAATACCCTAAGAGTTTGGAAGAAGTGGTAGAATAGCATGTTTTTAAATTCTTTTTTTTTTTTTTAATTTGGGCACTGTATTAAAAAAAAAAAAAAAGCACAGTTGGGTCTGGAGAGATGAGCCAGGGGTTAAGAGTGCTTACCCACATGACAGGAGAGAAAACACCTATTGTGGTGGCATTGCAACCATTATGTTTTACTGTCTAAGTTCTTAGGAAACAGCCACAACGGTCACTATGTTAAAAGTCACACAAGTATAGGCCCCATACAGACAGGCAGAGCTATAGTTCACAGAGTTACAGACACATTGCTAGTGTCCACGGTACTTATGTGCCGTGTTAGAGCCGTTGCAGGCGACGAAGCGAACAGAGGAGTGCCTCAGCCTGCGTGGAATTGGGTTTGACCTGACTGGAGCAACAACAGAATGAAGAGAGGACAGACACACAGGCACATGTACAGAAATGTTGGGATCAGTGGGCTGTGCCCTGTGGTGGATAGGACACACAGGCCAGAAACTCAGCACATATATTTTAAACATCTGAATGAAGGAGGCAGGTTTACTGGATATAGCTGAGCCAGGAGGGCAGGTTTAGCTAGTCTCGGGGAGGGGTGCAGCCTCTGGTTGCAGTCCCCTGGGAGGAGGAAGCTGTGGGTGGTAGTTTCTGCACACACTGTCAGCGTCCACACAAGAACCATGTGCGCACATGAGTCTGCGCATGAACCACAGGAAGGCTGTTCTCCCCTGAGCCTGACCCAGGGAAAGCTTTGCCATCTCTCTGAGGCTGACTCCCTGGGGTCCTTGACAATATCGATATGGCCAAGCTCATATCAATAACACATTCACACAGGACTTGATCTGTTTCCCCACAGATGAGCCACAGTTCACACAAGTCATGGGGCTGCCAACCTCAGGCTATGGAGTCAAGAGACTATGCCACACTCATTTGCACTAAAGACAGCATGGTCTTCAGACCATGCTCAGGAGCCACTGGATTCCAAATACTGGATTCCCATGACTTAGGGTGCCCTGTGCAGTGGTTGACTGAGAAATAGTCTAGGCATTTGAACGCCTGGCTCCTGGTGTCCACTGGGAGGTTTTGCTTGGTAGAGCCTCCCTGGAAGAAGCTTATCATGGGGGAGGGGAGCTTTGGGATGAAAAGCTTCCAGCCACTTCCACTTCCTGCTTCCTCTCCCACTTCCAGTTCACCCTCTCTGCCTTGTGCTTATGGTTGGGGACGATATGGTTGTGCTTATGTGAGCTCTCAGCGTCCTGCTCCTGACACCCCTGTCATGCAAGATGCCTCTCCCTCTGGAACTGCAATCCAAATAATTCTTCCTTCCTTCTATAAGATTTTTGGTGATGGTTTTAACCACAGCATCAGAAAACTAACACACACCAGAGTAATTCCAGGCCATCAGAGACTGGTCTAATAAGGAACAGTCACAGATTGGGGACACTGAGGCAGTGAAATCAAAACACTCCCCTTAAGGAGCTGATTTAGGCTTGCTTCATCCCTTGAGCAAATCACACAGGTCCCACCAGGTGGCCTGTCCCTAGCTCTATCTCTGGCCTCCAGCAAACACTCACTTACATCTTTCCTCAGGTCCAAGGATTACAATATCATCATTTATGCTTTGCAAGTAATTGTCAAAATCCTCTGAAATTACTCCCTTGGTGGGGGCCATCCGGGTCCCTGGCTGCTATAATGGGCTCCAGGAGTAGCCCAGGGAGGCAGCCTATCTGAAAAGACTTTGCTATGCTTCCTGGTGTGAGGCAGCCGGCTAAGTACCCTCCAAGAGCCTGTTGTACGTCTCTCTCCAATTATGTGCTCAGTGAATTATGCTGCCAGCTTTGAAATTCATTATGGTGGAAATATTTATGCTGCAGAAAACACTTTTTTTCTTTCCTTTCATCCATTCTTTCTTTCTCCTTTTCCTCCTTCCCCCCAGCCCTTCCCCACACGCCCTTCTCTCCTTTCCGTCATGCCAGCGTTTACTCAGGGTCACCTCTCTCACCCAGGTACAGAAGACCTTGGGCAGCTGAGACTTGGTAGGGAGGCCCTGCTGAACCGAAGTCTCCGGGGTTGGAAGTCTGACACCACGTGGCTGAAAGTTGGCTCTGGGAGGAAGATGCTCCAGCTAGCTGGTTCTCAAGGGCAGGGCTGGAAAGGGTATGGGTTGGAAGGCATGCACATTGGGTGAAGCTTCTTCTATGCTAAAAGCAGTCCCTGACGGAGCAGAGAACTTACTTGAGGGAGATGACCCAGGACGGGAAACTGAAACAACCTGTGTGTGTGTGTGTGTGTGTGTGTGTGTGTGCGTGTGTGATACATGTTCATGTGGGTGCAGGGGTGTGAGGGCAGGTATGAGCACATGCATGTGGAGGCCAGAGCTTGATCAGATGTCTTCCTCAATCGCTTTCCACATTTGAACAAAGTGTCTCATAGAACGTGGAGCCCACAGATTAATGCAGATAGAATGGCTGGCTGATGACCTCTAAGGATGCAACTGTCTTCACTCCTACTTCCCTGACCTTCTCTCCGGCGCTGGGGACACCCTGGGGTCTATACAGTGTACACACACTGCTGTGTGCAAACTGAGTGTGCATGGCACTGCTCCTGGCTTCTTATGTGAGTGCTAACCTCAGTTCCTCGGTGTTAGCTATAGGCAGCCTGCTTCTGGATTGCCTAGTAACCTAGGTCATCACGTGTCACCTGCCAGGTGTGTGGCAGACGAACCTGGCAGACACATTTAGCTGCACACAAGCTATAAAAGGACCAACCTGCCACTTTGTCTCTCCGTCTTGCTCTCTGCTTTTGTTTCTCTGTGGGGTGCCCCTCCTCCCAGCTCTCCCTCTCCTTCTCCCTCTCCCTTCCCCCCCTCTGTCCTCAAGTTCACTTAGGCCCTAACCCTCTTCCCTTTCCCCAAATAAAGTCTTTCATATAAGATAGGTTGTGTGCATGGCACCATTTTTATATAAACACTAACACTCGGTACTTCCTGAGCCTTCTCTCCTGCCCCCAGAGAGGTTCAGGTTTCTTATTTCTACCCCAGTCTTTTGAGTTCTTTCTAGTTCATTCTGTAGTCAAAACCTAGGTATGGCGGCTGCAGAGAACTTAATAAATGGCACACCTTTAAACTGACAATCAGCACTCCTGAAGATGGCAGCTGGAGGCTGTGTGGCAAGACAGTCTCCTAGAACAACAGTGATTACATTTTATCCATATTGGCTGAGTGGATCAGCCTTAGGTGCGCTGGGTGTGACAGTGTTCTCTGCGCCTCTGGCTCAGTAGCTCAGGGAAGGTTGTAGGTAGGTTGAGGACTTTGGAAGCCACTACACGATAACACCCCAAGTGCTCATCCGCAAATGGGCAGAGTATCATTCAGCCATAAAATGAACACGGCTATAGTCACAAAGTGACATAGGGGAACCTTGAGGACAGTGTGCCTCATGCAATAAGCTTGTGTCAGAAGAGAGAATACCATAAAATATTATGAAGTGTCTACAAGAGACAGAAAGCAAGCCAGAAGGCTATCATTAAGAGACTAAGGAGGGAAAATAAGGGTTAGGGAATTAGGAAAACTGATGGTTAAAAGTTGCAGTTTTTTGTCTGAAATGTTTAAAAGAAACCTTGACAGTAAGGACTGTGTGTGGTTAGTGACATTGTATCAAATACTTATAAATGGTTACCCTGGCATATTCTGTGGCTGTGTATAAACACTTTTTAAATTGTCCTATACCAAACCTATTGTATTATTCATTTTAAATAGAAGCATTATTTGGTATATAAGTTTGATTTCAATCAAGTTTTTTAAAATAAATTAAGCAATTTGTATTAGTCAGGGTTCTCTATAGGATCAGAATCAATGGGGCGAATATATATAGTATCTATCTATGTACAAACATTACATATACATGTGCGCGTGCTCACATGCATACACACACATGTGAGAATTACTAGGTCAGCTTTAAAATAGTAGCAAGAGCAAGAACACTCCTGAAAGCTGAGAACCTGGTGGCCACTTGGCTCTTAAGGCTGGGTGGCCGAGTGGTTGGAGTGATTGCACAAAACTGTCTGTCACGTGGGGGTGGTAGGTGCTCTTGTAACAATTGCTTAGTCCACAAGGCTGAGTGCCTCATCAGTTCTAATCTGTCCCCCCAAACCTGAAAGTCTCAGGAGCTGCTGGTCCCTAGTCCAGGATGGAAGTCTAGAAATGCTGCTTCTGGTATCAGCGAGGGAGTCAACAGCAGCGACAGCAGGTAAATCAACTCTGTGACGAGAGAGAAGGTCATGATTTTACTGTTTTGCTTGATAGTAAACTCTAAAGCCCCAAGGACAGCCATAGTACTCTTCCTTCATGACTGTTTGCTCTTCCTGATGTGATGCACATCAGATGTACCTTCCCTGAGACAGCCTCTTCCAGGAAAAGACTCCATGTTCTGGCACTGTTCCAACATTTGTCAAAATGCTGGACAGTAACTTGTTAAGAACAAGAGATTCTATGTGTCAGCTGATTGTTTAAATGTGGTGTGTATTCACGTGATGTGGAGGTGTGTGTGTGTGTGTGTGTGTGTGTGTGTGTGTGTGTGTGTGTGTGCATGGGCTTGTGTATACCCCTTGAACATAATTATTGGGGATCAGATCTGGGGCCTCACACATGTTAAGCACATGCAACATTGCTGAGCCACACCCCCAGCCTCAGATGGAATCTTTAGAATCTAAAGGTTGTTTATATTTGGCAAAACATTCCTGGCAAAATACCAGGGAAAAAAATCACAGCAACCTCTGCTTTGGCTGAAGGAACAAGGAACCAATCCAAAATGGAAGAAGAATGAGTTGGGGGATGTGCTTCGACTTCACACATCCTGAAGGAGGGTCTTCACAGGTCTTGAAGGTCCTGGGATGTTATCACACTGGAGTTAGGGCAGGCCTTAAGTCCAGTCACCACAAGCCTTATTACATGAGGAGGTGATCTTGAGGAGATGGAGGAGACTGGTGTGATATAGTCATGCAGGAAGTGACCCGAGCAAGGCAGAAAGGAGCTCCCCTAGAGCCCGTGGAGGGAGCCATGGTCTAACCTGGAGAACTGGGCTGGACAGGTGGCAGCAGTGGCACACCCTTAATCCCGCCACTCAGGAGGCAGAGGCAGGCAGATCTCTGTGAGTTTGAGGCCAGCCTCGGCTACAAAGTGAGTCCAGGACAGCCAAGGCTACACAGAGAAGCCCTATCTGAAAGACAAACAAACAAAAAAAACAGAGAGAGAGAGAAAAGGAAAAAATGAGCTGGAACTTTGTTATGCTGGCCATACGAAACTCATAGAGGGGAGCTGAATTCCTGCTCAGGTATGGAGGTGGCTTAAGGAAAAGGCAGAGACACAGCTCGTTAATCACACTGGCCCATCCAGACCTCCTGCTAATGCCTGCCTCACTCCCTGAGACCTGCCAATAAATCATGGAGTCACAATTTAAATACTTCCAAGACGGGGAAACTCATCCATCCACCTCCCTGCACAACCAATTGTATAACTGGTTGCATAATTTTTCTTTGTAATAAACCCCAGATCTGTCCTTAGAGCTCCCATCTGGTGAATGCTTGCTCCTCTTGATGTGCACATCAAATCTCACACAAGAAGAGGGTGTCCTATTCCTTCTCTCCACCCTTCAACCGATCCTTTCAGCTACATCTCTTTTTTTTTCTTCTTTCTCTTTTTTAAATTTTTTATTAATTATACCTTATTCACTTTGTATCCCCCCCATAAGCCCCTCCCTTCTCCCCTCCCAATCCCACCCTCCCTCTCCCTTCATGCATGCCCCTCCCCAAGTCCACTGATAGGGAAGGTCCTCTTCTCCTTCCCTCTGATCTTAGTCTATCAGATCTCATCAGGAGTGGCTGCATTGCCATCTTCTGTGGCCTGGTAAGGCTGCTCCCCCCTCAGGGGGAGGTGATCAAAGAGCAGGCCAATCAGATTATGTCAAAGGCAGTCCCTCTTCCCATTACTATGTAACCCACTTGGACACTGAACTGCCATGGGCTACATCTGTGCAGGGGTTCTAGGTTATCTCCATGCCTGGTACTTGGTTGGAGTATGAGTCTCTGGGAAGACCCTGTGTTCAAATTTCTGGTTCCATTGCTCTCCTTGTGGGGTTCCTGTCCTCTCCAGATCTTACTATTTCCCACTTCTTACATAAGATTCCATGCACATTGCCCAACAGTTGGCCATAAGTTCAGCTACATCTCTTAACACAAGCTTTCTTCTCATGAACATCCAAATTCCTCCCCTCTGGACACACCCACTTCTTTGCTTTTTTTCTCTCTCTCTGTCTTCCCACTTTTACTGTGTATGTGAATGCACATGAATGTTTGTGTATTGTGTGTACATGCCTATGAAGGACGCCTGGAATCATCCTCAAATGCTCTCCCACCTTCCTCAGTGAGGTAAGGGCTTTCAGTCAAACCCAGAGCCTCTGATATGCTAGTCTCCTGGCTGGCTACCTAGCTCTGGTAGCTCCACCTCCTGAGGCTGGATTGTAGGGTGAGGTAAGGGCTCAGTGAGGTAAGGGCTTTCAGTCAAACCCAGAGCCTCTGATATGCTAGTCTCCTGGCTGGCTACCTAGCTCTGGTAGCTCCACCTCCTGAGGCTGGATTGTAGGGT
>NW_026592666.1:8838324-8849121 GCF_907164565.1 Psammomys obesus | reverse complement strand
GCTACCTAGCTCTGGTAGCTCCACCTCCTGAGGCTGGATTGTAGGGTAGCCACAGTGGCCACCAGGAATCAAGTTCTGGCAACCCAAACTCCAACCCCCATGCTTGCTTGGTAAGAGCTTAATAACTAAGCCATCTCCCCAGCTTGTGCTCACTCCAGGAAAGGCCTGACTCGTGGGGTGGGGGTGAAGGTCTGGAGCCGTCACCAGGTGGCTCCTCCAGATACTGAGCTGGGGATGTTTCTGCTGAGACTCACAGAGGCCTGCTGTGTGAATCAGCAGAGTGCCCTGTACACGGACCAAAGCGACTCAAAGA
This sequence comes from Psammomys obesus, assembly GCF_907164565.1. Lineage (NCBI taxonomy): Eukaryota > Metazoa > Chordata > Mammalia > Rodentia > Muridae > Psammomys > Psammomys obesus. The sequence continues at coordinate 8,848,808 of NW_026592666.1, read as the reverse complement.
AGGAAAGTTTGTTTTGGCTCGAGGTTCATGGGTGTCGTCTGCCTGGCAGGGAGGTGTGGTGGCAGGAGCTCGAAGCCGCTGGTCACATGGCACCTGAGGAGAGTCATGATGCTCAGTTGGCCTTTACCTTCTTATTTAGTTCTTATTTAGTCCCTACCTCCAGCCCATGTGTGGTGTCCCTCTCACCTAGGGTGGCTCTTTAAACCTCAATTAGCTTAGAAACCACTTCACAGACTTGCACAGAGCTTCATCCTCCAGGTGATTCTAGATCCCAGCAAGCTGACAAGCAAGGTTAACCATGACAGATTCCAACCGGTCCCCAGAGGCAGCCAGCATCATGGGGCTCTGACATTTAGACAGAATTCCCCTGGGTAGGCAGGGAGAATGAAACAGCAGACCAGGGCTCCAGGGCTCCAGAACAACTTGGGACTAGAGGGGCATTATCTTCCACTAAAGGAGGAGGAGAGAGACCCCCAAATTCCCCCAGAAGGGTTAAACCTAGCCAATGTAATGACAAGGCAGGTGTGGTGGCACACAGCTTTAATCTTAGCACTTGGGGGGCAGAGGCAGAGGATCTTCATGAAGGGAGACAGAGGCAGGCGGGTCTCCATGAAGGGAGACAGAGGCAGGCAGATCTCCATGAATTCAGGGCGTCTTGGTCTACGTAGTGAGTTCCTGGTCAGCCAAGGGTACATAGCAAGATCCTATCTCAAAAATAAAATCTATAATAACAATCTTTGTGTGGGATGGGGAGTATGATATGAATATCATTACATTTGCTTTAAAACAATCTTAAGGGACATTTGTTCTGAGGCAATAATTGTCACCAGTGTTTGTGCCAGGTGCCATACCAAGCACATCTCATGAAATTGCCCACCTCTGCAAGTTGGTATGGTTAGCCTTAGCTGAGAGAACACTCTCTGAGAAGAGAAGTGAGCTTTCCAAAGCCACATATGTACTGAGAAGCAGGGTGTGACATAACAGGTTTTGCCTGACACTGAAAATCAAGTTCTAGACCAGCCGGCTGCAGTGTAGCCACCTGCCAACCCAAAACGAAGATGCAGAAAGCCAGTGTCACACACCTTGAGATAAGATGGCTCTCAGTGCTTCCTTAGTCCTAGGCACCAGAGTCTGTTCATCTCCCCACAGTGGGGTCCCAGTGACAAACTTCCAGACCTCCTTCCAGGCCAACTCTCGGCTTCTTACTCTGACTCAACAGAGCCCAGCAAATGTAGGCATGACTCTATGTTGTCCTCACTGGACCCCAAACAAAGCCTTTTCTATTTGTAAAGTGTCTGTGATCCAGTCTCCTCACTGATGTTTCCTACATCCCATTCTTTCCCTGTCCCCAGAGGAAGTCCCTATGGCCAACGCTAGGTTCCTGTGCTTGCAGGGCAAACACTTTTTCACCTCCCCAGCCCCTGGAACAAAGGTCTTAAGGTTTCCTCTGTTCTTTCTATCCCCAAAACCTGAGTATACCTTACTCCTTGCTATGATGTACGTCAGAGGTATTTTTCTCCTCTCTGTTCAAATGTTCCAAGTCCATTGTTAAAAAAGGAAAGTGTTGGGGGGAGTGGCGTATGTGGGGGATAGGAGAGGAACTGGAGGGGAGAAACAGGAGTGGATTTGATTAAAACACATCATGACATTTTCAAACAATAAAAATTAACTAAAATGGCTCTCAAATAATTTTTGCAGTTTGGAATCTTTTCAAATAGGTACTTGGATAGAGAAAATATAATAACATTGATGCCAAGTCCCACTTTCCCAAAGATATCCCGTAACTCTATACGTGTCCTTAAACAGGGTAAAAACAAGTCTTTTCCAGTGGCCACCAGTGGTCACCAGGCTTTCGTCCACCATGGGTTCTCTTCTGTTCGCTCCTTTAGAGAATCACATAAGCTCTCTGCTGTTTTGTTTTGTGCAGGCCGGATTAAAAGATCGTGGAGGTCCTTGTTGGCTCAGCTCGCCTGCCTCCGTTTGCCTGCTGTTTGTGATGACTGCCTTTGCCAATGGTTTCCACAAAAAGTTTTTGGGTAGAGGATAAACAAAGTGGCAGGGGGTCGTGGGATGAGTGGTACCCATTTTGACAGCATCCTGTTTCTCCGTCTTCATCGCTGAGTCCCCTTACCAGGTGGAATCTAGCTCAGACTCCCTCAGGTGCCTGTCCTGGGGACTCCTCAGAGAGACAAAGATGGAGCGGCACAGCTTTCATTAATCCACGTGGAAATAAAAAAGATTAGGCTGCCCAGGCAGTGGGGACACCGGGAAAATGATAGAAATGGGCATCATTTTGTGCATCTGGTTGTCTGGGGGTGGGGAGGGTAGGGTAGGGATAAAGTCTTAAGTCTTTAATAAGGCTAGAAATTAAATTGGGATTAACAGCAAGATGAAGCATCTCCAAGAAGCTGTGAAGGACACACCTGCTTGGGGCTTTTTGGCCCGGTTTCCAGAACATTCTCTGTACTGTTAGTACTTATCTCCAGCTTGCCCATGGTTGAAACATTAGTCATTGCCCTTTGGTTTCAGGTCCACAGCCCACACTGCAGATGGGCTCCACTTCCTCCAGGGGCTGCTGCTTCAAAAGCTGCCATTCTACAGTGTTTGCAATACTCCCTGCCTGGATAGTGGCTGAGATGGATGGTATTAAACCTACAAAACAACATGAGGAAAACTGCGATCTTAATAGTCTGTTTCCCAGTGTGTGAATGTGATATATCTTCTCCTTTATTCAAGACACTATTAGTTAATCTAATGATAATTTATCATTTCGGAGTCAGCCAACCTGACCTTAATAACTCCTCATTAAGACTCTTCCCAGGTGATTCTAGGTTTCTGCAAGCTGACATGTAAGAGTAGGCATCACACCAGACCCAACCGAATCTTCCAAGCGATGTGGTGGTGAGTCCTGCTGACTACCTGTTGCTTATAGGTAGTCTTTGCTCACTCTCCATTAATAATAATTTTAAAAATCCTAAAACATAAACATTTTTATTCTGGAACTAGGTATTGTCGCTGTGAAATCTGGGAAGCAAAACTTTATGAAATGTGCCCCTAGTGTTGAGGGTGAAAAATAAGTACTCGCTTAATCGGTCAACAACTCTGACTCTCACCACCTGCCTCTCCTCAGTTCTCACCCAAATCCAAGCCCCAGTCACATCTGTGGTCTTGGACTTGATCCCTGGTGCATAAGGGCATATCCAGCTCCATCTTCCTCCTGGCCAAACATGGACTCCCATGCTGGGAGATTCCAGTTGTGCCAGCAGCTTCTTTTCTTAGTGTGTTCTAGGAATCTTGGGAAATCAGATAAAGGTCTCCTCTCCCTCAATCCCAAAGAAACCCGTCTCTGGAAAGTGACTCACCCCCAACCGCTTATCAGCACAAGAGGCACCCCAGGCTCTATGCAGGGTGCCTTGACACCACTTCTCCCCTTGCCTGCCCGGAGCAGAGCTTTCTCTTGGGTAAGCTGTCTTCGTGGCCATTTTTCCCAAACCCAGCAGACGAGCCAAACAGCAGGCTGTGCCAGGCTTTGTAGTGGAGTGTGTCCACACACACTCGAGTTTCTTTTGGATCCTCAGAGCTGGAAGAGGCTTGACCGGGTCAGAAAGACGAGGACAAAAGCGGGAGAAGCAAAAGCTTTGCGGGAGCCCTGCGTGGAACAGAACGTTCCAAGCCACGTTTTGTGGGATGCTGACCACCACGGGGTGAACCACCGACTGCGCAAGAGCAGAGTGAGCTCTGCGGAGTGGGCGGCAGCACCGCATGTTCTTGGAGACGATCTCAAAGGACGCAGTGTGACAGGCCGTGCCAATTCCCAGGACAGCCAGGCACTTGAGAACGTTGGCATGAGCGTTCTGAGTAATGGTATCAAAATCACAGTGCCCAGGCACAGTTTTGCCAAATACTCAGCACTGCGAGGCTTTCTGGTCAGGCAAGACTTGTTCTAGCCCCGGAAGGAGGGGAAGACCATTGAAACCCACCAACTCCTATTTGCACGTATGATTAATACTGTAGCCTTCTAGTTTCATTCTGCTACAAGAGGCTGAGGGCTGGACAATCTGCAAGTGGATCAGACAAGACCCTGCCCCTCCCGGGGACTGGGACGGAGCTTACACCTCTGCCCCTCCCTGGGGAGGAGCTTATACCTCTGCCCCTCCCTGGGGAGGGGCTTACATCTCTGCTCCTCCCGGGGGGGGGGGCGGGGGAGGCTTACAGCCCATTTGATGAGCGCTAAGGTACAGTAAACAGTCTTGGCAATCCTTCCTGTGCGCCCATTCAGTCACCAATCACAGCAGCCCTGAGCGGAGGGACAACCGACCAGCAGCGGGCAGACGGAGAGACACAGGTAGAGAAGGAGGAAGCAGTTGGCTGTAGTGCCTGGGCCTTGACGTTGGCTTGAGTAGACAGGATGGTTAGGCGTTTCCCCTACCCCTCACACAAACATTGTCCAGGCAGGTGTTCTCTGAGGCACAGAGAGGGGGGATTGTCAGGCTAGTGGAAGACAGGCCGCGTTTGGCTGTTGACAAGTGGGAATGCTAAAGCAAAAGCCACAGGTTGTGGGCCTTGGAGACAAGCTCTCCGGAGAGGAAACTGCAGAGATGGGGGGCAGGGGATAGGAGGGGTGAAAGCAGTGGGGAGGGGCGGGAGGGGGGGGGGATGGGAGAATGGGGGGGGGAGTGGGGGGGAGGGGGGGGGAGTGAGGGCTGAGACAGTGAGCAATGGGGCAGAGCCTGAGGAGACAAGAGGTCAGGGGTCTCAAGGGCCTCCCAGAGCAGCATTTGATGAAAGGGGTCAGCGGGAAGTCCTGTGAGGAGCTGCAGGGCATCCCACACCCAGCCCAGCTCTGTCATGCCTAAGAAAGGAAGGGAAGGAAGAGGCAAGGAATAGACAAAGAAGGTAAATGGCCAAACTGGGGAGTGATTGTGAGGTGCCCTCAAAGTCTTAGTTAAAAGGTTTAGCTTTTTGTGGTTAGCATGGAGAAATTAGCGGTTTAATCAGAAAAATGAAAAGTGAAATGTGACCGTATCTGTGTTTCTGCATCCCATAGATGGTGGCATACACAACAGATGCAGGTGATGTGAAAAGAGAGATTGTGGATATGAATGATGGAAAAAGTAAGAGTAGTGTGGAAGATAGCTAGATAGCTCAGGCAAAGAAGGTAGGAGGACAGAGCACACAAATGCAGTATATGCAATTTTCCTGCTTTCTTTTTCTGTTCCTAGACTTAAATGCCCTGACAAAGGCAACTTAAGGGAAAAAGGGCTTATCTATATCCACAGATACTGTCCATCATAGCAGGGAAACAATGGCCACATCACATCCATAAGTGAAAACAGACAGCAGTGAATATGTGTACGATCAGATGGTTTCTGTATGTTATACAGCCCAGATTTCCTGCCCAGGGCCAGGGAATGGTCCTGTTCACAGTGGGAAAAGGATCTTCCACAGCAACTGACGTAGCAAAGACAACCCCTCACATTCTCAGAGGCTACCCTCAATCTGGATGATCCCCCTCAGGTCTGCCCAGTGATCCTGGATTCTGCCATGTTGACAATTCATTCTGAGTATCACGTACGACATATGTAAGTGGTTATAAGTAGCAGGGAGATGTAAATCAAACAATAGCTCAGTTGGTAGATGTCCATAATAAAAAGATGATAGTGACTGATAAGGATAGATTACAGATAAATGATAGACGGCTCACGGTGAAGACGGTGGTAGAGGGTACAGAGGACTGGGAAGATAATGATGGGAGTCTGTGGGTTTTCCTACAGTGTTCCAGATATCTTCAGACAGTTGGTCCTTGCTAACCCCACACAGACTGGTGACCAAAGGAATGAGGAAAGGCATCCTCCATCCCTCACCCCACCCCCCAACACACACCTTTCCAAGACTCAAGCCTAGGTCTCAGCCTTACCCTCTTGCAGACCTGCCTTTCTGAAAACAGCAGGGCTTTCTTTCCTGAAATCTTGTTTACATTTGCCTGGGTTTTCCCACCCCCCTCATTGACCGACCGCTAGATGGCTGGGTGGGAGCAAACCCCACTGATAAGTGCCACCTTGTCTGCCATGGCAGTGGTTGAAAAGCCAGACTCCTGCCTCAAGTCCAAGCCTCCAGGGAGAGAGATGGTCAAGGTTACGGTCGGGACCCAGGCCCACAGCATCTGCAGCCAAAGGATCAATCGCCCCATCCTCCTCCTGCTTTCATTGTTAACTGCTCACTGACCAGCTGCCCACAGGCTCCTGGCAAAGACAAAATGAGTAACACAGCCACCATTCCGGGGAGATTAATGTCTGAACAGAGCCGCACCTCGGGACAATTGCTTCCCACAAGAGGTGCAGTGGTGAATGGCCAGGGTGCCCCATGATGATTCAAGAAAGAGGTGAAGGCTGTATGCAGGCAGAGACAAGTTTTAGGCTGCCCCCCCCAATCTGGCTCTCATCCTTCCCCTTCATGCCCTTTGTTTCCCCGACTGTCCATTTCACCACGTTGCCTTACTCAGAATCTTCCTTTTATGTGAAGAGACCTGGGCTGCAAACTCCCAGACTGCTGCTGTAGCTGACGTGTCTCTGTGTGCTAATCACATTAGTACTCGCATCTGCACAACTTCCCAACCTGACAGTTCCTGGCAATCATTCACACTGTGCAATCAGCTGTTAAATCGTCCTGCGTGCTCATTTGAATGTAAATGTGCTGTTCAATAACATGTTAGATTGCCATGTTTACAAATATACCCCAGGTATTTAGAAATTTAGATGACGCAGAACACACTGTGGAAGCTTCGCGGGGGCTGGTTTTAAGGACTTAAGCCTATTTATCAGGCACTCCGTGGTTTCTGACACACTTCTGTTCTCCTGTCCACCCTTCATCAAAACAAAATATGCTCTTGGGGGGGGGGGGTTGTTGTTTTTCCACTGTATTAAACCAATAATCTTCAAGACAGTTCTTAATTAGCAGTTGCCTCAACATAGGTCTATTTTCTTTTCTAATCCCTTCTGACTTAATTCCTGCCTCTTTTTGAGGTAGATGCAGATAAACAGGGAAAAGAGTGGGGGAGATGCTCCCTGCAGTTTCTGTGTTAACTAACTTCTCACCAAGGGTTTATACATGAAGAAAGGCAAGGAATTCTTTCTAAATGAGGTTCAGACCTAAGTATATCTGGTGATAAGCTTCAAGGAGGAGAACAGGGCACACTCCAGATGACACCTGCGCTAGCCACCTCTGACTGTCAGTGTGACAGCCTGAGGTCATCTGTGAAGGGAGTCTCGACTGAGGGATTTCCAGGATCAGATTGGCTTGTGGGCATATCTGTGTTGGGTTGTCTTGATTGTTCATTGATGGAGGAGGTCCCAGCCCACTGTGGGAGGTATCATTCCCGGAGCAGGCTGTGTAAAAAGACCAGCTAAGCATGAGCCTGTGTGGGATCCAGCAATCTGTACTCTCCACGATGTCTGCTCGTGTGTCGGCTTGAGTTTCTGCATTGATTTCCTGACCTGAAGTGTGAGCCAAATAGACTCTTTTTTCCCCTAAGTTGCTTTGGGTCAGAGTGTTTTAAGTTTCTGGTTTGTCTTCTGGAGCTGAGGAGTGAACCCAGGGCCTTGCGCTTGCTAAGCCCTCTACCACCAACTTAAATCCCAACCCCAGGGCCTAGGTAATTACCAGGGTTCTGGTAATAAGGCTGTTGGTCTGGGTACCACATTGGATAGCAAGGTTCTGGATAGCAGGGCTATCCAACTGAAGTGGATTGAACCAGAATAGCCCCCATCAGCTCATATATTTTAATGCTTGGTTCCCAGTTGATGAGACTGTTTAGGAAGGATTGGGGAGTGTGGTCTTCATGGAGGAGGTGTGTCTTTGATGAGGGAGTGGGTTTCAGGGGTTTTGAAAGCCTGTACCATTCCCAGCTAACTGTCTACATCCTTCCTTGAGCGTGGGGTTTGGAGGGCGATGGTGGATATCCTTCAGTGCTGTGCCAGGCGCTGCTAGTGGCCCTACCCTCCAGCACTGCTTCTTTCCTCTTTCCTGCCAGGCACAATCTTGATTTTGCTTTTGTTTATGTCCCACTCTGGGCCACCAGAAGTCCTGGCCTGTCCACATTGTTCTGAGTTCCTTGCCAATGATTGGTTCCAGAATAGTTGATGGGCGGATCCTTAACAAGTCAGTCTGTAGCCAATTAAACAGGGAGACATTTGCTGTCTTTGAGGAGGATTTCCTTGCTCATAAAAAGAGACATGAGTGGAGTGGGAGGAAAAAGGAGAGGTGGCTCAGTGGGTAAAGTACTTGTCATACAAACATGAGGAAGTGAGTTCAATCCCCAGTACCCACATGAAGGGCCAGACCTGGTGACATATTCTTGTAATCCTAGTACTGGGGAAGCAGGAACAACAGGGTCCCTTGGACTGGCTGGGCAGCCAGCCTAGCCAAATTGGCAAGCCCAGCTGGGTCAGTGAGAGACCTAGCCTCCGAAAACAAAGTGGAGATGGGCATGGTGACACACATCTTTAATCCTAGCACTCAGGAGGCAGAGGCAGGGACTGGACTCTGAGTTTGAGGGCAGCCTTGTCCACACAGCCTTGTCTACACTCCAGGCTAGCCAAGGCTACAAAGCGAGAACCTGCCTCAGAAACAAAAACAACAAAACAAACTGGAGAGTCAGACAGAGGGTGATCTCTGGCCTTCACATGTACCCGCACATAGATAAACACGTACTGTGGCAGGTGTCTGTCTGCCTGCAATGTCAACTGTGTGGATGAGACACAAAAATGAAAACTGCCATCCTGACAGCAGCCAGAAGAAGAACATGGCTGGGGAGGAGAGCTGAGACAAAAGAGTGGCAAAGCCAGAGACCAAGCCACCCTCCCCTCCCACCCCCTCATGTGGAAAGAGCTTGAGTGGGAAGTGTGGATAAACCACCTTAACGCACAGCGCGCTTTGCGGATGCTCTGAGAGTCACTGGCTTGCCTTCAAGTGCACCAGGCTTAGAGGACTCCTTAGGAAGTGTGCCCATGGGCTTCCTGTTAACCACCCCCTGTGTGAACAGGTATATTCCAGCTGGAACATCAACAGGACATTTGTTGTTGTTGTTAGTTTACTCTATTGAAGCCTTTGGGGCAAATTTTTCTAGGAAGTATTTACCAATCTCAAAGACTTTCCTTTCAGGTTAGCTTTTATACCCATCTTATAAGATCAGGGTACAGGACAGGTAATGATAAGGTTCTCTCTCTTTCTCTCTCCCCCTTCCTGAGCAATTACTGTGCAGCCAGACCACAGGAGCACAGTGACACACGTCCCACAAGCTCTTCCCTGGTCATGTTTTTATTCTTTGAGAAGTTCATATGTCCGTGCATACAATGTCTGTTGACCCTGCACCTCCCAGTCCTCCTCCATAACTCCTGCCAGATTCATCCCCTACCAACATCCAATTTGCACTGCCCAGATACTCCTGGGACCACACCCTGGAGCAGGGTCTACCCACCAGGGCCCACGACCATAAAGACAACTCCTTCTCCCTCCCCCAGGAGCCATTAAGCTGGGAGCAGCTCCTCAGCTCGGGGTGGAGACTCCCAAGCTCCTCCCCCTCCTCCACGCTGGGATGTTGATTGGCTAGACCTAATGTAGGCGCCCACAACTGCTGAGCTCTTGGGTGTGGCAGGCCAGTCACCACCAAAGACATTCCAGTCCTCCCTGACCTCAGGCTCTTGCAGCCTCTTGTGATGGTCCCAGAGCTGTTCTGTTTGTCACTGAGCACTTCCCAGATGCTCACGCTCTGCACTTTGACAAATTTCCACACTCCTTTCACGCATAAAGAAACAGGAGGTGGAAGTTGCTTGCGGAAAGCCGCAGAGTTCATGACACAGATGGACGGGCTTCGAACCTCAGCAGTCGGCTCCTAACCTGCTCCACGGCTTTGCTGCGGTTAGACATACGGTAGCGTGCGCGGCTGCCGAACTGCAGCACGGTCTCTAAGGGGTGGTCCGGAAAGCCTTCAGAGAAGACGTCACATCTGCTCCAGACTCAGCTCACGGTACCTGGCTGCTATGGGCCCATCAGTGCATTTCAGTGAGTGGTCCAAAAGGTTCCCACAGCCCACGGGCTCAGCGTCTCTCCGGTGCCATGAGGCCCCTGCTGCCCACCCCGGCACTGACACTGGATGCCCCAGCTTCTCCGCCTTCAGTTCAGCTCCCCTGCCACGTCACGCCTTTGCAGCCCAGGGCCTTCGCATCTGCTGTCCTCTAGCTCCGAGTCAGCACTTTCTCCACCCACAGACAGACAGAAACTTACTGCCTCTTGCTCCTGAATAATTTCCATTTACGCTTCGAGTCTCAAGTATTTCAAGTATTTATTTAGAGGGCTCTGTGCTCAGTCTAAACTGCCCTCTCCCCTCACTAGGCCCACTTGTCATTTCCTCCGAGCCTATGGGCCAAGTGGAGCTCACAGTTATCCACAGGGCTCACAATTATACACATACATACACACACACACAC